>NC_046364.1:5296172-5661172 GCF_011125445.2 Fundulus heteroclitus
CGACTCCCCCTCTCGCTCCCCCTCCCTCTCCCTCTCCCTCTTCACTACAAAGCCGTCCACAGCTCTGTCAGTCAGGGCAGATAAAGTAATCCTGCTCAGTTGGCTGTTGGAGGTCTCGGGCCTCTGCTCTGATGACTGGGACATCTTATATGTCATCACCCCCCCCCCCCCCCCCCCCCCTGCTGGGAAACCGAGGGCTCGCAGAGAGGAGAAGAAGCCCTCGGTCTTTTGTCACTTTTCTTGCTCATTATCTGCTCCTGCGGTTGCTCTGGAACAAAAAGCCCGCTCGGCTCGGCGGGGATTATTGGGCACTTAAGTTTTGATATGATCTACATGACAGACAAACTGCGTGAAGCCGCAACCCGAGCCAAACAGGACAGTCAGAGGCCAAAAGAAGGCGAGCCAGCTAGGAGCAACTCACGGCTCCGCAGGGGGCGTTCTGGATGGTGACGGTGAATTTCCCCGAGCTGCGGCTTTTGGCGAGGACATACTGGCACGTCGCAGGGAAGGTGAAGATCCTCCCGTCGAACGACTGGAAATACATGTCGCCGGTCACCGAGCACTCTCCTGTAAAGCACACAACAGCTTTTTGTTTTTCACTGGTTTTCAGCTCTCTGCTTCTGCACACGTGTTGATGTTGGGATGGACCCTGTAGATTCTGCAGGGTGTTAGGAAGACATGTGACATGCACAATAGTTTTAAACACCACCGTCACATCTTTTTAACCATGATGCTAAGGTTGCTTTTCTTCTTTATCTTTATCTTTAACATTCGTTTGTTGATAATGGGTCTAATTGTGGTTATCTGGAGCCTCTGGAGGAGAAATGCTGTTGTGACAATTTGTTGTTTCTCATCTGTTCTTGAATTTATTGATATTCGAGCTGAATGTGTTGATTTTTTTTTTTTTTTAGTTTACTTCGGGGGATTTGGATTCATTTTCCATGGAGGGTGGGTTTGGATCTTTTATTGATCAATTAAATCATAATTTGAATACGTATTTTTCCATTTATTCATGTTATCTTTGGCTTAAAATAAAATTTGATGATCTGAAACACTAACGGATGAAAAACTGTATAAACAAAAGAAATATTTTAAGGTTAATTTTTCACAACACTGTAGTTGCCTTTGCATTAATGTATTCAAATCCTATGTATTGTGAAGTTCTACTATCTTCCAAGTTGTTTTGTAACCCTTCAGTGATGGATCCGACCCTCTGAACTCACAGGGTGAATAGAGAAAGGGCCGCCCACAAAAAGTGCTGTATACTGACCTGAAAATTCATTTAATATATCTCAAATTCAGCTAATACTTGGGTCAAAACTTGCACTGTGCTGCTTTAAGAAATATTTAACATCAGAAATGTTTAACATCAGCCGACACTGATGTTGATACAAATGTCGGGCATCCCTACTGATAATTTAAAAAGACTCAATCCTAATTTATAGATGTCTGAGCTCCTCAAAATTATAGTTATTATAGTTATACGTGTGCAAATAATGAGCCTCCTCCCTAATATTTGTATTTTATTATAGTATATCATGTCTCTTTTTATCTGTTTTACTCACTCTGAACTGTCATTTATGTTCAATCCAGTAGGTGACCACTCTAAACTAGTTTGGATTTAGCAGGCCTTTTATTGATGGACTATTCTCCTATTGAGCCCTGTTTTTTTCAGTGTTTTGTGAATTTTAAACTTTAAAACATCCATTTCTATTCAAATAATTCTTCATTGTCAAATGTTGATGTGAGAAATGTTTTTCCATATTTCTTGCTTTATTTTTTTACCAAGATTCATGTTTCTTTACAATCCCCCACCCTTTGCAAAAATTAGCTTGACTTGGCAGCAGCAAAACAATAAATGGTGGTTCTTTCTGTAGTCTATCCGGCAAAACCTCTCCAGACTATGAAGAACAGTTCTTTTCTAATCCGGTATATTATAACAATGATAATCGCCCACAGAAGAGAGGCACGAACCTGGGCAGCTGTTGTCGGTGCAGTTCCACGCTCCACCCACACATGTGCTGAAACAGAAAGCAGAGAGGTCCACAGGTGGTTCTGGGCTACATGAAAGGCTGAGCTAATAGCAGGATTACTGACAGAAACTGGACACATCAAGCCCGGGCGGTCGGATCTGAGGAGATTAAAGGAACTGAAAGCAGCCGTTAGAAAATAGATCGGACTTTGTAAGCTGTAATAAAATTTATATTTAACACGGTGTCTATGCAGAAAAGGAATCTTTTTAAGGTGGAAAAAAGAAATCTAATAATAAACTATAAAAGTTTTTCGTCAGACATGGTTAGAAAATCTAAAAACAATATAAACATATGCTTTTTTTAAAGTTTATTAAGATAGGTAGAAGCAGGACTGTAGAGGCTTAATGGATTTAATGCAACGCTTACAAGCGGTAAAAATCCAAGATATTTTAACAAAACTAAACAGAGAAGTTATTAAGAGCTCACCAGTTGTTGCACTCCTCCTGCAGTGTTTGTCCAGAGGGGTAAAACATGCCGTGGTACTCACAGGGACAGTCCGCCGGTGCCACACAGCTCCCATCCTCATAAATTAGACCTGGGGACAGATATACAGACGATCTTTAAGGATTTTCAACAATAACATGCAAAATTGATGAACTACAACAACAAATTCACATATTTTTGATGTAATTCAGTCAAACGTGGAAACAATATTTCAAGATCCTTTAAAGCTGAACCATTTTTATATATTTATATATATATATGAAATAGCAGTAAAATAGTGTGTAGCATTCAACAAATCTGGACTACCATATAGGCTCTAAAAAACACAAAATGGCCGACCCAAGTGTTGCACAATAAAACCAAACTTATAAGACACAAGAGCTGTAAGAAGGTGAAAAGAAAGAAATATAAAACAAGTTCAACAAATAGAAACCATCTGTCCAAATCTCACACTAAGTAAAACTCTTCTTTTAAATGAGATCGATCGATAAAATGGAGCACAACTGTAAAAGACTGAAAATTCAGAGAATTTAAAAAAGTTAATGTGGAAAATAAGTTAAACCGAGCTGTAACCAGATATAAACTATCTATACAACCCTGACTCAGTGCAAAAAGAAGCACAAGAGATCTTAATAAAGCATTTACTATTTAGGGGGCAGTCAATTACAAAACTTAAAGGGCCAAAAATGAGCCCCAGTTCAGTTTATTTTAGTCAATCAAGCCACACACCACTTTACATCTGTCCAAGAACCTATTTAGACAAAATAAGTTTAGAAGTTGTTTTCTTTTTACAAGTGTCTGGACTCTAAACAGCTGAAATTTGTGATTCTGGTTTTGTTATAACGTGTCAAAGGAGTAAACTACGCCATGTGGATGTTGCTGTTGGGTTTAAACAAAATGGCTTCAGTGTTGATTTCAGATCATTTTCTGCTATCATCTTGGTATTTTTTTAACAGCACTTTGGATGAACAATATGCTTTATAAATACATTTAATTTGGGTTTTGGGTCGTTTTTTTTTTCCTATCAGATGTTTGAGGAAAGCCACAAATTCAGCTTGAAAAAAAATCTTCTAAATGTTTGAGAACATGCTCAGGAAAAATGCTCAGAAGTCAAAGCAGAAACAAAATCAAAGCTCAGAATGGAAAGCTTTATGAAAAAACTAAGATGTTTTCTTCTGCCCCAATGCAAGGAACAAAAAACAGTTTCAGTTCTCAGACTCCTACAGGCGGATTTTGTCTGCAACAAATCTCCACCTAATTTTCTCTCTCATATCTTAAAGATGTCTTTAATCAGTGAACTTATATTGTGTTTCTGGTCTTCCCCATCATAATGGATAAAAGTTGCAATAACTGCATTGTTAGCATTATTTATTGGCTCTTTCTGCTTCTGAGCCCTTCTAACACCGCAGCTGGCTGAGAGTCGAAACTCAACTCAAACTCAGTTTGTGTTGCCGAGAAGCTGTTTGATGACATGATTTAATGATTATATTTCAGTGTTTTTTTTAAGCAGCTATGCTTCAGTTACATGACTAATACATTAACATTAATTAACTGCATTATGCTGTTAATTAGCGACGTGAATCAGTACTTTTATCAATTCATTTCTTGGTGTCAAAAACTCACTAGTGTGCTTAATTGGTAAATAAACCTAGGAGTCATCTGCATACGTGTTTTCTATAGTGCAAGCTGTGTTTGATTCGTATTAATGCAGTATTGTATTATAGTAGCACGTCGTCAGCATTGCACAATCCACTTAGCTCAAAGTCAAATTCCACATAGCTGGCAAATAAAGCTGATTCTGATTCTGAAAAAATATAAATTTAAATGCTAAGTTTCCATAACCAGGGTAGCAGGCACAATAGAAAAAAAAGGAATATAACTCAGTTCTCCTGCCTGGAGTCTAATAACAGATAAGAGGGGTGATACAGCTGGCCCGGTCCATTTGGCAGCCAGCACACATGCAAACATTCATGCACACTCACCATCACCTTCGCCAAATCAATTTATTAACAGACAATTCACCTATAACTCATGGATTTTGACATCCATAGGAGTTTTTTCTGTCGTATGGATGCACATAACACACCAAGCACACAGTTAAGCATGTCTTTGCATGTCTTTGTGCTGAAAATCAGAAAAAAAGCTAAATTTAAAAACCTATTGAGCAAGAATACAAGAAAGTGTCTCGTTAGAAGGCATGTGTCAAGTTTTCCAAATGTTTATGTTTTCCGTGAGCTTTGTAATGTTAAAGGCTGTTAACTTATGGTAAAAAATCTGAAAAAGGGGACTTTAAATGAACAAAAGGTGTGGTGACGGGGCCACAGGTTTCAGATGAATAAATAACAGATTCAACACGTTACCTTCAGGACAGTAGCATCCGTCTAAGCAGGCCAGCTTGCTATCTATGCATGTTTGTTCCAGGTTGCAGGATTCTGGGCAGCAGCTGATGCATTCCCTGTACTGCAGCCCGAGAGGACACCGCTTCACTGGTCACAAAAAGTAAAATACAATGGATTCAAAATCTTTTTACCCATCACTTTGACTTTAAACAGTCAGAAACTGACTTCTTTTTTGTTTTTGTTTTTCCCGAAATAAATCCAAAAGGTTTTACCAGCAGGGCTTGAAGAACTTACTGCTTCATGTTGACATTAATATTTGATAGAAAATCAGATCCTCCCGTCTACAAAGCGACACATCAGACTACGACCTCATCGGTTTAATGCATGTAAAAGCGTACCACACTGAGGAATGTGCTGCCTCCAGTTGTGCAGTGGGTGGTCAGCATGGGCGCAGGCTCGGGCGTATTCGCTGAACACCTGGCATACCACATCGCCGCTGGGACCCGACCTTCAAAGACAGAAAAGGACTGTTCGAGCGAAGCCAGGAGACGTGTGGTTACACAACCTGGTTCACTGGGCCGATCCGACTGTGCGGCTCAAAATAACAACCCGCAAAGCCTGCGACGCTGGAAACGAAAAGCTGTTCCTGGGGAAGAATTATGCTTGTGAGGACAAATCATTGTAGTAGGAGCAGATTAATGGGGAGAATCTTATTTGAAAATCAATTCCCCAAACACACAAATGGGGGTAAATATAACAATGAGCTGTCGAACTAAACCACTCTTGGCACTAGGTCATCTAATGTTATTGGATGTGCTTGATCCTTACAAATATAACTGCAGAAAGTTATGAAATTAAACTATAAAACGGCAGAAATGCAGCTTTTAAACATGGTCCACAAATGTTTACTAGGGTTGAGGAGGACGCTTTAGGGAAGCCATTCCAGATGCTTCGTATTAACCTGTTTTATCCATTCAATTCAATTATATTTATATAGTGCCAATTCACAACACTTGGCACCTCAAGGAACTTTACAAAGTCAAATTAAATCACTTCATCCAGAGAGATTGGTGAGACAGTTTCCTCTCTAAGGAAACCCAGCAGGTTGCATCAAGTCTCTCCAAGCAGCATTCACTCCTCCTGAAAGAGCGTAGAGCCACAGTGGACAGTCGTCTGCATTGTTGATGGTTTTGCAGCAATCCCTCATACTGAGCATGCATGAAGCGACAGTGGAGAGGAAAACTCCCCTTTAACAGGGAGGAGAACCTCCAGCAGAACCAGAACCAGGCTCAGTGTGAACGCTCATCTGCCTCCACCCACTGGGGCTTAGAGAAGACAGAGCAGAGACACAGAAAGCACAGAAGCTCACATTGACCCAGGAGTACTTTCTATGTTAGACGGTAATAGTGGATGATCTGCCTCCCCTGATGATGTCACAGCTAACAGAACGCCAGACCAGGAGTACCTTCTATGAAGAGAAAAATGACAGAGAACAAAAAGTTAAAAGTTGAAATAACAACAAGCAATGCAGATTGGAGAGCAGTAGGATAACTCAGTGGAGTGAGAGAAATGGACCCTGATGTCCTCCAGCAGCCTAAGCCTATAGCAGCATAACTACAGAGATAGCTCAGGGTAACCTAAGCCACTCTAACTAGAAGCTTTGTCAAAAAGGAAAGTTTTAAAATTAGTCTTAAAAGTAGACGGGGTGTCTGCCTCATGGACCAAAACTGGGAGTTGGTTCCACAGGAGAGGAGCCTGATAGCTAAAGGATCTGCCTCCCATTCTACTTTTAGAGACTCTAAAAGTAGCCATCAAAACACCAGTTTCGATGGTTGGAATCATTGTCCTGTTGGAACACCCAATTGTGTCCAAAGTTTCAACCATCTGACCCAAACAGTCACTGCCAGAATAGTAAGAATTGGTTAATATGATCAGGAACAACCCAGGAAAATGCTGGAGTCAGTTTAATATCGCCATGGACTGAGAGGGTGTCAACCAAGAAAGACGCCCCTGCAACAACATCAACACCTTAAACCTGATCTAAGATTTACAGCTGCCCGCACTAACTAAGCAAAATGTCTTCTGGGTAAAGATGAGAAACAGATTGACCTCGTTAATGACTGCTCAGTAGGAGACAAACAAATGGCCGTGAAGCCTGTAAAGTTTAATTAGAACATTTTAAAATTTTCTACATAAATAGTTCCTTTGACCAGGAAGATACTAAATCTGGTTTTCAATTAACGTTTTATAACCAACAGTTTTTATTGGATAAGTTTTTTTTTTGTGAATTTGTGCTTTTTTTATAAAGACTTGTTTTATTTATTTATTTATTTATTTATATGAAGTTGCGGTTGAGTGTGCCTGTGAAGAACAACCTTCTGTCTAAAGCAAAAAATAGGTAAATGGTCACATATACAAGAAGTATGTTTGCTGAGGTCAAGTTGAGGGTTTGAAACCTTCTTACTGGCAAACACAGCGGTGGCAGCATCATGCTGTGGGGCTGTTTCCCTGTCCATGGCGCTAGCTCATTGCAAAACGCCATACAATATCAAAAGAAAAGGGGAGCTACCTCAAAATTCTTCAGCTTCACCTCAAATCAACAGATGAGTTAAAACATGGACTGGATGACTTTTTCCAACAGCCTGACCTCGACTTTGTTGAAGGTTTGCGGATTAAATGAACTTCAGAAGAAGGCTCAAACAGTCAGCCAGTGAAACTGTTTGTGGTTGAGATGCAACCTGCTTAAGGACATTTATATAAATGTTAATGGAGATTTGGTCTGTGAGGATTTATGGAATCAAAGCTCTATGAGGATAAGAGGAAAATTTGTATGTGCATTTCTTGTTTAAGAAATTGTTGTTTTGTCAAAGGTTTTACATTGTTTGGATATTTATGCTCATGACGAAGCCAGCGACACATTTTTTGTTTTTGTTAAACTCAAGGATTTTAGTCCAAACGTAGGCTTTTTGACACGTGAAAACACATATATGTCTGATCATTTGTCAACCTTATTTACAGATGTGTCTGGAGAAAAAAACTATATGTCTAAAGAAAAACTTATAATTTTCAGATATCAAAAAGCCGATGTTTAGATAAATGTTTATTAGAGGCTAATTAAAACTTCTGGATTTCCTGATTTAATCACCACATAAACATAAATTTATACTACTGCTTCTTAAATGATGACTGATGTGGATAATGGTCAGTTTACGGCATATTCATTAATAATGATAGAGCCAAAGCCTTGAGTTTCCAAGAGGATAAAATGAAGTTCTTTCAACAGCGGAGATTGCGATCAGTTGTTCTTACATGCAGAGGTCGTTGGAGCAGCTGGCCATGTAGGGCAGCGGGCTCACAAAGTCATGGCAGCGCTGGAACGGCGGGTCCAGCAGCATTGCACAGATCTCCTCCACTTTCTGCAGCCAGAAAAAAAAAAAAAACATAAAGGTTTCTACTGAGAACCCTTTAAATTTGATCTTGTTTTAGTATTGGCTCATAAGTAAAATGCTTCCTTTTTTTTTTTTTTTTGTCTCACCAGAAGGATTTGAGCTTCGACACGAGCACAAGGTGACGAGAAAGCAGAGGGAACGAGAAGACATCTGTCCTGATGGGGCTCCATCTCCATCCAGCTGTTCCCAAACATCTCCACATCCTGGGTCAGCACACCTTGGGAGGCGGGAAAACACACAGTCTGGCTGGTAATTAGTGAATGATTATTCTCTCTGCATTAGTTCAGTTAACCGTCTCACCGTAGCTGGTCTTCAGGTCGTCCTGAACGTCTGCGTTGAAGTTGCCGCAGAGGCCGCAGGTGCGGCCCACGAACTCCGGGCTGAGTTTAATGTAGACCGAGCCACTCCGTCCCTCCCAGGCCAGCGTGAAACCCTGCTGCTGCGTCACCAGCACATACTGGGAGATCTGCTGCAGCTGCAGGTCGTGGATGTGATGAGGCAGCTGCAGACTACACAGACGGCGGACATGCTGTCATGTCTGAGGACGTGGCGTTAGGGCATTTAGATAGCAAGCGTGGCTAACCAGCTAACCTTTGGCCTTTGAAAGTGATGCTGGTGGCGTGCAGTCGTATCTCCCCCTCCCACGGCAGGAAGACGCTAACAGACCGCTGACAGGAGTAAGGAGCAGAGCTGCAGTTTGGGTCATTGTGCACCTGCAAATATAAAGATCCAGGAACAAAGCGTTCAGTTAAACACAACAAGTCTAGTCTGGCTAACATGTTGACTTCAGACATGAAGATGGGTGGTTGATAATGTTTTTGGAGAACGAAGCACATTAAACACTGTTCAATGAGGGTGTGAATTAAAGCTGTAAATGAAGGAACTTTTATAGTTTTCTATGTGCAAAAAAAAGCATAAAGAAGCTAAAGTCTGTGTGTGCAGTTGCTGTAGCTATAATAGGCCTGCATGAATTATAATGAACAGATCTTCTGTCAAAATCCTGGGACGTTTGAGGATTTGGCTTTCATCTATCTCTGTTTTTCTCTGCTGTTTAATCTTCTCTGGTTTTAATCATTTTAGTTAAAATGTCTTAGGTTCTTTTTTTGTACTTTCCTTACCTGTGGTTCCCTCTTCTGGGATCCTGCTCATTAGTCCCCTCAGTTCCTTTTTTTTAACTTATTTTCACAAACCTTAATTTGATACATAACAAAGCAGTTGTGATGTGCCTTTGTAAACAGCTTCTCTGGGTCAATCGTTTTTAGAACCCCGTTTCTATGCAGTCACAGCAGAAGATTGTCAGATTAGACAGACAGGTTCTCTGAACATCAATTTTAAAGTCAAGGATCTTGCTCTGCACTGTAAGTTGACCGAACATGTGGTCTTGGTCTTGACCATCCCAGACCTCCCAACCAGACTTTGGCAGGCTCTGACTTATTTCTTCCAGCATTGCCTGCATTTAGCTACAGGGCGTTCAGGGTGATGTACAGCGTTAAAAGTTACATTTTAGTCTCATCTAATGAAAGCACCTTCTTCTACATTCTTCTCCTTGTCCGTCCCTGTATGTCTAGGTGGCCGGCCATGTCTTTGTGGATTTGAACCTGTGCCACATCCCTTTCTGTTTTAGAATGATAGACTGAACAAATCCCTTTGAGATGGTTGGATTTTTTTATATATATATAACTTAACCCCCCCTTAAATGTTCTCCCTGACCTGTCTGCAAGGTTCCTTGGTCTTAACGTTGCTGTTTGTTCATTATTGCCCTCTAAAAAGCATCTGAGGCCTTTACTAAACAGCTAGATTTACACTGAGATTAAATTATGCACAGACAAAATCTATTTACTAATTAGTGTCTTTTGAAAGCACACCACACATTTCAGATTTTTATTTTATCCAACAAAACAAAAAGTGGGGGGAAAATACATTTGCTACGAGCTGTATTTCTCTGCTGTCAACCTCAGAGCACACATGCTTTGATTTATTTTGTGTGTCACATACACTCCCAATTGTGTAGAAAATACCCTCAAAAGAGCTAAACTAACAATTGAAATTAGTTAAAAACATCATTTTGTCTGACTTCTCAGCCAACATGCCCTTATGAAGACAGAGCTAAATGATTTCAAGTTATTGGGCTGTTTGTAAAAGACTTAATGGAATGGCAGCTGCAGACATACAGAGGAGGACAAGTCTAAATTCAAAGGATTTTGAATATCACCACCACGGTTAATGCACAGTTTTTAAGATGAAACCTGATCTTTATATGGTTTATAATTTTATGGTGTTGTTTCAAAAGCATCAGATTTTTCTCCCTGGAAGAAGGTGTGATCTAAACTTTTGCCATCATGTTCGTGCCTTGGATAAAATCATATATTTTTAATAATCAGTAAACACAATAACGTACATATTTTGGTTTTCCCAGGCAAAGATAGTGTCTGCTGCCTTTTGATGGAAACAAAGACCTCGTCTGTTCCAGTTAGTTTCAAAGCAGTCAGGGAAATTGCACTATTTAAAGGTAATTGACTCTAATTGCCCTTTGAATTAACTTAAGGACAATCTTTCCTCGGGCTGGGACTGATACTTGCAGAATCCAAACCTGACCGAGCCAAAAGCTTCCCAATCTGCAACAGGGCAACGAACCAAAAGCAAAACGTTTGAGCTTCTCAGAGTCAGGAGGATTTCATTAGTCTGAACTGACCTGGACAACAATGCTGGCTTGGGTGGTTTCCTCACAGTCCCTCAGCAACGTGTACGTGCATCGGCCGGGGAAGTAGAAGTAAAGACCGTCAAAGGTCTCAAAGTTGTACTGGCCCCACGTCCGGCACGTCATCTCCCTCTCAAAGCCAAGATTTGGAACTGGGCATATGAAAATATGAAAATGCAATGAGCTCCAGCTAATAATGTGTAAGAGCAGACAAAATCCTGGAAATATCAGGGTGAAATGATTACACAACATATAACTGCAACAATTTTAAAAACAGGATCAATATGCACAGGTTTAAATTTTACTGAGCATTTTCTTCAATCTCCATTTTTCCACATAAGAACAGATTCACCAAGGTAATTTTTTTAATTTGTGCTGACCCCAAATTGGCCAATTCCTACTAAGCTGTGGAAAGTGTTCATGACTGATCGTATTTTTTTATTTCCGACATTAAACATTTTGTTGAAGAGCATCCAACGAACTTACAAAAGCCCTTTAAGGACATTTCTAAGCAGCTACAGGTTTCAAGATCATCAGTTGAAAGAATAGCATGTTCAAGTTATTACTGAGTCACCTCTTTGGAAACTTATCATAATGTTAGCCCGCTTTATCAATTCTTAAACAAGTTTGTGGGTTTTTTTCCATTATTGGCCAGTTGGACAAGACCCCAGCGGGAATTCTTTAATCAACCTCTGGGGCAAATCATCCTCTCACAGACACCCAGAACCTTTACTGAAAATTCAAGCTACCCAGATGGAAAAACTAAATGCAATCTGGAGAAAAGCTTTATATTCAGAAAACAAAAGATTGAGCTCCTTGACCAAAGAGGCAACATGAATGCTTGGAGGAGTCAATGTGAGGCTGTAAACCAAAGCCTGCCAAATGATGAGTATGGTGGTGCTTGGTTTTTTCTGCAATTACAAAAATATATCCATCCAAAATGCCTTTGAGCAGATAAAGTGAGCCAGCATTTAGTCTCTGGAATGGCGTTTCCAAATCCTTGTTAGAAATGTGTGGATTATGCATCAGATTTGTGTCCATGGCAAAAAATCTTGTGCAACCAATTCTTGTTTGGACAAATGATTGGATATGCATGTTTGTAATAATTATTTACTTGTGTTCGGTTCTTTGTATATTTAGTTGATAGCTTCTTTAGGGCTCCACTTAGCTCATTCTGTATTAATTAGTGTCTCTCCCTCAGCTTCCCTGCTTTCCTATCAGCCACAGCTGCTCCCCATGTCCTCTGCTTTGTCTTCTGGTTTGCTCATCATTGCTCCATCCCTGGCTCTGTAATTCAAGCTCACTGGTTGTCATCTCTCTTTGCAGGATTCTTCTGTTTGTCTGTAACATACCTATTTCTTTGCCCGTTCTCCATAACCTGTTCCTCTTGTGCAAGGCCAATCTGTAGGCTTTTTCTGTATTTTTTTATAGAACTCTGTTTATTCTAGTTCAGTCTCTGCACTTGGGTCCTTTTACAAACTGAAACATGGCAAGGGAGCTAAATATTCAACTTAATGTAACATGACAGAAGCTCTTTTAACTTGATGTATTGGATCTGCATCCAGTAATGTTTCTATTGACCTGCTCAATGAATGTCCAGCGGACTGAAGTCAGAAAATAAAACAGCTACTCACTGTCCCGCTATCCCCACAAGCTCAACTATGACTGTATCTTCAACTTATATGATGTTAATCAATGCCAAACTATTTCCTTTAGCCAGGAGAGTAGTGACAAGATCACTTTTGCAGATGACATTGTGATGTTTTGAGGGTTGAGGGTTTGTGTACAAATTGTTTTAAAAATAAGAAAAGTCACTCCCAACATATTCCAAAGCAAACTCACTTTAATTTTCTGTCTTTTCTATATGAGTTGTTTAAGTTGAAGATAAATACTCGTTTAAATTCAGTGAATTAGGAGAGGTTTGTGTGGTGTGAGGTCCGAGGTCACCTGTCTGACATCTGTGCCCGGTGGCCTGAAACAAGCTGCAGTCACATGACTCCGACAAAATGCACTGTCCTCCATTCAGGCAGGGATACTCGCATGGCTCCCCTGAGAGAAAACAGTAAAACAGACTAATTACCACTCTGTTAGTTGAGACTGAAGCATTTAAAGAGGATTATTTCTCCTTTCATCTTATTTCAAGTTTTGCACAACATACGTATCAGATTCCCACACAAGAAATTCCTCAGTCTCTTTTATTTGTACTGCGACAACAACAAAATGCCTATTTAAATTATTTGCTCCGATTTAAGGAAATATTCCCTCCTTCTGTTGAACTTTACATGGCTCTGTTGAGCTTCAGTTAACGTTCTGGTCAGTGAACGCACCGCCGACCACCAAAGATGGTCCCTTCAACTTTCATTAACACCATCTGTTATGTGGGCTTCTGGCTTCTCTGGCCAGTCAAGCACATCATTCACAAAAGCACAGGTTTGATGAAAGGGACGGTGGAGATCATTTGAGGTTAATACATCAGATGAATGCTATTTTCTTTCTGTCCTTTCTGTGAGTGAAAGGTAACAGTGATGCCTCATTTGTCACTAAAGCCACTAAATAATAGCAAAAATGCTTCACAAATGTGAATGTCTTAAAAACTGAAATGGAGATAAATTGAAGAAGTTTAGTCTAGTCTAATCACAAACCATAAAGCTGGTCACTGCCTAATGGTACCATCTGATGTAAGAAAAAAAGCCTCAGGTATAAATATTAAAAAGCAAAGCCATACTAATCTAAAGCCCCTCATTCTGTAATATAATAAAGCAAGTTTTAAATTACAACTTGATTCTTATTGAAATGTTCTTGACATTTTGTATTGCATTTGTAATGTTATGGTTTATAAGGCTAAATGCAGGCAAGTCAACAGACCTAAACACAATAAACATGTTAATATGTACTGCTTTTTTTCCTAAATTTAGATTTGTGCAAAGATTTCCTTTCACAGTTAGACGACAATTTCATAAATTATAAAAAACTAGAGTTTTTACGGAACGCAACTACCTAGTATTCTACCTGATAACCTGCAGGGCCGGTTTATTGGTCATATTGATGATCATTTCTGCCCTTGACCATTTCATGGCAATCATTTTCAGGTATGAAAAGGACCTCTCTTTCATGGTGGACCTTTTATATTGGCCAAGCATTAACTTGTTTGTACCTTCTTAAAGTAATTTTCTACTTATAGTTTAAATGTTATGTGACTCCAACATAAATATATAAAACGCTAATATAATGTAAAGAAAATGTTTACATTTTACATACAATTTCTAAATTACTCTCTCACCGAGACACAAATGTAGATTTTACTTAGACTTTAAATCTAATGGCAAGATATTGGGCCTGTAAGAGAAACCAAGGAATCCTAATGAATCCTAAATAAAACTGATCCCTTTAGGCACTTCAGAAAACATTTATTCGGGTTTTTTCCTCTAAACCTTTGCAATCTTACCTGGAAATCTACGTTTCGATGACTTCAGGGCTTCCTTGGCCTGCCTGGTGAGCTGCGAGACATTTACTGGACGATCATCTGGGGGAAGGGCTCCACTGACTGAGTTCCCAGGTGTTGATGTCAGTTGTTTCAGCGATAAAGACCCATTCAGTGCCTGGTCTGTGTTTATCAAATCCAGCAAGGTGTGGTTATTTGATATCCTGCTGTGAGACGTTTGCGCTAAAGTCACTGAATTTGTCGCTGATTGATCTGGTGGGGCTGAAATAGCTGGAGATTGATTATAAACTGTAGTTGTGAGGAAGGACTGGCTTGTTAGGTTTGATCGAGTCGCTGAGGGGCTCAGTGGTGCTTGGCTGGATGACAACTGGGTTGATTTTGTTGTACTGCCCACTGAATATAGGATTCTGGGAGGTGATTTACTGACTGGTGATTGGCTAACAGGCCCTGTGCCTTTCAGTGATGGTCTAGATTCCGCTGTGCTTATTGAAGGATTGTAAGACCCTGTCTTCTTTGATGAGGATTTTCTGGACGGTGCTTTAGGAGGCATTTGTTTTTCTTGTAGGGAACTGTCTGGTGGCTTTTTGGCTGATGTGCTTTCTATTTCTTGGCTAGAGTGTTTGGTTGTTTGTACAGGTTGAACTGGTGCAGTTACACTGTGTTGTGACTGCTTGGGATTTGTTGTTTTGGTTGGCCTTGGACTGGATGATGCTTTGGACATTACTGATGTGGTTGGAGATGGGGCTGTAGTAAGAGACTGGCTGGTTTGTGTTAATCTATCTAGGACCTGGCTTTCTAATGCTGCGCTGCTTGGTGCTTGTCCTGTTGCCGTTGTTACAGTCGCTAGTCCTTTATTGACTGATTGGTTTGACGTCTGCTGTTCTGGTTGTCTGGAAGTTGCTGATTCACTATTTTGGGCTGTTGAGAAGGGTGATTGATTGGCTGTTGTTTTGGTAGCTGGTGGTTGGCTGTGTGGTCCTCCTTTGTTCTGCGCCCAGCTGGGTGGTGTCCGGTTGGTGGGTGTTTGGTTTACTTTATTGGTCCAAGTTGGCAGTTGGTCAGATGTTTGGCTTTTTGACGCAACAGTGGTTGTGATTTGCTTGGAAATCTCTTTGGTGGTTGACAGTTGGCTGGACAGTTCTGTGGTTGTCATTGTTTGCAGTGAACTGTCTGTTGATTGGCTGGTAGATGTTGTGGTTGTTACTTGTTGGGTCAGTGGTACTGGGTTGACCCGTAATTGGCTGGTTTTTAAAGTCTCAGTTGATGCTTCACCAGAGAAAGCTGTGCTGCTTGCTGACTTTTTAGTATCTGTTGTGATGCCTGATGATTGACTGGTTAGTACCTTACTTACTGTTGACGGACTGGTTGTTTGGGATTGGATACTGGTTTGGGTTTTGTCTGACTGAGTTGTCTCAGATGGTTGGCTGGTTGGTGCTGTTGTTGATGGTTGTTCGAGCAGTACTACTGGGATGACTTCTGAATGACTGGATGCTGAAGTTGTTGACGATAGACCAGCTGAAACTGTGCTGCCTGGTGAGTGATTGATATTCTCTGAGGTGCTTCCTGCCTGACTGGCTTGGTCCACAATGTCTTGGGACTGGCTGGTTGTGAGTAAGTGAGTGGATGGTGGTGGGTTGGTCTGAGATTGGACTGGGTCCGTTGTTTGGCTGGTTGATGTTGTTGCTGTCCTTTGTTGAATGGGTGGAACTGGGCTAGCTTCTGACTGGCTGTACTGTGTAATCCCAGCAGCTGACAAACCAGATTTGGTTTGGAACTGGTTTGATGTCTCGGGTACAGATTGTTTGGGGGAGGTGCTACTGCGTGTTGATTGGCTGGGTGTTGGTGGTTGGATGGCTGATGAATCAGTTTGGGATTGGTTCAGTTGTGCAGTCTTAGTAGACAATTGATCAGGTGAGGTTGAGTTGACCGTTAATTTACTTGCTGGTATTGATTGTGTTGTTGGTCCTGTGCTGGTTGGGGATTGGTTTGATTGTCTAGTCTCAGTTACTGACTGTAAGAATGGTTGGGTGCTATTTTGGGTATTGCTCTCTACATCTTGGCTGCCAGTTGTTGTTCTTGAGGATGATTGGCTAGATTCAACCAGGGGTACAGATGACTGGTTAACGCTTTGGCTCCATAAGTCGTTTTGTGTCCTCTCTATCCTGGCAGACGTCAGGTTGGATGCAACAGTCCCGTTTAGCAGTGATCGCCTCGAGGCTGAAGTATTTGTTTCTAAGGCAGAAGTGGCATTGTGAAGATCCTTGAAGGAGAAAAACATTTGGTGTTTCAAGCAAAAGATTTTACCAGTTAGTCAGAAGTTATACATAAACGATTGAATCACTTAATTATTTATATAGATTAGATCTAAAAATGCCATCAGAAAACAATCAGCTCTTATGTTTAACAACAGATGTGTTTATGGGGGAAATATTCTTCTCTGAATTAAGAACAAAAGAAGGTCTGAGAACAGCGGAGGCTTAAAAGAAGAAGCCTTTGTTGATGATTCTCTGTGACATGGCTTTTTCACTCTGGTTATCTGAACCCCTCTCTCCATTTTCAGGGATCATCAGGTGTGCGATGTCTGTTTGTCGGAAATTTGTAATCACGGGATGCTTTTGGTGTCGTGAACCGTTCTCGGCTCTTACTTCGATTCAGGTAGCCGAGAGGCGTCGTATCAGAACCACCTCCAAGGACACAATAGGAACACTTCAGGATTAGATTTCTCAGAAGTTGGAAAAGCATCGTATCATCAGATTTGTCTTTTTGTAAGTTAGCTTTCATAAACCACTGGACCACCTTGTTCCAATAATTTGAGCCTCCCTTGATACCTGAGCCCTGAAAAAGAGGCTTTCATCTCAATGAGCATGAACAAAGCAGATGGCAGGGGGCTACGGTGGGAGCGTGACCACGAATTATTAATCACTGATCAGTATCACAGATCTGGAAACGGAGCAGACCCATGGTAGTGTTGAGTTCAGCTCATAGATCCAACAGGAGGTAAAAATGAGCTTTTGACCTGTGACCCGGTGCTACTAATTGCATTGTTCATTTATGAGCTCCCATAGTTTGGACTGGATTCTCACGCCTGTTTGTACCGGGGGGAGGCCAGACAAAAGGTAGACCAGATAGCGGCTCGGGTGGAGGAAGAGCGAGACAACAGCGTAGCTACTGAATATTCCTGCTGGGACACACTCACATGTCTACAAATGTCACTGTGGAATAACTTTACTACTGCGGACAATGGCTCACTTCTTGGCAGTCTGAGTTTATGTACACAATCAGCCTGCTCTGATTGGAATTTAAAAAAAAGATGTTTACTTTAAAGATCCTTAGGAAAAGTATTTATACCCCTTGGATAAGTGTCACATTTTGTCACATAACAAACTGTCGATTGTATATGAATTTTTTATTATACATGAACTTAACGTAGTGCATAACTGTAAGTAGAAGGAAAGGGATACATGTTTGTTTGTTTTTTTAGTTTTTACAAATAAAAATAAGCCAAGTATTCATCTCCTCTGAGTAAACACTCTGTGGAATCACCTATCCCTGAAATCACAACTTTTCCCAATAGGGGCTGAAATTTTCAGCTGCATTTAATTCAGGACTTTGACTGGGCCGTTCTAACACGTTAATATGCTGTGATATAAACCATTCCATTGCACCGTGTTTCTTCTGGTAAAAGGCAAACATCTACCTCAGTCTCAAATTAGCTTTCACTCACACTAACTTTCCCTTAACACTAACCATCTTCCCTTCCTCTGTTGAATGAAATCATCCTATTAAGATGTGTCCAATTCAAAATACTTTATTAATCCCAGAGGGAAATAAAATTCCAGGAGGGTGTGCAATGTTGTTGTTTTTTAGTTGTTTTTTTTGGCATGTGGTTTAAACATTGGTTAGTTGTCCTGTCAACAGATTCTCTCACCCAAGCTATGGATCTCTGCAGCCCCTGAGACTATTACGAAAACATTAAAGTCACATTATTACTTTAGATAACTTGTGAATCTAGGAATTTTCCAGATTGAGTTTCTATAAAGTGCTGAGAAGTATGAACCCATTTGATTCTTGCATAATTTTCCAAGTCTTTGAAAAAGACCTTATATGCATCGGATTCTCCCACCTGAGCTCTGGATCTCTGCAGCTTCTCCAGAGTTATCCTAGGATTTTTGGCTGATTCCCTTACTTATCCTCGCTTTGCCTAGACTATCTGTTTAGGTGGATGTCCATGTCCTATCAGGTGGTCTATTCTCTCTCCATGTTCAGATGATGGATTGATCAGAGCTCTGGGAGATGTTCAGAACCTGATTCTGCTTTAAACTGGACCAGAACCTTCTCCCTGACCTGTCTGCTGAGTTCATTGGTCTTAATGATGCTGGTTGTTCTCTAATGTTCTCTAACAAACCTCTGAGCACAGAAACAGCTGCATTTTGACCAGGTTACACACAGGCACACACTATTGACTAATTAAGTAACTTTGGAATCCCATTTATTGGATTGCTGGATTTTATTTAGGGGTGTCAGTGAAAAGAGAGCTGAACAAAAAGGAAAATCCTACGTTTTAACAATTTAGTAGTAAAAAATAAAAAAAATCCATGTATAATTTTCCCCTATTAATTATGCACAACATTGTGTTGTGTCTAATTTATAAAAACTAAAGAAAAATATATATTGAATTTTGTGGTTTGTCTATCACAAAATGTAGAAAAAGTAGAAATACTTTTGCTATACTTTTGCAGGCCACTGTAAACGAATAAAAATTATATTAAATATAATGAAACCAAATATCTGATTTTATAATTTTCCTCTAAACTCCAAATATTGTTCAACCTTAGCTGATTCTATGGATGAAAACACATTTACACGTGGAAAACCTGCATTCTTGTGCGTATTCTGCAGCAAGCTGCAAAATATCCTATCAGAAGATGCGAGCAAAGCAGATTTGTCTGTGATCTGTGCGTGTGTGTTTGCCACTCCAAGCACAGCTCCATCAGCATCAGTGATCAATGCAGCAGCCTACCTGCCCTCCCTGGGAAGCGGTGTCCCATTTCTGATGCTTTATCCTGGTGCTCCCGCTGCTGGGACAGAGAGAACAAGGAGAGGTTTGTTCCTTCATGCTGAAGCATCCCCCCCTTCCCCCTCAGACAGCAGAAAACCCACCAACCCAGGACCCATCCTCGCCATGCAACAAACAAAAAAGCAAAACAACTAATACCAGGGAGCGTTTTCAAATGTGTATAATTAGCAACCAATTAATCAATTAAGGTATCGTAAAATAGTAAAAAAAAAAAAAAAAAAAAAAAAAAAATGTATTTTCTCAATTTTCAAATTTCAACATTTTGATTACTTAGATTTTCTCCAGCTAGTTACATTCAAGAATTGACAACAAATACGTTCAACATTTCAGCTGCATTAGATTGCAATTACATTGCCCCTGGAATGAAGAGCAGAATTCGTCACCTTCCTAATATAATGGCATAAGTCTTTCCTTTTTTTTTTTTTTTTTTTTTTTTTTTTTGCCATAAAGTATCTTTTTGCCTAAATCAACTTATGGTATTGACGTACTATTTTGCTTTTCTAAAAAAAAAAAAAAAAAAAAAAAATGACTTGGGCCATTATTTTAGGAAGATCTTTTTTTTCTTTCAAAAGATAAATCAGAACATGGTGAAAAGAAAAGCATTTAAATTATGTAACTCACTTATTTAATGCATCCCAGTTTGACACGTTCACTCTCTCAACACCGCGGGAAAGATGCGCTGAAATAAAATGAATACATAATCCGTCCCTGAAGCATAAATAAAATAAAACAGTGACGCAAGAGCAACTAAAGTAAGTAAAGAGGAGAAAAATCACTAAGCACTTCATTGGCTGCTTCTTCTTCGGAGTATTCTCTAATTATTTATCTGTTATTATCCTCCCATCAGCAGCAACTGTCGCTGCTGCCAGCCGCAGGTGAGACTCACCTTGATAAATGAGGATGACATACACGGTTATCAATGAGTGAAGCGGCCTCCTCCAGCAGCGTGGGAATAAATCGGGATCCATTCGTGATCCGGTCGGTAGATCAGTCGGGTTTGGACAGCATCACCTGGTGGAAACCCTCCGACTGGACTCCACGCGGCGCTCCATCGGCTCACTCCCGGGCGGCCCGCCGCGCGCCTCAAGAAGCGCTGCACCTGCTCATTAGCATAAAATATGCGCGGGTGGGCGGAGTCAAACCTCACCTGCGGTCATCATCGGGCGGAAAACTCCCAACTGTGGGGGAAATCCGTATTTTCATTCACATAAATCATCCGTTTTATTTTAAATGTGTCTTATGTGTTTCTGTAACCTCTCTGAAACGTTCCCAACTAACTGCAGAATCCCTGCAGGTATTTTCTGAGCTTTGAACGGCAGGCAGCGTCACCTGGTGGTCAATTCACTGATCCGTTTGATCCGATAAAGAAGGAAACGACAGTTGACGAAAGTAGCAGGAGCCAATTAGTCGAAAGAGTAGCCTGTTTGATTGTGATATTTTAACTTAACTTTAAAATGAACTTAAAGTAATTTAATGTCTCGATAATTTAATGAATACTCAATAAATTTATGTCTAAAACGCAAAATTAAGATTTATGTCCATATTTCAATAATTTGAACTCGTTAAATAGGATTTTATGTGTTTCTGGTGTCTTCAGTTGATGAAATAGAATACAATACAATGATAAAAAAGCTATGTTACAGTGTAAAAAAAATAAATACTGCATATGTTTCAGCAGCTACAACCAGTGCTAATAGTACATATATTACTACAAGTACTAAAAACAATACTAGTGATATCAAAATGTTGGGTCACTGCAGACTGATAGCCTGACAGATAAATTCATGCTGGCTGCAAAACTGGATTATATAGAATACTGAAATAATTAATGTTGTGTTTGTATTATGCATATTTAATGTATTCATAGTGTATTGACCATTAATTGTTTTACTACACATAAAGCGTTTTTTACAAAAAAGAAAAAAAAGTGAAGGAATCACACAAAATAAATGAAATAAATGGTGCCTTATCTTGTCTTCTTAAATTTGTTTCTCCCACATGAGTTATGGACACTTTTCTCTTGTCATTTAGTCTCATTTATTTAGCAACTGGTTATCTAAATTACATGGAAAAGTGAAGGTATGCAGTATTTTAAGTATTATCCTTTATTTGATGACGTTTCATCTGGCTCGACCCTTTCAGGATCAAAATGGTCACCGATACCTCAGAAGTTACGTTTGTAATATTACCAGCGTGACCCCAGTGTCACCAGCGGTAAAGCCCTGCATTTGCATGTGAAAGTCGGGTTTTAGGCAGAGGAAACACTTCCTGTGTCTATCAGTCAGCGTGCCTGTCTGAGTAAAAAGGCCTTTGACTGACTGAAGCCCTCAGAGACCTCTCAGGCTTTGTGTGGCCGAGCCAGGAGGTGTCTGCTTTCATAAATGGAAAGACCTGAGTAGAGCAGCCGGGGTGCAGAGGAATGAGAAAATCTGCCGGCAAGTCATAACGTTGGTAGGCTCAGTCGCTAAATCTCACAGGTTTTATTGGAAACTGGGGCATATTTGGTTTATTTTATACCTTCACATGAAACAAAAGAAACCTGCTGTCTGCAGGAACCGATTGTTACTTAAGGAAATGTGGATGTAATTAACGATTTCCTCCTTTGCATTTCTAGAGACTCATGCAAAAAAGCTGCATTTGACAGATGAATTAGTCTAAGTAAGCAGACGGAAACATGCTGTTGAACTCCCAACAGGTATTGCTGCAACATTTCAGTAACGACACTAATCTCCATCGTCTGTCTAGTCACCAAAATATCCCAGCAACAAATATTCATTGGAGGTTCAGCTTGATGCTGCAGTTTGCTCTAATAATTTTGTGTTTACCAATCCTGCGTGTTTCACTTGATTACCTGCTGACCTGATATGAAAAGAATCAATTAACTTGAAAAAGTTCTGCAGAAGCCCAGTAAGCCGGTAAACATGCAGGGCGAGGGGTCCAAAGGAGCAATTTAGACATTTTATGGTTTAAAATTGGAATGGAATGTCTTGGTTTATTGCGAATTTATGATTTTATGCATAAAACAAAAGACTTCTGCTCCAACATGTGATTGGTGGAGGCAGGTTGGATTAAAGTTCCCCAGCTGGGAATCCTAAGCCCCATTCCAGGGAGCTGCATGGCATTCTCACCTCTATGTGTGCAAAGGTCTCAGCACGGTAGGGCTTTATCTGTATGTAGAGAGCACGATCTGATCATTTTAGCTGCTTGCTAAAGTCCTTTTGGTCCAACCATCCATCTGCATGTGCAATTTAGTTTCAGGAGCTTCTCCACAGCTTAGAGCTTTGTAGCACAAGATGTGCAAGAAGACTTATTCTAAAAAAAAAAAAAAAAAAAAAAAAAAGAGGATAGTTTTTGGAGAAATTGGATTGATCAAGTCAAATGCGTAGGGAAGTCATTTCAGTCACCACAATCTACAGCAGGCATATGTGCAATTTGGAGGTGTGTGCACATTTCCCCAGAAGGGTCCCATTACCCTGCTAACATTTCTTTGTGAAGTGCTTTCTGATAACTCCTTAGTTTCATGTGGGGCATCACTGTCAGCATGTTCATTTTATTGATGCTAAAACAAAATAAAAAACAAAAGGAACCAAAGGTTTTAGCTCCATCTTCTTCACTTGTTGATTGCTTGTTTAATCTGTTCAAGTAGAAAATTAACCATTTGTTTAGAACTCAGATTTTAAAAATGCTTTCTCTGATTTAAATTTGATCTCATGATGCTTAAGATATCAGAATTCAATAAAGCCTGGCGCCCAAACCGCCTCCTCCTGTTTTTTTTTTTTTTCAGTGCATCTTAGTTGTGCAAACCAGAAACCAGATTATTTCAACCAACGAATCTACATCCTCCAAAAATCCCACCGCCTTGAAACAACTGACCAAAGAACATAATCAAATTTATTATTGCAGGTCTGTACCCATCAGATTTTCCACCTGTGCAAATTTGATTCTGTCATGGACTGAAAACCAGCTAAACATGCATAACTCGCAAGTTTATCCAACTTCCATCCCATTTCCGTTACATGTCAGCGTTCATCTTTCACAAACTATACATAAAGATAATCAACATAAAATCTGGTGCAATGAAAAAACATTCAGTGTGAAGAATTTTTTACACAGACAAAACTAAAACAAACAAACAAAAAAGAAGAGCAGATGAACGTGAGCTTTCAAAGATCACTGAGCAAACACTTTGTTGTAGTTGAGTTTATATAAACATTAAAAAATAATCATAAACCATCAGCTATTCTGAAAGGAAACCATTGCAGCAAGTTCTTCTCCACAAGTTTGGACTGTAAGCTAAGAAAGGAGGATGAAGACCAGCAACCCCAAGCTAGTAAAACCAAATTAGTCTAAGGAGATCAACATAACCAGGTTAAAACACATAAATACCAACCATGTGTTCATCACAGCTCAAAGGCATCCAAGCAGAATCATGGTTAACACAAATGTATCCTTATATACAGAAGTTTTTGTTTTTTTTTTACAAGGGGATCCCTCCACATTTAGAGGTTTTCACACATTTGTCAGAGGATGCATTCATGTGAGCAGAATCTAAGTGTTGTCTGAATCTTTTCTAAGCGCCAGCAGGTAAAGTCGCCGCCACTGACACGACTCACCTTTGTTTCTCCAGAAACCTCATTTTTAAAAAGACTAATAAGCACGGCAAATGGGCTCCCACGTGAAACAGCAAATAAAAAAAGGTTCAGTGTGTGTGTGTTTGAATGTTGAGATCATTGGATTGAGTCCCGTAAACTCCTGAGCTCGCGGCGTTATCTGGGCCGGTGGTTGGCCAGCAGGAAGTCCTTGTCCTTGCAGGTGAGGCAGAGCTTGAGGTTCCTGAGGGAGCCTCCAGCGGTGTAAAACGCCCAAATCCCCATCGACAACATGATGATGTAGGTGGGGACCAGGCTGGAGACGTACTGTGGGTTCTGGAAGGTCTGCAGGGGCACACATTTACAAAGTATTTTAATTTCTGATTATTCTTTAAGAATGATTTTAACCAAACCCAGTAAGATATTGAGGTGTTGCCAACACACGTTACAAAAACCTTTCTCTACATAAAAATAAAAGCAATCTCTCATATCAAATCATAGATTGCTACACACTGAAAGTATGCACAACTAACCCAATGTTATTTATAGTAGCATAATTGCTTAATTTGAAAATAATTTGAGCTACATAAAAAATGTGTTTTGCAGCATCACCAATCATTTGCTTCCTAGGAACGTCACTGTTTGCACTTTATATCAAATGATTGTCTCGCTGTAACACTCACATGTATGCAGGTTATGTGAATAGTAGCAGGAAGACCCCCTTCGAACTCGATACATTACATTTTACGCTTATATCAACAAACTTCCTTCTGTGAGATTCAAATGTACGCAGATGACGCCGTCATTTTGTGAAATACAGGAGCAGGCTCCGCTCGTGGCTGACAGTCTCTTTAGAGCAGGGATGCTCAAGTCCAGCCCTCTATCCTGCAATAGTATCCCAAACCGTCCTTCAGCTCTGCAAAGGCCTGGAAACCAGTGATTCATTTGATTTAGGTGTGTTGACAAGGAATGCACCCAAAGGTTGCAGGATAGAGACTGGAGTTGGGCAGTCCTGCTTTAGTTTAACCGCTGGAGGCTTCAGCGCTGCCTGCAGAGCAAACAGCTTCATGACAAAGAAATCATTTGAAAACCCATAATTGATCAGCATCTTGCGCCCAATTTAGTCCAAGTCTGGCTGCTAACCTTTGACTGTGTTTAACTTCTGCTCAGATGTCTTTATGCTACAGGCAGCGTGACATTTTATTCATGGGATTAACTGACAAAACACAAGAAAAACTGCAACAAGCTGTCCAGCCATTAGCGGCAATACTGAAAAGGTGTCTTGTAAAAAGTTTTAATGTTTTAAGCTTGAATAATCAAAAAAATCTCAATGTTTCTGTAATATTAAAAAAAAAAAAATGCATGAAAAAAGAAAAATCTTGCAGACAACCAATCAGTGCATAGATCAAGCTGACAGCAGATCCTTAGTTATTCTAACGTATGATCATGGCGAGGTCACTCACCAAGCAGGACACCACCAGGTGACTGACGACGACTGCAGCTACCACAAACCAGCGCTGCTTCTCACATCCATCGAAGAAGATGACGCCCCAGAACATGTGAAGCAGGATGATGGCCATAGTCATGAAGGCTGTAAGAAATGGGGAAGAAATGGTAGTATTAAAGCGTGCTTTCTCCTATAGTTGCTCGTTTTTTTAGATTATTGCATTTTATCAAAGAATATACTCGCATATCTATGGAGCCAGATGGGTCTCGATATTCACAAATGCACAAATAAATCCACACACACACAGGACAAGATCCACGCAAGCACAGGCCCGATTCATGCAAGCACAAAAAAATCCACACATGCACAAAAAAATCCACATGTGCACAAAAATATCCACACGTGCACAAAAAAATCCACACGTGCACAAAAAAATCCACATGTGCACAAAAATATCCACACGTGCACAAAAATATCCACACGTGCACAACAAAATCCACACGTGCACAAAAAAATCCACACATGCACAAAAAAATCCACACGTGCACAAAAATATCCACACGTGCACAAAAATATCCACACATGCACAAAAATATCCACACGTGCACAACAAAATCCACACGTGCACAAAACAATCCACACACACACAGAACAAGACCCACACATCCACAGCTCTAGGCTTTAAACTTCACAGCATTTGTGTGTGGATTTTTGAGACTGTCCTGCCGTCTTGGGATTCACACAAGCATTTTTTTAAACAGAGAGTGGTTTGCAACCAATCAGAAGCCTCCCTTGTATAAGCCAATCACTGGAAAGTACTCCACGTGGGCTGACTTACTCATAAGCCAATCACATTCAACCTGTTCAGGAAGCGCGTAGTATGAACCGGCTCTGAGGCCCCCCCGGCCTCAGAGCCGACGTCAAAAAACGCTTCTCTGCTCCCTTCAAGTCGCTTCGGATCCGCCCGCAGCGCTCCTTGGTCTCTGAGCTCCCAACTTCTAACTCCGCGGGCCTCTTCCGTCTGATCTCCAGCCGGCCAGCAGTGATTCCCTCCGAGGTCTCATCGGCCTCGCCGTACAGACAAAAACTTTTGTCTTTACAAAACTTTGTAAAGACAAAAGTTGCGATTTTTCTTCAATAGCTCCCTGGTCATGTGACTCATTAAATATTTCACTGACTCCAAATCTGTGTGAAATTGTTATGTCAATGAAACTGTCCTTTGTTTCAACATCAAGGTTGTGCCTCATCTAGCTAATGTAGAACAATTTCACACAGATTTGGAGTCAGTGACCTGGAAGCTATTGAAGAAATATTTAATTATAAATAAATCTTAAAATATAAAAAGGCTTAAAATGGAATAAAAATGTGTGGCCCATCAGGCTAATATAGAACAATTTAACACAGGTTTTGAGTCAGTGAGTCACATGACCAGGGAGCTATTGAAGAAAAATCCCAACTTTTGTCTTACAAATATCTTTAAAAAATTAACAGATTAAAATGGAATAAAAACAGTGTGCCTTACAGATGTTATTTATTGGCATGATTTTATATTCGTTTTATCTTAGCTGATCCCAAGAGATGAAATTTATTGATTTTTATTTCTCAAGAGTGCTTAGTTCCCACAGCGTGTGAGAGGAGGGAGCAGCTGAGAGATGCTGGCTGAAATCGGGGTCCATCAGCCGGATCAACCGTGAGCGAGATGCCGCTGATTCCGCGGAGCTTTAATATCCAACTTTACCACCCTATCCGCCAGAGGGCTGGCGGGACATGGGCGCCAGAGGCGAATCGTCAGAGCACAGGAGAAGCAGGTAACGGCGAGGCCGATGAGAGCTCGGAGGGAATCACTGCTGGCCCACTGGAGATCAGACGGAAGAGGCCCGCGGAGTTAGATGTTGGGAGCTCAGAGACCAAGGAGCGCTGCGGGCGGATCCGAAGCGACTTGAAGGGAGCAGAGAAGCGTTTTTTGACGTCGGCTCTGAGGCCGGGGGGGGGGGGGGGGGGGGGGGGGGGGGGGGGGGCGGACACCTGCAGCTGGGCGCCTCCGCTCATGTGCAAACACCTGCGGAGAGAGAGGGAGACAAACGGCTGCTGCGCGCTGAAGCCTGAGAGCACATTGTGTTCATACTACGCGCTTCCTGAACAGGTTGAATGTGATTGGCTTATGAGTAAGTCAGCCCACGTGGAGTACTTTCCAGTGATTGGCTTATACAAGGGAGGCTTCTGATTGGTTGCAAACCACTCTCTGTTTAAAAAAATGCTTGTGTGAATCCCAAGACGGCAGGACAGTCTCAAAAATCCACACACAAATGCTGTGAAGTTTAAAGCCTAGAGCTGTGGATGTGTGGGTCTTGTTCTGTGTGTGTGTGGATTGTTTTGTGCATGTGTGGATTTTTTGTGCACGTGTGGATTGTTTTGTGCATGTGTGGATTTTTTTGTGCACGTGTGGATTTTGTTGTGCACGTGTGGATATTTTTGTGCACGTGTGGATATTTTTGTGCACATGTGGATTTTTTTGTGCACGTGTGGATTTTTTTGTGCACGTGTGGATATTTTTGTGCACATGTGGATTTTTTTGTGCATGTGTGGATTTTTTTGTGCTTGCATGAATCGGGCCTGTGCTTGCGTGGATCTTGTCCTGTGTGTGTGTGGATTTATTTGTGCATTTGTGAATATCGAGACCCATCTGGCTCCATACATATCCTTCTGAATTTAATTTCTTCACATGTTGAGGCTTTAATGACAACCCGCAATTTTTTTTTAGCTAAACATCTTTACATTTTATATAAAAAAATATCTACAATTCTCAATTTGAACACAAGTTTTCTATGTGATGAGTAGCTGTGGTGTTTTCTGTTCACCACGTAGATTTCAGAGTTTAAAATTAGTTTTTGAATGTGTTGTACCGAGGCAGTGTGTTCCACAAACAAACAAGTAACCAGTCTAAGAAAGAGGATTCAGGAAATGGTACCTGAGGACAGGAAGTAGTGCTGAGAGTCACCGTGGATGCCCACAGTCCCGGGCCCCACAGAATCAGCCAGGATGTTGACCACAGAGAACGCACCGCTCATGAAGCCGAAGCCGAGGCCACTCACTAAAACAAAGAAACAAAAGAAACACTTGAAAACCTCTCTGGCAATCAAACTAAACCAAGACTTCTGTTTTATTCTTTAACTAAAAAACTGGCTCAGAGGTTCTTCTGCTTAGCTGTGTTTCTCTCCTACATGAAATTACATTTTTACTTTTCTCTCACATGGAAAGTGCTCCTGAATCAGTGCTTCTCTTCTCTTTTTGTGTCTTCTATAAACAATAAGGCTCATTTGTAGATCCAAACAAGTTTATGTATTGAGAAATAAATGTTAATTTGAAAAATTTAGAGATTTTATTAATAAACTAAGATTTATTACTACATAAACACACAACAGTACAGAAAATAGGTACCATTAAGTACCGGTATCAATTCAGATTTGATAGGTGATGTATCAAGGGGAAAAATATATAATTTTAACCATTTTAAACTTTTTTTATTTTACAAAACTAAAATGTGTTAATAGATTATCTGCCTTAAATCTAGGAAAAGCAACATGAAGAGCAGCTAATCCGTACCATAGGCAAGCTGTTGTATGGATATTGGCATAGTTTCCTCTTGACTCAGAGCAAGGAGACCTTCATTTGCTTTCCTGCAGGGAAAAATAATAATTTAGTTTTACATTTCTTCTTACTTTGTGTTCTTCAAATCCAATAATGAATGAAAAATGTCAATAAATGAAAGCCAAGTTGGAATGGTAAAACCAGGATGTACAAAATCCATAAATATGTTTATAAAATAGTTGTAAACTTATAGAACAAGCTAAAATTTTCATAGAGAATCAAGTTGATAACTTTGATTCTTGAACAGAGAATGACGACAATGTGGTGAAAAGACCCTGGAAAGCAGCTTACTTCAGCAGTTTGTAGTAGGCAAAGCGGAACGTTTCCTGCAGCAGGACCGACAGCACGACACCAAAGATGAGCAGACCCTTCTGCTGCGACGTACTCTCCTTATTACTGATCTGAACTGAGATGAACCACACCAGGGAGGCCAGCAGCAGCGACACCAGCCAGAAAAATGCTCTGAAAAAATATACAAAAGTCGAGAACATTTCAGGTTATTGCTCATTTTGTTGAAAATTCAGAAAATCCCAGAAGTAGGTATTGATGTCTGCCCTGATAAGGTCACATATTGTACAAGTTGACATCTTTGGACCAGAGTTCTCAAAAAAAAAAAAAAAAAAAAAAAAAACTTCTTAATCAAGCACTTAATCTGGATGGCATTAACTCTGCCTCCCGGTAATAAAATAAAAAAAAAAACCTTGGTGTTATTTTTGACCAAGACATGTAATTTAAATCCCATATTAAACAGGTTTCCAGGGTTTCCTTGAAGGCAGGCCTGCTAAATAAGCAGAAATTACACCTGCGTTTGTCTCTCGACCAGCTATACCACAAAAAAAAGGTTAAATTAGTTTAGTTTAGTTATTTCATAGGGACAAGTGTGCACATTAAACATGTAAAAACTACAACATTTATGGCCACAGCTAATTTGCAATGTCCGTTCCTGGGGAAAAAAAAAAAAAAAACTTTACAAGAGTTCACAAATTACCATCACACAAAAGTCTGATTTAAAATCATTTTATTTAGGATATAACATGCCTGCAGTGTTGAATCCTTTTTAAAACAAGCTTCTGTTAATTTTTAAAAGCCACCAAATCAAAAAGTTCTACAGTTTGGCTTTCTGGACAGAGAAGGCCGAATGTCCAAAGGAGTTTTTTGTCAGGGGAACTTTGATGTTTCTATTTGAAACTCCTCGTGTTTAATGAACCCACTGATCTGAGTCCCACTCAGATCACTGGGTTATCAACATATATAATCGATCTATAGACGTATGTCGATGATAGAAAAAAAAGCCAAAAAAAGGTTCGATAGAATAACAGTTTTTATTCCTTCTGCATTCCAGCCATGTAGGTTAATATTACAGTCATTACATCCTCCCAACCAATCACAACGCAGATCCAGGAACCAAGCACCGCACCCTTCAAAGAGTTCAGAGAGCACAGGTTTTTTTTTTTTTTATACTTGCAGTTTTGGTAAAAAGTTGGTTGATTAATTGGTTGAGTTTGAATTCAGTGTTTGTATGTTCTGCATCTAAAACATTTCGCTAAGCAACAGCATAAAATGGTCGGGGCTGCACTTAAAATATGTTTTAAATTTGTTGAGAATTATCAACATCGATCAATATGATTTCTATTTTATCGATGTGCTTATTTTTCTATATCGTCACAAAGTTTTCAAAACTAAGAAAACCAAGCCTCTGTAAAACTTCACAATTGTGTGTTCGGATGGATTTTCTGTCAGGTATTTTCAGTGCTCTTTTGTAAATCATTCTCATTGGTCTAATTGTTGTTGTTGTTATTGTCTGAGATCAGGAGGTTATACAGTAACTGAGATTATAAAAAATCCCAGCATGCATGAAAACATTTGCTGCATAGAAGGATAAGAAGTCTTGTGATTTTGTTCTTATGACCTTTTTTAACGTGGCTGTCAAATGACGTTCTGCCAGTTCTTCTTCTTCTTGCAAAGTAGCTCAAGCTCAGTTAGGTTTGATAGAAAACGTCTGAACATGAATTTCAGCTCATTGAGATCTTTTTATCTAAAGCATTGCATCTGAGCTCTGGGTGTAGCTTCACGGCCGTCCTGCTGCAAGACGGACCTCTGCCCCATTTTTCAGTCTTTAACCAACTCCAGCAGAGTTCTCTTTGAGGCTTTGCCTTTTATTTAGATCTATCTTCATATCAACTCTGACTTATTTCCCTATCACTGGCATGATGCAGCCACCACAATGTGTCACTGCTGGGATGATGCGTTCAGGGTAACGTGCAGCGTCACTTTTCTGCCAAAACTCTGTTGCTATTCGGCCAATAAGTATAATTTTGATTTTATCAGATCAGATTACCTTCTTGCAGGTATTTGCTGCATCCACCAAAGGCCAAAGGAAAGTGGCCTGTTATCAGAACGCAGAGCTCAATTATTCTCCAAACATTCAACATTTAAATGAATTTCATCCTTGAACCATCAGTATTATCACATCATTTTTAGCCTAATTGTTGTTATTTTTATTGTCAGTAGTAATGTTGCATGTGTATTATATATATTTTAAATGTGTCATTAATATTACAAGGAAATACATAACTTGCAGCCCATTATTAAGAAGTTTTCACTGAACATCAAGGACTGGAATCGCACATAGCTGATTCACATGCAGTTAGCTAGCTTGTACTTGACTGTTAGCTAGCTTTGTTCCTCTATACTGAGATTTATTTCACACCGGTGTCTCTTCGTTTCTCTTTGTAATCTTGACATGTTGAGGATAACCACAATCGCCAGGTGACAGATTTTCTACAAGTAAATGTGAATGCATGCATAGCTTCGTGTATTTGGGTTTAACAGAAAGTAAACAAAAGCTAGCATTAGCAGCCCGGCGAGCTAGCCGGCTAGCAGTTAAAATCCCATTTCGTTCAGGGAGCTGACAAGAAATCCTCCTCAAACTCTTTCACCGCAAGTAAAAACAGCCGGACATCACCCCAGACCCCCAGATAAGATGTTTTCTCACCCCGCTATGAGGAAAATGACTCTCAGCGGCTCCCGGGCGATGGTAAACAGGAACAGGGAGATGGCAGGGCCGAAGGCGATGAATGTGCAGCCGAAAAACACCGCTGCCGTCATGGTGGCTCGTTGGATGGAGGACCCGGTGGCTGGAAAACCCGGTTCGGTTCGGTTCACGGCGAAACTACAGCGTTTTCCTCTGTATTTTCAACCAGGTGAAACGCCTAGTCTGGTCGCTGGGACTCCTTCCTATTTTCACTTCAGCGGTTCAGGGTTTGTCGTGACGTCACACTCTCACGTGACTTCTAAAGAGGAAGGGGGTAAAACTTTATTTGAAGAGAAGTATTTACACAAACATGGAGGACATTTTTATTTATTTTTTACTGCACAGATTGAAATAGGCTACAAACACAATTAAGTAAGAAAGAGATAAAGGAATAAAATCGTAAAAAAAAAGACGAAGAACATTAACCGCGCGTTGAACAACAAGAAAACAAAAAAAACTTAAATGACGAGCAATGAGAACGCAACCAATGAGAGAGAGAAAATTCTGGGAAAATGCTAAAATGACTGAGAATTTTATCTCTAAATACTGCATATAATCTGCATTCTATTGTAATACAATTCAATGATCCATGTTGACCAAGAATGAAGGATGTAAAATATCTACACATACTGGTCATGATCAGAATTCTCAACCACAACCACCAAGAACATCATGTTAACTGTGTGGCTTCTGGTAAATTATAAACAGCTCTTATGTCTCCTTTAACAATGGCTTACTTCTTACCGCTTCATCATAAAGGGCAGGTTTGTGGAATAGATGCTTAATGTTTTTCCAGTTAACAAATTCTCCCACCTGAGCTGTGAATATCCGCAGCTCCTACAGAGTTGCCATGGGCCTCGTGACTGTGTCACACACAGGTGGACTTCATTTATAAATCAGACACTTTCTAAAGGTCACTTGTTGCCCTGGATTTCACTTTCAGGCCTTTTGAAAGATGTTCAACAGGATGAGAGACCAGGTTCTGGGTTTGGCCACATTTACAGAGTGCTCCTGAAGCCATTTTGTTTTTTCCTTGGCTGCGTGCTTTGGGTGATTGTCATTGTGGAAGATGAATCAAAATATCCTCTTAGGTCTGAGATCAAGAGTTCTCTGGAGCAGGTTTTTGTGTCAAACCTCTCTCTGTTCGTGAGGCAGACACCCCGTCTACTTTTAAGACTAGGCTTCAAACTTTTCTTTGTGACAAAGCTTCTAGTTAGAGTGGCTTAGGTTACCCTGAGCTACCTCTATAGTTATGCTGCTATAGGCTTAGGCTGCTGGAGGACATCAGGGTCTATTTTTCTCACTCTGCTGAGTTCTACTGTTTTCCAGTTTGCATTGTTTGTTGTTATTTCATCTTTTACCTTTTTGTTCTCCGTCATTTCTCTCTTCATAGAAGGTACACCTGGTCTGGCGTTAGCTGTGACATAATCAGGGGAGGTAGATCATCCGCTATCACCATCTAACATAGAAAGTACTCCTGGGTCAATGTGAGCTTCTGTGCTCTCTGTGTCTCTGCTCTGTCTTCTCTAAGCCCCAGTGGGTGGAGGCTGATGAGCGTTCACACTGAGCCTGGTTCTGGTTCTGCTGGAGGTTCTCCTCCCTGTTAAAGGGGAGTTTTCCTCTCCACTGTCGCTTCATGCATGCTCAGTATGAGGGATTGCTGCAAAGCCATCAACAATGCAGACGACTGTCCACTGTGGCTCTACGCTCTTTCAGGAGGAGTGAATGCTGCTTGGAGAGACTTGATGCAACCTGCTGGGTTTCCTTAGAGAGGAAACTTTCTGACCAACCTGCTAAGCTAGAGGTCTCCAACTTCAGACCTTGAGGCCTGCAGCTTTTACATTTCTCTGTTTCAACACACTTGACTGATATATTACCTCATTTGCAGAGCTATGTGGAGTTTGACTGGATGCCATTGAGGCAGTTTAGCCATTTGATTCAGATGGGTTGGGAAGGGAGACATCTAAAAGTTGCAGGACATCCAGAAGTCAAGGATTTGAGTTTGAGACCACTGCTCCATCCAGACTGCTTGTCCAGCTCCTCATACAGAAAAAAGAATCCCCACAGCATTGTGCTGCCACCACTATGATCGAGAGTAGGCGTGGCTTTAGCCAAGAGATGAGCAGGGCTTCTTTTTCACCAGGAATGACCCTTAATGTTCAGCCAAAAAGTTCTAATCTAGCTTCATCAGACCAGAAGATTTGTCTCATTCAATTCAAATCAATTAAATTTTATTTATATAGCACCAATTCATGATGCATGTCATCTCAAGGCACTTTACAAAGTCAAATTCAATCAGATTATACAGATTGGGTCAGATGATCTATAAGGTTTGTTTTAGCTTTAGTTGAAGCAGATAATCTAGAGCTCAATCTTAATCTCACAGTTAGTGTTCTGAATACTTATGTATATATTTTGTTTTGGTGTTTAGGCTTTTAATATTTTTTTAAAACAATCAATGCAATTGTTTTGCATAAAAAACATATTTTGTGAAATCTGTGTCTTTTTAAGTGAGTTGAGTGTGAATAAGCTCATCACCACACATGATTGTGCTGGTTGTACTCAAACGAAGAAAACAATAACTTTAACAGCTGCTTTAACTACCGGAATCACTGTTTCCCCATGAATAACATCTGCTTTCCAGACTCTGAAAACGAACTTTGCTGTTTTTACTGCCTTTCGCGTGCAGATCAAGCAACAACAGGGTGGGTGTCACATTACAAACACATTTAATCATGTCATCAACTCCATTTTATTCAAGCCTCTGTCTCAAACATCTTCTTCCTGCCGTCCATCCCAGCTTTATCTTCGATGTTCTTCCTCCAGTCGCCTGTCTGCTTCTCCTGAGAGGAACACAAAGAAAACAAAAACGCAGAATGACTCACGCAGATTAACACGAACAATCACGCCGTTCCCAATTCTCTCGTAAACGTTCTTGACTTCTGCTGCACCCACCTCCTCTTTCAGCTCCTTCTTCACCTGCTTCAGGTTGGCTCTGAGGTCTAAGGACACTTTATGTTTGGAGCCCAGCAGGGCAGCCAGCATGGCGTCAGCCGACATCCTCACTCTCCTCAGCGTGGGCTTCTTAAACCTGCCGTTAAGATCCTGGACCTTCATCTTCAGGTCGTCGATCTGACACAGACAACGCTCATTCAGGTGTTTGCTCATCTACAATCCAACCATCTGACCAGATGGCGCTCCTAAACCCTAAGTAGGCTTCTAATTTGTGTGGTCTGACTGTTTTGGTACTGTTAAACATAAAACCCATTAAGCTAAGTGTTTGTTTTTTTTTCCAAAGTAAAGAAGAAGTAGCCAAATACAGAATCAGGAAGTTCATTTATAAAATAGAAAACCTCCTTGTTGCATTTCTTCACTTTCGCCTCCATGTCGTATCGTTCCTCGTCCACCAGCTCGATCTGCTTGTGAAGTTGTCGACACAGCCCCTGGTGTAACAGAGCAACAGTGAGCTATGGTGCCAAACTCCAGACGATCAATCCTCTGAATAATTTATGCCACAAAGCCATTCCAGTTTCCCAGTCTGTGCAGAGGTTTTTCTAACAGCAAATAAAAATCTGCATTCTAAAAAAAAAACACAAGTAGGATCAGTGTTTTGCAGACATTGCACCTGATTTATAAGAAGTATGTAAGTGTGTTTTTTTTTCAGATGAAAAAAAAGGTTAAACAACACAGTTTATTTTTAACAGTTACATTTTGGAAATTTGGATTAGCAACAGTGAAAATGGGAGAGTCGGTACGAAAGACTTCAGCATGAAATGTCATTGTGAAGTTTCAAATTGACAATTTCTTTGTGTTTTGCTGTCAAGCAGCCAGACTTTCATTTTACATTTTAAAGTGATCCTCATCAGTGGTTCTCTAAGCTTTCTTTAGGTTTTTTTTAATGGGACTTTGGCTGCTTTTTGCTCAGTTCCAGGCCAGTGCTTGTGCTGAAACAGCAGAAAATGATATAAAGTGACAGACAACCGAAGGAGTGACAGGTACACAGCAAAAACGGAACTAAAAGTAAGTAAAATTTTCTTGAAATTAGTGTATTTTTCCTTGATTTGAGGAGCTAAATTAGACTATTTGCCAATGGAATGAGTATTTCTACCCCTAAAATAAGATAATTAGATATCCTTCACTTGAAATAAGATGACAGAGATGAGTTGTTCCTATTTTAAGTGCAAAAATCTTATTCCATTAGCAAATAGTCTTATTTACCTGCTGTAATCAAGGAAAAATACACTGATTTCAAGACAATTTCACTCACTTTTAGTTCCCTTTTTGCATAGAAACAGTTTTCAACTCATGAAGTGTATTTAAATAAAAATATGAGTGATTCATAATCCTTTAACTACTCACACCACTGCCCAAAACTTAGTTTTTTCAATGGATTCATCTCCAGAGAAGTGAAACAATTGTGTCTTTATGTTGGGCCGCAGAGGGGGAAAAAAAGCAGATAAACCAGGTGTCTGCAAACTTTACAACCCAAAGAGTCTCAGGAAAAGCCTGGAGAGCTAATGATCGACATTGCAAGAAAATCTGGCAGCTTGAGAGGAAAATCTAAAGCAATGATCTGGATTGGGAGTTTTGTTTACTGCAGCTATAACGGAAAATTTGACCTCTTCAAATTGCTCTCGAGTGACTGATTTTTGGGCGCATACCTGCAGCTCCAGAGTGCATTGTGGGAAGGAGAGGACGGGACAGTTCTCCTCCATGTACTTCAGTTTCTCCTCCTCGGCCTCCCGAGCCTCCTCCTCCAGCATTTCCTTTCCGATCTGGAGCAGCAGACTCTGAGGAGAGAAGCAGACAGAAGCAGCTAAAACTGTTGACAGTGACGTCCAAAAGTGTTTTAGGTTTTCTGCACTGCAAAAATATAACTAAAAATAAGAAAAATGTTCTTGAAATGAGTGTATTTTTCCTTGATTTGAGCATGTAAATAAGATTATTTGCCAATGGAATAAGAATTTTGCACTTAAAATAGGGACAATTCATCTTCATCATCTTATTTCAAATGGTGTATATCCAATTATCTTATTTTAGGGGTAAAAATACTCATTCCATTGGCAGATAATCTTATTTACCTGCTCAAATCCAGGGCAAATACATTAATTTCAAGATAATTCTACTTATTTTTAGGTTTCTTTTTGCAGTGTGTTGGCTCTCAAATTACACCGAAATGCTTCAGATCGTCAAATATGTTTCAAATCAAATGCAGATGCCCTGAGTAAATAAGATTTAGAAATGATGATTTAATTTATAAATGACAGAACAACAAGCTATCCAAACCTTCTTGGTTCTGTGTGAAAAGTGATTCCCCTCTAAAACTAATGGGTGGTTTTGCCCTCCTTGGCAGCAACATATCTTTGTGATGGCTGGTAATGATTGTTTTAGATCAATATGGAGAAATTTAGACCCACTCTTCTCTGCAGAATTGCTTAAATTGATGCACTCTTGGAGTAACTTTGGTGGTCTGACCTCCTGATTACAGATGTTTCTTGTTTTCACTATTTTTGGATCGTCTTCAGGGGATGATTTATGTTTAATGGATAGCCATTTTTTTTAAATGAAACCATCCTGTGAAATTAGCTTCTTGTCTTTACGTAGGTTAGCTTTTGTTTTATGGCAGAACTTGCCTGGTTATCCACATTTACAAAAAATGTGGAAACCAAATAAATTTGCAAGGATGCAAGTAACTTTTGACTGCACTGTGTTTTAATGATTTAGTGAATACAAGTGGGACTAATACAGAAGTACAAAGAATGTGACTAAAGTCACACTAAAAGTGCATTAAACAAATTAAATAGACAACCTAGGGCAGCAAAAAACAAACGATGAAATAAAAGCCTGTTGCTGATACACATTTATCAGTGGAGTCTAGTGAAAAGTTATCTTAGTGTCAAAAAAGGCATCAGTTAACATAGATTCACATTTCTAGTCATTCACATTTTGTATCTTCAAAGAAAACCAAAGATCCAGCATGTTAACACCAACGTTTGAAATACCTTGAGATGATTTTTGCGGCTCAGCGACATCTTCTTACTTATAAATAGAAAAAAAAAAGGGGGACAAATAATAGGAATTATATGAACAGATTTTGTTTTGTTTTTTATAATCAAGGAAAGCCGATCATTAGGCAGAGACTTACTCGGCCATCTTCCCAGCAGCTGATCCCTTCCTGCCGTCCGTGGGTGAAAACAGAGAAGAATGAAACCGCCACTGGTTTCTGGTCTCTTTATAGACGTTGGGTTTAGTGTGTGTGTGTGTGTGTGTGTGTGTGTGTGTGTGTGTGTGTGTGTGTGTGTGTGTGTGTGTGTGTGTGTGTGTGATGAGGCAGGGACAGTTGTCTGAAATAAAGGCCCTATCCTAGAGTCGACGGCAGCAGCTGAGCTTCAGGAATTTTCTTGTGGAAGCACAACAGTGGAGCCTCGACTGATTTAGCTCAGTTTCATTTGAATTGTCTTGTTAAAGTTTAATTGATAAGCAGCTCTGGTGTCCAAAAATGTGTGTGTTGTTTCTTCCGATCAGTCAGAATTTCCTGTCATCTGTCGACCAACACTTCTTCAGAGTATTTAATGCCATTTCATAGTTTCTAGTTTAATTTGAGCCACTTTTATTTTTATTTTTAGAGCAATGTTTTTGTGTTTAGTTTATCAATCATTTTAACAGTGGCATGTGAATCATTCAGGCACTAAACAGGGATGTGTCGACACAGAACAGACGAGTGCCGGTCTCTATTTCTTTTTTAAGCACACAAAGAAGCTGTCTGCCACTGATTGTTTCATATTAACCATAATATTCATATCCACCTGGGCAAACTTTATTTATTAAGTACTTTCTATACGTTTAGTCATTAATTGCTCCATTGAAATGCAGCAACACGACTCCCATCAAATAATATCTCCCAGCAGGAGGTCTGTTTCAGGTTTGATCAAGGATCACAATCTCTCAAATTTCATGAGTCTGCCGGCCCAAACCAGGATCAAAACCAGAAACAGTGAAAATGGAGTGTAATAGGAAATCTTTAGAGAGTAAATAAATAAAATCAATTGAGCCTTTTATGGTTATTTGTCTAAACAAATTATAAATGCTTAACTAGCAAGACAAACTCACTGATTTCCAGTGACTGAAGCATATTGGTGCAGAATGGAGATGTAAATGGACAAAGTGGCAACGTGAGGGTAGAAAAGAGGAACATGAATAGATGAAGGACGAAAAGACCCAGACCTAGAAAAGACTTCAACACTTTGACAACCTTTGTTTCCATTTCCTGAGTTAAAGCTATGAAACTGAAGAAATGTAACAAAGGTTGATGGACAAGGGAGGATGATATCGCCAACAAAGAGATTGCCAAACAACAAATGGTCCATGGTGATCAACTGGGGGATGATGCATCTGACATGTGTCGCGTGTCTGAAGGACCGTCTCTGCTGGACATAATTAGGCTTACACGTCCTCCTTTGTTGTCCGTTTGATTTCTTCCATGGAGGACATGCCTGCCAGGTACAAGAATTGGAAGACAGTGGTTGAAAATGCAGTCAATGTCCAAAGAAAACCATAAAAACTTGCCAACTTTAATTGGTAACAAGGCTGTTTGTGCTGCTTCGAATAAATCAGAGTAGTTTAAAACATTTGTACACAAGTCCTTTTGTTGACAGCGTATTACAAACAAGCGAGAATGAAACTTAATTTTACCAATAAATATATCACACTGTAGCTGAAAGACAGAAATTAAATTGACTGAAATGCAATATTTCTATTTTTTTATATAAATTTGTGGGCCACACAAATAAGCATTACATTTTAACAGTTAACATAATTCAAGCTCATGTCTTTCCAGCGAAATTTTTCCTTCATCTAATTTCTGCTGTTTTGCTCACAGTGGGAACTTAGATGGATTTATGCAAATCCATATAGTATCTATTTCATCATAAATCATGAAATAGATACTATAGGTTTGATTTGTTGATTAATAAAAAAAAAAGGGCCAAACCGGGGCAAACAAACTACTAACCTGACCAAAAACTGTTGGATCTTTGAAGTAAATCTAACCTTAATTTTAAGGGAAAATGAGGGGAAAAGAAACAAAAAAAAGGCTCTGTCACTAATAAAACTACAGAGAAGACCAAAAGCTTTAGTGTGTCTGCTGGTGGACCACAAAAAGTCTCAGAGCAGCTGTCACGTCTAAACTTGGAGGATTTTTCTCCCTCTTTTTTGGTTCTCACTTTGAGCAGCTGCTCAAGCACCAACCTGCAAGCAGAGAGCAGAAAATAACAGCTAAGAATGTTCACAGACCGGTTTCTCTGCAAGGTAGATAGAAATCAAACTGAATTTGCCTTAGTGGTCCACATTACTTCACAGTCTCTAAAAACCTCCAGAGTCAGAGTTAGTTCATCTGAAAAAATGCTGCCATAGATTTAATTTCATGAAAAGGAAATTCATCTCTTTTTTTTTTTGTATGACTCTTCAAAGTATTTGTTTTGTTTTTTATCAGTAAATGCATAGATTATCTGCCAACTGAAAGTGATAAACACAGTTTAAATGCTTCAGAGGATAACAGCTTGACTTGTTCTCTGGTGTTTCTTCAGCTCTAACATTTATGGCCTGACAAAAGGTTAAATATTTGGGAATCCTTGCTTGTGGACTAGAAATATTTCAGGTATCATATAGCTTTACCTAAACAGGACACATGATGTAAAATCCCCCTTTTTTAGCCCTTAAATAGATTTTTATTGTCTATGGAGTCTCTAGAAATGCAGAAAATGTTTATGTAGTCTCTCCAGCTGCTGTGTAGATATCGTTATATTCTGTTTGGGTCATATTTTTTAGGTCATTGATTATTATTATTTTCTCTATTATATTTTTTGAACAATAACTTCAAAGTATTTGCTGTTGAGCTGCTAAACAAAGCCATAGATTTCTGGCTAACCAATTTCGTAAATCCTCTTTTATTAAATTCTTGCCGCAATTTTGTACTAAAAGCTGAAGGATGCCGAAGCTTCAAGTGGATAAGTGAAAATGTTCGGCTGTTGGATGTTTTAACCCACACAATTCAATACACCGTCCCCCAGCGTACTACAAATATGGCCGAATAGGGTGGAGTGAAACGCTCTGCAATGTGGAGGAGGGCAAAGTGTCTCATTTGTTGGCAGGGGCCCTCATCCTCCTAAATGTGGCCCTGTTTGGCACCAAGACCAGTCGCTCTCTGACGCCCTTCAGAAAAATGTATGGAGAAAAATACTCCTACAAAGTAATGGTGCAGACATTTATCTTGATAACTCAATTAAAGGTAATAATTTGTAAGGCGTAGTAGGCACCTGCACAGCTCAAAGCCTTGTGGTGCTCAAACAATTGCCCCTTTGCCCTGGATGAGCTGGAGCCCGTGTTTTTTTTCTTCATTCATCAAAGTGTTTTGATTTTTGACTGGAATTCATTTGAGTCCTTGCCACACCTGTCTGCCCTGTAGCATCAAATCGACCAGTAATGTCAATGTTTGTGGCATCGCCAATAAGGTGTGGTGCAAAAATAGCAATAAAACCTAACATTGCAGCACAGCTGAAAAGATTACCTGGGTTCTAAAGTGATGTTTCCATAAAAAAGAGGCGGGGTGGGGGGATTTAGGTGTCAGACCTTCTGAAAACGGCTGCCATACTGATGTATATCTAGCCTAAACAAATCTGTGATTTCAAAGCCTTGTCTAGATTTTTATCGATGCTTGTCAAGTTTAAAGAAGAGTGAGAGTGACAGGTACAGACAGACAAAGATCTGTTTAATAAAACAAACAAGCTCACCAGATTTCTTTCATTTAAATCATTGGTGTCCAAACTTTTCGACAGGTGAGCCGAAATTGTCAAGTCAAAAGTACTCAAGGGCCAAAAAAAAAGATAAAAAAAAAGATTTAAAAAAAAGCTAAACTATGTTGTGATGTGATGTTTTTTACCTACTCTACAAAATATGATCATATTAAAAGAAAAATATGTCAGATTTTCTGAAACAACGGGATGTGTAAATGACTGTAGATCCAAAGTTAAAAAACAAGATTTGCTTATTTGCTTTATTAAATGGTGATCACCCATTGTGCACATTATTTTAGCAATATAAAGAACCGGATTTATGCCAGTATTTCTTTGAAAACACTTGCTGCACTCAGCTAATTTTAATAAATGAATTCAAAGCAGGTTTTAATGCACAAACATTAGCGTTTGAGTTAATGTCTTCAGACAGATGTAATCCTATTTAATGAAATTATAGAGAATACAAAATGTGTGGTTATTGAAAGATGAATACCTCGTGTTGTGTCGAACATTTTCAGTTATTAGATCTTAACCTGTAATAATTCTGCCTTATTTAAAAATAAAAAGTTTCCATCTGTGTCAGCTATCTGTGCTGGTGGAACAAAATATTCTTGGAATGCAGTTGGGGGGGCCACACAAAATCAGTCCATGGGCCGAAAATGGCCCATGGGCCGGACTTTAGACACGCCTGATTTAAATTCTTGATTATTGTGGCATGAAAGCCGGAAAAAAAAGCTTGGCCACAAAAATTTTGCAGGAGAATGTCAAGTAGCTTTCACAAAGTGTTGAAATTAGCTGCAAAGAAAAAAAAACTCATCTTTAGTCATTGATTTTTTTTTTCATGCAGTAATTGATATACTCCCAAAAGTTAAGGAACCATTTTATGACATAATTAACATTACAAACTGATATGTAGAAGGCTAATTATTATTTAATGTACCGTATGTTTGGTTATTAAAAAGCATGCACAACATGGCATGTCTTTTCTTGCCTGCTATTCATTTATCTATTTATTTTAATAATTCTAGTTGTGCTTTGGTTAAACCATACCGTAGCACTTCATTTATAAAGTGAGAGCAAGACAAACCAAAGTGTTGTACAATAAAACCACTAAAGATTTACAAAAAGACGCAGTCACAACAACTACAATAATGAGGTTAAGAACAACTCACACAGGGTAAAAAGTCAAGGAATAAAAGTGGGTTTTTAAACTAGACTTAAAAACAGGGAGGGAGGGAGCCGGCCTGACACATAGAGGTATGTCGCAGTTTTTGGACCTGCAACAGAGAAAGCTCTGTCACCGCGGAGCTTGTATCAGTGAGAGCATCGGATCAGCTGACCTCAGAGAGCGCTGCGGTACATGTGACTGCAGCAGATCAGAACGATAAGAAGGCCAGAGCTGTAAAGGCATTTAAAACGTACAAAAGGATCTTAAAATGTATCTGCAAGTGAACCGGGAGCCAGTGAAGGGATGCCAAAACTGGAGAAATGTGCTCTCCTTTGCCTGTACCAGTTAAAAATGGTGTTCTGACTGATTCCATAAAGAAATGCATCACAACAGTCAAGCCTGGATGTTTTAAAAGTATGTTTTACTGTCTCAAGGTTTCTTGTTGCAAGAATGGGCTTCAGTTGAGATTGTCATCTCAGTTGGGTGTGACAATTAATTTCAGATGATTATTTAATTTCATGGAAGGGTCCATTTCACTCCCAGATTAGCAAAAGAGATTCCTGTTTGTGTCGCTGGATGGAAAAAGGATGACATCAGTCTTCTTCTCATTTAAATGTAAGAAATTTTAAACCACCCAATTCCTAATGCCAGCCAGGCAATCGAGGCGATGTTGCCTAGTGCATCCACCATTGTCCATCAAAGGACACTAAATTTGACAATCATCAGCACATATATGAAAATAGATACCATGTTTACGAAAAATGAGTACCTACCTTTTGGCAACAGGTAAAGAAAAAAGAAGACGTTTATTGGAGTCTTGTGGTACACCCCACTGAAGAGCCACTGATGTGGAAACACAATCGGACCCATTGCTTCCACATAGAAGTTGGGGGCTCATACGCAACGGTTTCTTTTAATGGTTTCGTTCTGATAACAGCAAAAAAACATATTTAGACATATATTATCCATCCTTCCATTATCTATACCACCTGGGGGTACACCATGGACAGGTGGCCAGTCCATCGCAGAGCATGTATTGAATATGTTAATGAAAATAAATAGCTAAGTTATACTAATGTTGATGTTAAATATGTTCTATCCATTGCTAGTTAGTCCATGCAAGAAATAAACCCAATCCTCTTCCGTTTCTGTGCAGAACTTGTGCACACTGTGGCTTTCCACGTAATTTAAAGAAATTTTTATTGCCACAATAGAAAGAGCAGCTATTTCATTTGGCACCGGATGATCTGGCTGCTTACCCTGTGGAGGTTTGAGGGTCATTGTTTGCTGTGGCTGTTAGTAATCATGTGGTTCTTTAGCCATTGAGAGGTGCGAGAGCATGTTAATCCCTCAATAGGCTTCTGATTTTTGTTCTCCTCACTTCTGAGATGATGGTCACGCCCCTGAGTTAAATATCTTTTTTTTTTTGTGAATAAATTTGGCGATGGGTGCCCTTTCTTTTGATTTGAGCACCTGCCCCTGAAAATGCACATGCTCCTGCTATGTGAAAGCACAAAAACATTTCAATTATCCCTTTCTTTCTGCTGTTCATCATTTTATTTTTGAAGAAGAGATCAAACTCAGTCAGACTGATTTGAGAGCGGCTGTGAATATCAGTTTGGAAGTCCTGCTACAGGTTCTGCGAAGGATTTATGTCTGGCCTTCATCTGGGCCATTCTAACACACAACTATGCTTGGATCTAAACCAATCCATTGTAGCAGTTGTTGTATGTTTTGTGTTGCTGGAGGATGAACCTCCTCTCAAGTCTTTTGGAACCTCTAACAGGCATTCCTGCAGGATTGGCTGGCTTTAACTTTAGTATGCTCTTGCCCGCTTTCCTGTCTCTGCTGAAGAAAAACTTCCCCGCACCATGATGCTGCCACCGCCACATGATACAATACAATTAAGTTTATGACTGGATATATTTTCTCACATCTTGTCTTACATCAAATAAGACAAAATTTTTACTTTGTTTTAGCCAGGTAGGGTTTCCAACATTAACTGTATTTCAATTAAATTTAATTAAAAAGTACTTTATTCATCCCAAAGGGAATTTAAATGTAATTTAATGAATGCACGATCTCTGTCCTGAACTAACAGGAATATCTCCCTTCCAAATACATCTATCATAATCATGAAATTTTCTGGCTTTCAAAAAACTGCTAATGAATTTATTATTGCATTTTTTATCAAACAGACTGCATTGTGCAATCAACAAAGTGCGCAGTAATGGTGGGGAATAATTAAATAACCTCAAATTTTTTTGATCAAGGGAATTAAAGGCAGTGGAATCGATTTACACAGTTTGTTGTATTCTCTAAGGGAACAATTTATATATATATTTTTTTAAATTGGAATTATTTAAAATATCGCTGTTATCATCCATTAAATCGGTAACATAAATAATATATCTGTTGAACCATTCCTTTTTGAAGATAGATTTACGATTAAGTGCTATTACTCTATTGTTCCATAGGGTTGAATTACAGGGAAAAGCTGTGGGTGAATTTAATTTTCCAATATTGCAAAATCTTTTATTTTATTTTATATATATATATATATATATATATATATATATATATATATATATATATATATATATATATATATATATATATATATATTCAAACAAATAGTGTACAAAGACTCGTTGAGGTACAAACATTACAACATGGAGGCGATCAATGGGCTTCATTCAATCTGCATTTATTGAAACCTTGCAAGGAACAACAGAGAGTCTTTGAAAGATGTTTAATCTGCTCTAAAATACATACATAATAATCTTTTAGCCCCATTTGACAAAAAATGGGGCTAAAAAATAAGAACAGATACATAAACAATAAGGCCAATGAATGATTATAAAGCAAGATTTAAAACAAAAGAAAAGTAGAAATACTGGCAGTTACTTTTTTGGCAGAAACAGATTTAAAATGTTTCAATGAGGTGTAATAGTTTAAATTGGTTAAGAAAAAAAATCCAAAACAAGGAGTAGAACCTCTCCATTTACAGCAATGAATATGATATTTGACAAGCAGGAATACTGCAAAAAGCTGCTTGTGGAAGTTGAATTTCTATTATAAAGCTTGTATTTGGCCGGAAATGGTAAGTTTTCCACTTGATGTAAGCGCTTCCGGTGTGGGGCCACTTGACCGGAAATGAAGCGCTCTCGCCGTATCAGTTCTGACTTGACAGTTATGTGAAGATGGCGGCCCTGAGTCGCTCTCCGCCGCTGCTCCTGCTCCTCTCCTCTCTGTGTCTCTGGAGCTCCGTAACCGTCCTGGGCGTAAAGGTGGCGAGCGGCCCGGTCGAGCTGCCCAAACAGCCCGACGTCAGAGCCGTCGAACCGGCGGCCAAGGATGCACCTGTCGCCGTTGCCGCCGGGGCCTCTCCGCCGCGAAGGGCGAGCGGCTGGAAGCTGGCGGAGGAGGAGGCCTGCCGGGAGGACCTGACCCGCCTGTGCCCCAAGCAGACCTGGACCAACAACCTAGCCGTGCTGGAGTGCCTGCAGGACCGCAGAGAGGTAAGCGGCTGCCGGACGATCCGGCGGGCGTTCGCGTCGGGAGGTGATGGTGAAGATGATGGGCATCTGCTGGGTGTGTCGCCCCCGGTCGGCGGCTAAAAGAGACGCCGGCTGTCAACGTGACAGCGAGGCGGAGAGGCGAGCACATCCCCCGCAGCGGGGTTCTGACCCGGCCTGCGACACATCCACGGATCCAGAAAGCTCCGGAAATATTCCCGTTCCGCTAAAAGCTGAAGATCTAAAAATAATCTTTATCATCAAAGGGACCCATTAGCCTCGTTTTCTTATTATTTAGTTTGAAATCAATTCACCTCCCAGGGATAAATGAAATAACTCGTTACTGATCAAATTAAGAGCTTAATCCTAGCTAATTTTGTTAATTTTTGATGGTTTTATTTCATGTTTAACAAATAAACGGGAAATGTTGAAAGTAGATGTAAAAAAAAAAAAAATAGAAAAGCAAAAAAAACCAGAAATTTAAATCCTAAACCTCAGTTACGGTTTACTAGGCTGCTTCCTGTGTTTTGTTTTAATAGCTTTTTCATAGGATATAATGGGATAAAAAAAGACATTTTGGGAGAAGCAAACTACATAATTTTATAAACAATCTCACATATTTTAAACATAACAGTTTAGTAAATTTTAGTGACAGATGGACACCACAGAATGGATCCAGGTGGGACATTCTAAAACGCTTAACGTGAAAACGCTTAACGTGGCTTAAGGTAGGAAAACAACGAGGAATCATCACCAAATTTCGCATGGCCATATCTTGTCATGAAGACTTAAGCCTGTCAAAAAAAAATAAACCGAAATCCAACGATTATAGAAGATATCTCACATTAACGTTTTCTTCTTCATTGGCGCCTATGGTGAGAAAAAGGCTTAACGTGGTTTAATGTACTTAAACAACGATCAATGATCACCAAATTTCTCTTTCATATTGCTCCTAATAAGCACATAAAACTGTCAAAAAATCAAACCCAAAGTCCAATTATTATGGACGTTATCTAACATTAAGCGTTTCTGCTTTCATATAGCCAGCCTCTATGCCTATGAAATACTTAATGTCATATAACGTCCATAATAATTGGACATTGGGTTTGATTTTTTGACAGTTTTACTGTAAGTGGTTATGATAAGCAATATATAAGAGAAACTTGGTGATCACTGAGCATTGTTTAAGTACATTAAACCACGTTAAGCCTTTTTCTCGCCAAAGGCGCCAATGAAGAAGAAAACGTTAATGTGAGATATCTTCTATAATTGTTGGATTTCGTTTTTTTTTTTTTTTTTTTTTGACAGGCTTAAGTCTTCATGACAAGATATGGCCATGCGAAATTTGGTGATGATTCCTCGTTGTTTTCCTACCTTAAGCCACGTTAAGCTTTTTCATGGTAAGCGTTTAGAATATCCCGATCTAGGTTCCTCTTCAGGAGACAGATTTTTTTACCTTCAGCTTAGAGGTTACCTTTCCTGGAGTTTAGAGATTTACTTTCCAAAGGCTAACGTTTGTAGAAGATTAAAAAATTATTGGGTTATTTTCCTTTTGCAAAACTTGCAAGCTACTTTCCTGGAACGCACAGGTTACCCTCTCAAAGGCTGCGGGTCACTTTTGTGGCAGTTATTGGTCATTTTTCGTGGAACTGACGCGTTTCTTAACCGGACCTTTCTGGTTACTTTTGCTGCGTTTAATCTCACCGTGCAGGTTGTCGTCTCTGGAGTTTACGGACTGCTTCACCTGGTTGTTCTGATCCATTCACAGTTTACTTTGCAGAACGCTCTGAAACCTGCAGATCACTTTAAGGAAGCTTGAGAAGGAAAGATTACTGGCTGGACTCTACAGATATGAATTCAATTAAATTTTATTTATTTAGCGCCGATTCATGAAACATGTCATCTCAAGGCGCTTTCCTAAGTCAAAATTCAGTCAGATCATTCAGATTGGTAAAAAAAAAAAAATCCTATCTAAGGAATAAGTTATTTTCCCCTGAAATAGGGTTAATTTTGTGAGCTTATAGGTCAATTTTCTTATAAAGGGGCCGTGACAACAAATGTCATTTTTGCTGACGTTTTGGCTGCGATGCGGCCGTGTTAATGTCAAAAGTGAACACCAGAGGACAAAGGTTGCTTTGCTCAGAAAACGGGTTATCTTTCTGCATAATTCATATTTTCCATCAGCAAACAGCTCGCTTGTCCTACCCAGGTTTTACGCACATAACCCCCCCGACCTGAAACGAATTAAAAGCAAACATTTATTTAAAGTGAAGTTGTATTAGCTGAGTTTTGAGCTGCTGCTTTGTGTAGCATTAAACAAAAAATTTGATAGGATCTTCTTTTTATTGCTTAGTAGAACTTGACAAAAAAACATCCTCTCCCAATGCCGTTATATAGTGTGTTATGGCTGCTGCTATTGTTTTTTTTTTTTTTTTTTTGCCTTGCTGGGAAATTTCCAGCAGACACCAGAGGTTGAGAAGCATAATGTGATGTCCTGCATACTAAAAAAAAAAAAAAAAAAAAAAAAAAACACACCGATGTGTAAGGAGCTGGATTGTTTTGTCTGGTTAAAGCAGAATGGAAGAGGTCGGATCAGAGCAGACCTTTATCACGCACACAAAATAATATCTGCCAGCCGGAGGTCGTTTAGAGTTATTTAGGTTCAGAAGCACAATCAGTGGAAATGAAGCACAAAATTAGAGCTTCAGGGAGTAATTTACAGCTAAATGAAAGCGTCTGTGAAGTTTGAGCATTGTTAATCATTATCCGCCTAAATATTCTCTTCAAGAGAAATGATTCCCAACGGTTCGGGGCTGAATGGAGACGTGAGCGTCAGGAAATGGTAAAGATCGGGTCAAAACGGGCATATAAGCGAAGGAGGAAATGATCCAGAGCCATAAAAGGCAGGTTGTTGTTGTTGGTAAGATGCATTTTAGTGTAATATCCGCCTCCAGAGAGGAATCTATTGGTCATCTGTGAAAAAAGCTAAAGAGCTGCAGCTCTGAAGCATTTCATCTGCTTCATGTTTGGTTCATATTTCACCGGCTTGAACGACGTTTTCCGTGTAAACATCTGGAGCTGTTAACGGCCCCGCCGCTGGTCTGAAGTAATTATTGACCGGGTCAGGTTTGAGGTGAGCAGCTGTGAGCGCAGGCGTGCCGCCGTCAGCTGACTTACGGGTCGAAGTCAAACCAAACATCCGGCCTGCTTTCTGTCCGTCTCTTCGCCTCCGGGACAGGAACTCCTTCAGTGTCTCTGCTCTCGGTGCTTTTCACCTGGACTGCCTTTGGACTGCCTCCCTTATTAATTCAATTCAATTAAATTTTATGTATATAGCGCCAAATCATGAAACATGTCATGTCAAGGCACTTTACAAAGTCAAGTTCAATCATATTATACGGATTGGGTCAGATTATTATGATCCGATTCTGCACCGTTATCTCTGTAAACCCAAATATGGCAAAAAGCATGTTTTATGGTGCAGAGGTCCTCCGTTAGAGGTCAAAGGAGTCGCAGCGTCTGCTGACACCTCAGCTTATAGGCATCGAGCTGTCCAACGGTTTACATATGTGATTTTTCTGAGGTTCCAGCGACTCAAGCGTAAAAGCTTTCACTTAATTTGCCACCACTGAAGTCAGAGACACGTGAAGTTTGCTTTCAGGTTATATAAGTCTGCACGATATATCGGCATTAACATCGTTATCGGTCATCGGCCTGTCAAGATAACAAATCTTGATGGATGATAAATCTTTCCAAAACTTATTGCCATAAATCATTTTGTCATTTTGAGCCTTTTTCTCAACTAATATGATAATGAAATAATAATGCAAATATATCTAAGGGTTCCCTCCAGCCAGAGTTCTGAAATTAACACTCGCCAGACACCAAATGTGAGAAAATTTTCAGTGTGGCGCGTAAATTTCAGAGAGCTAGCTGCGACATGCCGAGTAAATATTTGTATAGGGCTGGGCAAGTTAACGCGTTAATTTCGCGTTAATTCATTAGACTATTAACGGCGATATTTATTTTATCGCGCATTAACGCATGTTGCTCACATGCTTTCAGTCAGTGTCAGTCAGCACGCGCTGACTGCAGCGCGCTGTCACGGCAGCACTCTGGTGCTCCCCCTCCCCTCTCGTACATGGCTCAGCGGCGCCAGCCAATCAGCACGCAGGCTCAGCCTGGCCCGCCCACTCAGCTCTCACACAAACTTAACACACAAACAGCTGAGAGAGACCGCAGCAGCGAAAAAACATGAACAGAGGAAGTAGCACCGTTCGGCTTTATTTTAATACCGTAAATGAAATCAAGCTGTATGTTTTGTAAAAAGCCGGTTCATTTCAGTGGAAACACAACAAATTTATCTAAGCACGTGAAAAAACATGAAAACGTCGAGCCCCAGAAACGGAGAGAGGAGACGAAACTTCTCTCATTGCCCCGACAGACCCACAGACTGACGTCTCTGACTGAGGCGTTTCAGTCCTCCAGAACATCCAGGTAGATCAGTGGATGGATGGATGGATGGATGGATGGATGGATGGATGGATGTTACTGGAGCCCACACATAACATGTAATTAAGACCTTGAAAGAACCCAGTACATATATTAAAAAGTGTTATTTAAGATAAGATAACATTAGCTAATCCTTTTTTTATCCCACGACGGGGAAATTTATAGGATTAAAGCAACAGGCAGGTCCACACAACACAGACAAAATTACATAAGGATTGAAATATATAAGAGGTGGATTACCGAAAAAACACTGAACATAACATTATTGTTATTATTATTATTATTATTATTATTATTATTATTATTATTTAATTGTAAAAATAAAATAAAAACCACAAAACCCAAAAGGTCAACAGTTTCATGATACATCAAGCTTAGGGACTGGCTAATATACAGCAGGTCAAAAAAGGCCATATTTTGGCTGCAGTGCTTGCTGTTCTCTTATGAAGAAAAGATCAACTAGTGCACTAAATTCAATAGATGGGTTGAAAATATCCAGTATAAAATAAGTGCTACAAATGTTACAACACTTTTGTTCATATGGCAGCAGAACATTAAAATAAAAGTGCTCTTTACACTACTTTTGAATTCATTCTTGGAGTTTGCGCATACAATGCGATTAATCATGATTAATCGGGCAAATTATGCGATTAATCGCGATTAAAAATTTTAATCGTTGCCCAGCCCTAAATTTGTACCAAATAAATCGTGTTTTTCAGTCATCTGGGTGGATGCTTCTTTATGTTCCTCTGCTGTCAGCTCGTAAGACAACAAACGCGCACAAACACTCACACATGTCCGTTTGCTAACTAGCGTTTAGCTCAGGCTAATCACGTATAGCGGGATTATGTGGAGATATTTAGTAAGAGTCAGTCAGAATTAATATTTTGGCCGGTAAAAAATATGCTTGGCTGCTTGGGTCGGTGAATCAGGAAGTTAATTTCAGACACTGCTCACAGCGGGCTTATAATACACCCACAACTTAAAAAGGTCAGTAAAGTTCCCGTCTGGAATAAAAGCTCCAGGTCTAATAAGCTAACGCGTTAGCTGTTATTAGCTTAACGCACATTACGGCACCCAGTTAAGGACTGCAGCGCTCCTCCCACGAGCCATCAGACTACCACCGCCAGGATTCCCCCATTTTCTGTGGGAAACTCTGATTTAACTCCTCCTACTCTGAGGAAACAAGCAGGGACGGGTTAGCAGACAGAAATGCAGCGTACTAAAACCTTTTTTTATCCCGTCTCACAGAAGGGAGATGGAAACACAAGAGGAAATAACCAAGGATGCAAATTATCGCGACAATTTTAAATATGTGATAAAAAATGTATCGTGCGATTAATTGATTATCACGACAGGACTAATCGGCCAATGCTAGTCATTTGTTAACATATCGGTACCGGTCCAATAAGTAAAACTGGGCCAATATTAACAACCGATTTTTACAGAAACATAAACGTGGATGTATACACACACAAAAACACACACACACGGGTAAATATCAGTTATCGGACATAACGGTGTAGGTACCAGATCGTCTGCGCTTCTCGATGACGTCAATATATGGTAACTCAACTGAAACAAACTACATTGCGCCCGCGGTTTCCATTCACAAATCAATTTTATTTAGCTAATTTACGGTTATTTTCCCGTAAATTAGTCGAGGCATTAAAACTTTTATCATTTTGGAATACTTGTGTGGTAGTCTGACAATTTAATCTGTAATTTTGCAGGATCAAAGTTACAACCTTAGAGAAATTTCATTCCTCTAAATTTTTTTTAAGTTGTGAAGGGAAACTAAACCATAAACTCATTTCATTTTTAATAAAAGTATAAATAAATAAAATAAATTAAAAAAAAAAAGTAAAAGTCAGCAGCCAAATTTAATTTTATCACGGCATTCATCACTTTAAAATCAATAACGTTCATTCCTCCTTTTTGTGCTGATGTTGTTCTTTCTGATCACAGGTTTTTTTGTTATTCCAGATAAAATTGTGATGAATTTGATTTTTTTTTTTTTTTATTGTGGTATTTGGTCCATTTAAGATATATGCTGGATAAATTAGTCTGGCTAGCCCTTCCATTTTTGTTAACAATATTCTTCTAAACATTGACCCAATTGTCAAATATTTGTTGATTTTTGTAAAATGGCTTGAATATTTGTTCAAGCTTTTGAGAGAAAAGAAACCGCTAAATTAACTTAATAAAATTGATTCATTACAAATGCAGACCGTAGGCTCTATGTAGTTTGTTTGAGTGGCGTTGCCATAAGGTGACGTCATCAGGAGGCGCAGGGACCATGGAGAATTTCTTCGTGAAATTGTCCGTTTACAAACCGCAATCCCGCTCTCAAATAAAACCTACACCCCGCTATAATTACTTTAGTAAGCTGTCCAGACCAATCACAATGTTTTGCGCAATTGTGCAAACGTTAAACCAGTTATGTATAGTGACGTCATCAAAAGGTGCAGGCCCCCGAGTCGATCTGGTACATACAACGGCAATCTTAATATCGCATATCGGCCCAAACTTTCATATCGGTGCATTCCTGCTCAGCATTTTCTCTTCAGCAGTTGTCCTTTTCCAAATTGTGTAACTTGAAACATCCACCTGAAGGTTGAATGGCTGCTCTGCGAATCTGGACTTCTTGAACTTCAATTAAGAGTTTCCAAAACTTGGTGGTCGGCCTTGCAGGGTAGAAGTTGTCTCAGTGTTCCCAGAGCCGTGGTTGAAAGCTCCAGTTCTCCGAGCGGACCTTTCCTTTCCAACACCAGCTTGAAACTCCCTAAATCAGGTCAAGGGTTTTATTTATTTGGGCATAATAAAGATTTTCTGGCCTTCATCAGGTGGAAAAAGCACACAGCGTCTTCCACAGGGTCAGTATATATCATGAAGAGCCGGGGCTGCAGTGGCGCTGCATAAATAACCTGAAATCAGATCCTGCGGCTGTGAAACAAGCGAGCCCAGATCCTCCCTCCTCCTCCTCCGTGCTTCATGGTTGGTGTGAGGAAATGCTGTCAGGCTTTCTCCTTTTAATCCTGCATAAGTCATGTTTTTCTCCAGTCTGTGCCTTTATGATGTTTAAGATTTAAGACGCTGAGGCCTGCAGCGCGTGTGCCTCACGAGGACTTTGGAGGGAATTTTCCCTGCCGATCGTCATTCACGAGGAAGATTGATGCGTGAGAATAAATGGCTTTTTTCTTCTTTTTTTTTTAAATAGAAGAACCGTTTATCAGTGTGTTAACGGTAAGCACATTTTACAGCGCGCTGTAACAAGCTGGGGATGTAAATGTACGGCTCAAACGATTCAGCAGAGAACATTTTTCTTTAACCTCGAGGCGAAATGTTTGATTCAAAGCCTTTCTGGGTCCACCGGGCTGCAAGCGATTTCTCTCACGTTTCACGCTTACCCTATTGCTTTCTTTTTATAAGAACCAATTTTCCAGTTGTTTTTTGTCTTTATCCCTCCTTCAGTTCTGTCTCCCTGTAGCCGTGAGCAATCCAGAGATAATTAAGCTCGACTTTATGCTAGCGCCGGCCTCCTGAAGAGGCTAATGGCTCCTGTGAAGCCGCCTCTCCACCACCGGGGAAGAGAGCAGACCGGCCTCCGCGCTTTTAAAGGCGCAGCTACACGGTCATGGCTGACTGCAGCAAAGCATGGCAAAAATGGAATAAAAAATAAGTAAAATCACCTTGAAATGAGTGTATTTGCCCTAGATTTGAGCAGGTAAATGAGATTATCTGCTAATAAAATAAGATTATTTACACTTAAAACAGGAACAGCTCATCTCCATCATCTTATTTCAAGTGCAGTTTATCTAATTGTCTTTTTTGAAGGGTCAAAAACTCATTCCATTGACAGATTATCTTATTTAGCTGCTCAATTAAAGGTCAAATACACAAATTTCAAGAAAATTTTACTTTTAGTTCCCCTTTTTGCAGAGAGGAGACTGGGCTGCAGGGGCTTTCTGCCAGCTCGCTGCTTCACTCTGAATCCATCATTTCTTTTTATTTCATTTCTTTTTTTAAGCAATCTTTCTTATGCAGTACATTTTTGCTCATAAAAGCATTTTTGTGTAGAAATATGTGAATAATCCTTCCTTAGAAACAGCTTAAAGTTTTTTTCTTGGTGGTGTGTTCTGTCCTGGCAGGCTTTGGTTTCTTTTACATTATTATTATTATTATTATTATTATTATTATTATTATTATTATTATGTTCCTGGATTCCTTTGTTCCACCACTTTCTAGTTGATTTTTCTGCCACTCTAAAAATTCTTGTTCTCAGTGTCAGACCTCTCAGGTTCACCCTGCAGCAACTTCTTATCTGCCAGGAAATGAACCAATCAGAAGCCTTTATTATAAGACGGCGGTCTAAAATAAATGAACCAAATCCCACATTTTTCAATGATGTTGTGTCTTTACGTTTAAATCTCTCTGAAACATCTTCTCTCCGTCTTTTCTCCAGGAAACTGAGCTCGCCCCCGACTGCAACCATGTGAGTATTTTCCTCCGATGTGCGAGCGGCTGCTTTATGGCTGCTTTATGTCTGATTTATGCTGATTTATGGCTGATTTATGTGGAATAACTGAATGCAAGGCGGGGAAGATGGATATGGACGGCTAAAAGCGGCACAATTGATTAAATGAGTGTTTAAATTTGAAATCATTTTAATAAAATTGGAAATACCTTAAACAAACGTATAAGTTTTGAAATGGTGCATTAATTTATACAATACATAATTAAATGTGAATAATTGAATAAAATCCATTAGAAATTTCTATATGGTAAAAGCATAAATAAATATTTCACTATTTCACTATTTCCTGGTCCTGTGTTGCAGCATAGGGTGCAATCGTTTTAACTATCAGCGTAACCAATCAGGGTTGGGGGGGGGCGGAGTTAATCCTGTAAAGGTGATTGGTCTGCTGTTCAACCAATCACATCTCAGGTTCTATTAGAGGAACCATAGTGACAGTTTGAGCTTTAATAAATGATTGACTCATATAAATATTGCCATTTTTTGTTATCTAATGAATTTCTTACAGTTTTTTGAGTGTTACTTTGATAAAAAAAAAAAAAAAAAAGTTTATTAGATTGTGCCACATTTGGCTTTTGTTGTGGTTGTGAGTCAGGTTTTCTAAATGCCCAAGTTGTTTTTACAGCTGTTGAGTAAAAATTTATTTTTCCTAGCCTTGCTTTAGAATTGTAAACATCCTGACAAAAGTATTCAGTCCTTCAGCTGAAGGCCTGATTCAGAGAGAGACCCAAGGCTGAAAAGCACAGACAGCTACAGGCGTCTGAGAGTCGCTCTTCAAGGCTGCCTCTAGAAAGCCAGATATTATAAAAGAAAAATGCATTACTGTATTTTAGAGCAGATTAAACATCTTTCAAAGACTCTGTGTTGTTCCTGCAAGGTTTCAATAAATGCAGATTGAATGAAGCCCATTGATCTCCTTCATGTTAATTCAGATCAGTCTTAACTTTTCCTCTCGTTTCTTGTTTGTTTTTAAACTTTTGCTCCAATATTCTCCGCAGCTTCTATGGAATTACAAACTAAACCTGACGACTGACCCCAAGTTTGAGTCTGTGGCCACGGAGGTCTGCAGGAGCACCATCGCTGAGGTCTGTCTGCATCTTTTCTTGGCGGGGGGGGGGGGGGGGGGGAGGGATTCCTGTCCTGATGCGTTCAGGGACCTGTATTTGTCCCTGCCGTGCAGATAAAGGAGTGCAACGAGGAGGAGCGCGGGCGGGGCTACCTGGTGTCCTGCCTCGTGGATCACAGGGGCAACATCAGCGAGTACCAGTGCAACCAGTACATCACCAAGATCACCAGCATCATCTTCAGCGACTACAGGCTCATCTGCGGCTTCATGGACAAATGCAAAGAGGACATAAATAGCCTGCGCTGCGGCAGCATCAGCGTAGGACAAAAGGTGAGCGGCATGCGTGTCCAGCGCAGTGACAGCCAACTGTAGGCATTCAGTAAGGGGAAACCTTTCAATGTGTGAAAATCCAGGCTTATTAATCATCTTTTTTTTGCAAGTTATGTCCCTTTAGTTGGGGATACCAGGGCAGTCAAAAGTAGCCGGTCAACGGCGGCAAATCGCCGTCTATAGCAGCTCCTGCCGCCGCCTACTTTTCCCCGATTATACATCCCAAAAACCAGCTTAGCATCTGTCTCCACTTAGAGCAACACTAACGAGTGATTGGGTTCCTTGTTCCAACCGAGATGCTACTTTTCTTTTCCGATCAAAACACAGACCGGTGTTATGCCGAAAAGTGCAATAAAACCGTGAGAGTCGACGTGAGTTTTGAAACTGCAAAGCTTTTTAAGCGGAAGATCAAACGTGCACAGCACCGCGTTCATAGACCAGTGTGATGCATTCACGAGCGTCAGAAAACCATGGTGCATTCAGGAGCATGGGACATTTCAAACTTACAAGGAAAGAGGCATGAAACGGAATAGAACTTAACTCATACAATAATGTATTTATCCAGAAACAGCGTGGGCTTTCTTACAATACTGAATGCTCTATAATTGTATTTCTGATATTTTTTGATTATGCACATCTGTTAGCTTTTTATTCTGAAAAATCTATAATATTACATAGAATAAAATATAATATTACAGCAGCAAATTATCAAAGTTTTTCAGGGGATGCATTTTGTGTTCGTCTCTAGAATCCTCGCCGATGATATGATATCGTGTGTGATGAGTGCAAGTGAAATTAAACTGAGATAAGAGATTTCGAAAAGAGCGATTTGACTGAAATAAATTCAACATGTGAATTCAATTTCAAATTCCAACCCTGTATTTTTATCATAAAAATTCGACTTTGTTCGTGAAGAAATGTTACGATCGGTTTTAGAACAGAACTGTGAATAATAATAATAAGATGAATAGAACTCACCTAATCTGATCTGTTTTATGTGGTGCTAGTAATTCAAATTAAACAACTTTTATGCAAATGGAGATTACCTTACCTTGTTAAAACATGACGATAACATCATGTGAAAAAATAATGTTTTAAGAATAATGATAAAAAAGAAATGTTTTTGAAGAATTGATCATTCACATTTTTTGCCTTTTATTGAATTTGAAACATGAACTCTGACTTTATTGTTTAAATAATCACCTGTCTTGAAAGCTTCCAAAATATATCAGGAAGAGTCTATTTTTCAAAATTCTCCCCTCCGGGGCTCGGGCACCGGCATAAATGCACCCCCCTACCTGATAGTGTGCGGCTTGCTACTTTAAAAAAGTTTGACTGCCCTGGGATACACATTTGCTATTTTTACTGACAATCCACAATCGTCGACGTCTTCACAGGACCCCCACTCCCAGGGCGAGGTGATCTCCTGCCTGGAGAGGGCGCTGGTGAGGCAGGCGGAGCAGCAGGACCGTGGTCACCCGATCAAAGAGGAGTGTCAGAAGGCCATCCTTCGCGTCGCAGAGCTCTCGTCCGACGACTTTCACCTGGACAGGCACCTTTACTTCGCCTGCCGAGACGACCGGGAGAGGTTCTGCCCGAACGTACGGAGACGCCGCCACCTTCTGCGTGATTTTGCAGAACGATTGTCACACAGGAAGCGTGGGGTCATGTTTGTCGTTTTTCTACTTTTGCACAGGTTCAGGCGGGAGAAGGAAAGGTCTACAAGTGTCTGTTCAACCATAAGTTTGAGGAGGCCATGTCTGAAAAGGTAGCGACCGCAGAGCGAGGGAGCGGGAGGATTGTTCCTGACCTATATGTGGTCAGCTGTGTCCTGTTAAACACCCCCCCCCCTGTCCTCCTGTCCCCAGTGCAGAGACGCCCTGACGACCCGACAGAAGCTGATCTCTCAGGATTACCGGGTCAGTTACTCTTTGGCCAAAGCCTGCAAGCTGGACCTGAGGAAGCAGCGCTGCAGCCTGGACACCAGCCTGCCACGAGCCCGCGAGGCCCGCCTGTCCTACCTGCTGCTGTGCTTGGAGGCCGCCGTGCACCGAGGTGGGGGCACAAAACCCAGAGTTTCACTTTATTAGCCGTCTCCGGTGCATCGTGCTCATATACCTTGAACCTTGTCTGTATTTTGATTCTGTGTGTTAGACTAACAGGAAGTAGCACATGAGTGTGAAGCAGACGGACGTTACGTTGTTCACACTTCTATGTACACGTTTACAGTGCTTTATTTACATTTTGTCTATTATACGCTATATTGCCAAAAGTGTTCGCTCACCTGCCTTGACTTGCATATGAACTTAAGTCCAATTCAATATAATGTTGGTCCGTCCTTTGCTGCTTTTCTGGGGAAAGTGGTCCATGAGGTCCTGGAGTGTTTAAAGGTTCATAGCCACTTTATTTGGCTTTTATTTATTTATACGTCAGTAGCTCACTCTGGTTGCATACAAGGTTTTTATGAAAGATTATCACATCCTGTTGGAGTATTAGTTGTTATTTTTGGTGTTTTACGCTTTGTTTTTGCTCAGTTTGTCAGTAAATGAAGTCTTTCTCGTTTAATTTACGAATTTAATGGAAGTACGTACGCAGCAGGAGTTTAAAAAAAGGAAGCGGCTAACGGCTATTAGCATCTCCAGGTGTAACAATGAAGAAATTTCCAAAATCCAGTTTAGAAAAAAAACGCAAATAAATATGATTCCAAGAGGAAAAAATCTGGAATGTCTCTGGGAATCCAGTCTGAACGTCTCTGTTCACTGAAGCGGACGCTAAAGCTGCCGAGGCTCAGATGTGACGCAGAGTTGACTCACGTGAGTAAGTGTTCTGATATGAGGCTCTTAAATCTGCTGTAGATCATTTTATTTAATTAATAACGGCTGGTCTTCATCACGCTGAGCTGCTGCTTTACTGTGAGACATTGCAGAGGGTCAGGCTCAGTCCAGCATTATTTAATACTGATTTATTAATTAAGCAAACTGGCATTATGATAGTTCTGCGATACTGTCGCTAGATGGCGCCACGTCTGTTTATATCTGCTAATCTCGCCTGGTGCTGAGGCTACTTATCCACAAAAAGGAGCATAAAATATCATCAGGATGGATGGGTGAGTGAATACCTTTGCCTCTACTGAATCCCCACAGCATGAAGCTGCCAGCGCCGTGCAGCAGCATTATTGGCCGTGTCTTGGATGTCGGCCAAAAGATACGTTGTTAATTCTCATCTGACCAGAGAACCTTACTTTGTGTTGGTTTATAACAAAAAACTCAAAATTTAAATACATAAATGTTTGCGGCCGACACTTTTATCTGCTTGACTGGTGGAAATTAGCTGAACAAAGAATCGATGAGTTTCAAAGTTTGTCTTAGAGCAGGCGTGTCCAAAGTGCAGCCCGGGGGCCATTTGTGGCCCCTGTGCTGATTTTGTGCGGCCCTTCGACTCCATTTTAAATTTTTACAATTGAAAATGTCAGGTGAAACACAAAGTGATTGTTTTTTTTTTAATGACCGCACCTTTTACATTCTTTAAAATCATAGCAAATAGGACCACATCTATCCAGGGTCGTTTTCTCAAATGCAGACTTTGGTGCATTTGATTCTGATTTCAAAGATATAATGACCAAATCCTGTTCCGAAATCCTATTTTTTTTTTTTTTTTTGATCAAGCCCGAAATAATTAGTGAACTGGATGACCATCTTTTGATGAGGCAAATGAGCAAAACCTTTTTAATTCAGATCTTCAATGATTTACACATCCCTTTCTGGCTGAATTTCTGACCAATTAGTTTAAATAAAACGATCATGTTTTGTAGAGCAAGTTAAAAACAATTTTTTTGGTTATTTATTCATTATTTATTTATTTGTTTTGTGGCCCTCGATCACCTCTGACTTGATGATTTCGGCCCATGTGGCAAAAAGTTTGGACACCCCTGTCTTAGAGGAAGCCAGCTGAGTGTAGCTGGAGGATGATTATGAGGGCGAAGGTCTAAGGGGCCGGGATTGGAACCGGAGACGGCCGCATCGAGGACTGAGTCACGGGGTCTACGCCTGCAGCAACGTGTGTGAATAACTCTGTGATTGGACTCTGTGTTTTGCAGGCCGCCCAGTCAGCGGCGAGTGTCAGGGGGAGATGTTGGACTTCCGGCGGCTGCTGATGGAGGATTTCTCCCTGAGCCCAGAGATCGTCCTTCACTGCCGGACGGAGATCGAGGCCCAGTGCTCCGGGTTGCACCGTAAGGGCCGCACGCTGCACTGCCTGATGCGACTGGGCCGAGGCGACCGCAGCAGCGCCGTGGACAACATCTGCCAGAACGCAGTAAGGACACAGCAGACGCCGCCAGGATTGAATCTTACAGGCGTCTGTTTGTTCCTGTTTCTCTAAATGTCGGCTTTTTGCTGCAGCTGCAAACTCTGATCCAGTCCGCCGACCCTGGAGCCGACTACCGGATTGACCGAGCGCTGAACGAGGCCTGCGAGTCCGTCATCCAGACCGCCTGTAAACACATCCGCAGCGGAGACCCAATGTGAGACCCTTATGTCCAGATATTAAGCAATCTGTGGATTTTCAGGATTACTTCCCAAACAAACCTAATATAGGCAGTAAAAAGTTTAATATTTCAGTTGTGAGTTTGAACAATATAAAATGTAATCTGAACTTTCTACCTAATAAAATCCAGCATCCCTCCAGTACTGTGCTTAACAGTTTTCATGAGGGGAATTATGGTCAAACATCTCTGCTTTGGTTTTATCTGCAGAAAATAAATTATTCCAGATCTCCTAATGTTCCTGTTTAGGTGCCGCTTTGCAGACCTAAATTGTGCTGCCATATATATATATATATATATATATATATATATATATATATATATATATATATTCATTCTCTTTAGGAAGGACTTTCTCCTTCAAGCCTTACAAACAGCCATACATCTTTACTTTTATTGTCCAGTCATGAACTTGTAAGACTTTATGACAAATAAAATCTGTAAAATCTGACATGAAGCTCCTGAGATTTCCCCCTTTTTGGGCTAAATTTTCTTCTTGGTCCACTGCTGGGAAGACAAGCAACTGTTCAATTATCATAAAGAAAATAGTTTGAATCTTCAATAAAGCATTTCAGAGGGTTCAGGAATGGCCTTCTCAGACTGAACCTTCATTGATTAACTCTCATCTAACCTTTGTTTCACGCTGCTTTTCCTCTCTTTCTGTCTTGGTTTAGCTCTTTTTTTTCCCAGGAGGATAATGGAAGTGGATGATTATTTGACAGATTTGTCTGTTTTGCAGGATCCTCTCCTGCCTGATGGAGCACCTGTACACAGAGAAGATGGTGGAGGACTGTGAGCATCGCCTGCTGGAGCTGCAGTATTTCATATCCAGAGACTGGAAGTGAGTGTTTTTGGTAGTCGGCTGCTTCCTGCAGAGGATGTAGCGCTTTTTATTTGGTCAGTTTAGTCTTATTGCAGGGTGCTTGCGCAAGTCTTGAAAGTCTTAATAAGTATGGAATTTTGAAACACTGTTTTCCAGACATTGAAAAGTCTTGAATTTTGTGTGAAAGTCTTAATAAAGTATGGGGGGAAAAAATGTATGGTAGAATTTTACAGTATGCTCAAAGGCATTGTGAAATGAGAAATGGGAAGGTAGGCTATAAAACTATAATTTTACTAACTGGTCACGTACTGCATTAGCCTAATGGAATCAAACACTTGTTTGATGTGAAATTCATGTACTTGTGATTTTCATGTTTTGAAACGTTTTCATCAGTAAAAGCATAATTTACTGTGAATAATGCATTTGTTCATTGAATACTAGCCTATAAAAATTAACATTTCTAATAAACAGTTTGTACAATCGCAACCAATGAAGTAGGCAGTAGGCACACAAGTATACAAGTACATAAAGTTAAGGTCTTGGGAAAAAAAATATCAGTTTAAAAATTTTAATTTGGACAAAGAGCAAGCACCCTGTTCTTGCTGTTGAGAGGTTTGATCCCAGGACTTCACGTTCAAACCCACGAGGTCCGCTGTGGTGCTTCTAGTTGTGCAGCGTCTGGAAGGACGGATCCTAATTGTCGATGTTGTTCTGCAGACTGGACCCGATTCTGTACAGGAAGTGTCAGGGCGACGCGGCCCGACTCTGCCACACCCACGGCTGGAACGAGACCAGCGAGCTGATGCCGCCGGGGGCCGTCTTCTCCTGCTTGTACCGCCACGCTTACCGCACAGAGGAGCAGGGACGGCGGGTAAAAATGAAACGGAAAAACACGCGAGGCTCTCCAGCACCTGAACACAAACCGCTTTTATTGTGCTAAAAACAGCTTTAGGTGACAGTTTTTCACACTTACGTTCAGGACGTGTAACTCTGGTGTTTCTTTTAAATTTAACAGGTAATCCCAGATGAGCAGGTAAGAGCTGTGCGTTTTCCTTAAACCTGTCTGGACCAAATCAGGTGGAGGGTTCAAATAATCTGACTTTTAATCTGCTGCTGTTTGATAAACTGTGGGGAGCCTTGTAAAAACAAATTACCCTGACATTTGTCCCGTTTTATTTGCACTTGTACGTCTGCTGAGGGTTGTGCTGCAACGTTTGTGACATTAGATTACCCTGAGCAGGAAGTCGGGAGAAAATTAACCAAGCAGCTTGTTTGCACTAAACGTGCAAAGCGGATATTGCACATCCTTCTAATTTCGAATCGCATGCGAGGGCAGAACCGCTCCTAACGTGGCGCTACTCTGCAAATAACTTCCTTCTGCACCGGTGCAGTGTGACCAGACCTAAATGAGCTGCTTTGCATGCATTAAGGCAGGAAAAACCCACCCAAATTTAAGAGATTTGATGCAAACTGGGGCCAGAGAGGATGGCATCACATCCACAAAGACCAGGGCTCTCATTTATAAAACGTAGAAACCATACTAAATGTGTACACAAGGCAAGAAAAATCAGATTTATAAATAAAAGCACACACCAGCACATAATTTCCCTTTATAGATCACGACTGCACCTGAACGCTTGCTTTACTTTACACGCCCACATTCAACCAGAAATGGACAAAGGAAAGCGCCTCATGAATGTTGAAGAGTGTTAATCAGGCTGGCAACCATGGAGAAAAGCAAAGAAACTGCATAAAATGACTGACAGAGGAGTTTATTAAAGGCATGACTCAGTTAAAAGCACGGACGTTGCCCACATTAAACAAGCTTGTTGAAAAGTTGATTGGAGTTTAAATGACATTTTTATAGCACCACTTCACAACACGCGTCATCTCAAGGCTCTTTCTAAAGTCAGATTCCATCAGATCCTCCAGGTTGGTCAGAAAGTTTCCTCTCTAAGGAAACCCAGCAGGTTGCATCAAGTCTCTCCAAGCAGCATTCACTCCTCCTGAAAGAGCTGCACCGTTTCCTGTAAATTATAAATGAAACACTCAGTCTAATACGCAGCAATAGCAATCGCCTCACACCTCGTCAAAATTTCTCTGTTAATCTGTGGAACGCGTCACCCTGATGATCGTCAGGCAGAGGAATGTGACGGTAGAGAACCTCCCATGAAATGGACTTAAGATTTCAGACGTCTCATGGGAACTTTTCGATTAATTTTAATCGTGCTTATTTAGTTATGTGTCGCCAGCGCACGCATGGATAACACCGCGGTTTTGAATGTCTATGATTAAAGTCCGACATGGAGCGACACTGAACGCCATCCTCAATCCTTATCCTCAATTTTTCCCGCCAACATTTCTTTCATAGATCCAAACATTTGCGAGTAAAGTGACGTACGCACGCTTTATAAATGAGCCCACAGAGCTGTTTGCAGCACGCATGTTGTGTTAAAATTAAAAATAAAAATCTGCGGTTGGTGAGGAAACGCCTGCTATGGAGCCTCTTTGCTTCCCTTCAGTCATTCTGTGTTTCTCTCTGAAGAACGAACGACTGAAACCTGACGCAAAACACCTGCATCTGCTTGACTTGATGGTTGCGTTTGCTGCTGCGTGTATTTCACACCAGTGTTGTAGTACTCGAGTCCGAGACTCGAACTCGAGTCCGAGTCATTAGCTAAATTTAGAGACTCGTGACTTGACTTGGACTTGAGCACTGATGACTCGAACTTGGACTCGGACTCCTACATTCAGATCATTCTGACTCGGAGATTGAGAAAAAGACTCGACTTTTTTTTATATCATTAGGCTATAATTTTAATATGTCATTAGAATATTATTTGATGTATGATTTTAATATCTAAATGTCGTACCGCGCACGTGACGTCACCATCTCATGAGCAACGCTCCTTGCCGCTAAGGTTGGGCAAACAGTGTGAGAGCGCACGTAGCAACCAGCCATTACACATGCAACAGATACAAGGATATGACCGACTTTTCAGCTGTTAAACTTTCACAAGAGGATGTCCAGGCGCCCATTTTACTGGTAGAACTGTGGAACAACATACCAACGTTCAGTTCAAACGATGGCTTGAGTGTCGAGGTCTTAGAAAGACTGGGAAACGGGCCGAGTTGATAGAAAGGTAAGTCGATGTTTTTCTCCTGCTCGGCGTTCATTGCGTCATCGGCCGTTTTTTTTTTTCTGTTTGTAGTCACCGTCCAGGAATCGGCATAAATTGATCGGCGGGCCGGACAATTTAGTCCGGTCCGGTGGCCAAATGCATTATCATTATCCAACGGCTGTATCTCCTCGCTGCATCGACCGATCTTCACCAGATTTGTTGTGAGTCATGGGGGAAAGCTGCCGAACGCGTTTGTAGGAATCGCCCGGTGGACGAGCGAGGAAAATGCGTGACAGCATCTGCGTTGGCGGGGTTCGCGCACCGCCGGCCGGCACCGCGGCGTGCGCGAACCCCGCCCGCCGGCCGGCACCGCGGCGGTGGCCAATAGGCCGGAGTGCGCTTGGCTGCGAGGGCCGATCGACGCCGCTTGCGGCTTTAACATCCTTCATATGCGGCCTATCAGCGTACCTCGAGTCGCTGTTGCACGTTCCATAACAACAATGTTTAAAAACCATGGTTAGGAGACGTCTTAAAAGCAGTAGTTTTACCGAGTAAAACCAGGGTAACTACAGCGAAAGAGTTATTAGTGCAATGGAATGTTTGCTTCATGTCATACATCACACGTCACGGCATGTTCCTACAACGAACTTGGATCAATAAGTGACTCGACTCGGACTCGACTCGGATTTTTTTTTTAATGACTCGGACTTGAACACTGGTGACTCGAACCTGGACTCGGACTCGAGGCATAGTGACTTGACTACAACACTGTTTCACACTGCAAAAAGAGATCTAAAAATAAGTAAAATGTTCTTGAAATGAATGTATTTACCCTTAATTTGAGCAGTTAATTAATATTATTTGCCAATGGAAAGAGTATTTTTACCCTTAAAATAAGATAATTAGATATACTGCACTTGAAATAAGATGATGGAGATGAATTGTTCCCATTTTAAGTGCTAAAATCTTATTCCATTGGCAAATAGTCTTATTTACCTGCTCAAATCAAGGTCAAATGCATTCATTTTAAGAAAATTGTCCTTGTTTTTAGTTCTATTTTTGCAGTGCACGTAAATTCAGCTCAGCAGTTTAAACACGTTCAGAAGCAGCTGATTAAATTGCTCAAAAGTTTCCAGCATTAGGAAGGTGGAGCTGAATGAGCCAGGCTAAGATGAATGAAACGAATCCTCCACTCAGAGTAAAATCAGGTGTTTAAGTTTCACAAGCTTCAGCTGATCAGTGAATTATTTTCAGACGAGGTCCAGGGCCGAAAAAATAAAGGTCAGAAGAATTAAATCTGCAGCTCGGTTGCAACAAAACGGAAAATAATGCAACTAATAAGGTTTTTCTTATATTCCTGGTAATAAAATGTTTAATAACGCATTTTTTTGTTTGTGATTAATGTATTTTGAGCAAAATAAGTCAAACTCTTTACTGTTTTTATTAAGAAAAAAAATGATTTTTGAACAAAAGAAATGAGATTTTACCTTAAATATAAATTGTACCTTTTGGATTTTGAATGTTTTATCCCATTTTGATTGAATGCATTTTGTCTGTAATCAGCGCATTTCTGGCCGAGTCAGCGATAACCGCCGTTGAGCCGACCTTCAGGTTGGAGTTTAAGGAAAACTGGCTTTAGAGACAGCAGCTGCTCATGAACACTTAAAAAGAAAAAAAAAATAAGGACTATTGTCCTCAGATTAACTGCAGCACATATTAAATTTACAGCAAGTCATATTTCTTTCAGCCCTAAGACTAAATGTTGGTGCAGTTTGGGAGAAAACAACTCGTTGCAGGCGCTGCTAGGCCGACGCTTTAAATATCTGATATTGACTCTAAAAGCAGAAGTTTGAGCAGGTTGCTGCTCTGAAACATACAGGTGTGTTAACCCAATGAGGAGAGACCTCAGCAGTGACATCAGAGACGCAGCCGAAGCTGCCCGTCAGTCTGGGAATGGTTGGCAGGACGTTTTCACAGGGTTTCAGAATATTTACGGGTGGAAAACATCGCTGCTGATGATGATGATGATGATTTATCAAGCATGGTGGTGGAGGGCTGATGCTTTGGGCTTGTGCAGCACGTCTGCAAGCAGGTTGTTTTTATTCACGCCTTCTCTTACGCGCACCGTTTGTGTCTTTGTGCAGTTGTCCCGCGACTGCAAAGTGGAGGTGCAGAGGATTCTCCACCAGAGGGCGCTGGACGTGAAGCTGGACCCAGAGCTGCAGAAACGCTGCATGACCGACCTGGGCAAGTGGTGCAGCGAGAAGACGGACACGGGACAGGTGAGACGGGCGGGCGGGGACCGTTTGGTGTAGCAGAGCGTAAAAGGCATACTATGCAACATTTTTCAGTTAATTAATGTGTTCCATACCGATTTGGATGATTAAATGAGTCATTTCGGGTCGAACAAAGGTTTTCTCGGCCGCCCTGGGGGTCTGTGGGGGAAATACCGTACTTGCAATTGCAGGAGCCCTCGGCCCGCAGGCTCAGAAGTCTCGTGCATCGCGAGAGTCGGTCTTGCTTTACGGCGAGAACTCCATGTGTTTTTGCCCTGCCATTCACTATATGCACGCGCGAAAGCAACAACAAAGAACCGCGTGTTAACGTCAAATAAACATGCAAGCATATCGAGTTTTATTATTATTATTATTATTATTATTATTTATTTATATTTTTTTTTTATGTTGGCAAGACGCTACCGCGGCGGCTGCAGCGAGGCGACGGCGGTAGCGACTCGCCAACATATAATAAATAATAATAATAATAATAATAAAACTGGCGCCGCCGCGGCTTGGCGAGGCGGCCGCCGCCTCGCCAAGATAGCGCTGCGGGAAACCCTGATGTTCATACCTTCACTGTGTTAGTCATTGTTTGTACTGCCGTTTTTTCCACTTTTCGTTGCGTTCGCCTGTCTGCTAAGCTCAAAACAACCGCGCCTGGCTTGTTGGAGAAACCAGAACAGCTGAGCATCTTTACGACAGTGCACTTTTACTTTCGCCCTCTGGGGGGAGCCTCGCTGGAAAATCAACCCCGGTTGCATAGTATACCTTTAAATGTAGGCGATGAAGCATTTGGATTCGCGGACACTAAAAACTAAAATCTCTGTTTTGCACCAAGGAGCTGGAGTGTCTGCAGGACCATCTGGAGGACCTGGTGTCCAACTGCAGGGAGATAGTCGGCAACCTGACAGAGCTGGAGTCAGAGGTCTGAGTTCAGCTGAGCTCCACGGGTTAAATCCCGCTGCATGTGCTGAAGCATCTGACAGGTCTGTGTGTTTGTGTGTGTGTGTTTGTGTGTGTGTGTGTGTGATCAGGACATCCAGATCGACGCCCTGCTGATCAGAGCCTGCGAGCCCGTCATTCAGGCCCACTGCCACGTGAGAACACGCACACAGCAGAGCACGGCTCACAGCCTCTTCCTGTAACGCTCAACCGCCTCTACGTGTGTGTGTGTGTGTGTGTGTGTGTGTGTGCAGGACGTAGCCGACAACCAGGTGGACACCGGTGACCTGATGGAGTGTCTGGTGCAGAACAAGCACCAGAAGGAGATGAACGATAAGTGTGCCGTCGGCGTCACTCACTTCCAGCTGGTCAGTTCATTGCTCTTTACCTCCGGACACGTTTTCTCTGCATTTCTCTTTTTGCTCCTGAAACGTTTTCTCAGCATCTTTAGGTTCTTTACAGGGTTCCTGTTTCACTCGGGGTTCCCGCGGATCCTTAAAAAGTCTTAAAAGGCATTGAATTCTGTAATGTAAAACTAAGGCCTTAATTGGCATTAAAATGTCTTAAATCAGTCTTTCTTAAGTCTTAAAATTGTTACCAGGTCATAATTAGGATTTTATTTTTGTAATCCTTACCAAACAGAAAAATAATTGACACAATTAGATATTTTTTTAATTTGCCGAACGGCACAATGTAACCATTATTGGTTCCGTCCCGATGGCGGAACCAATAAAAACTGTTGCGGCCGAACCATAGCTGCGAAAAAGAGTTGGCACTGGTTATGTTGTGGTTTTTAAAACTGATTTATAGTTTATTTTAGTAGGGAACAAAACAAAGTTTGTGAATTCAGTTCAGTAGTTGTTAAAAATATATCTGTTATTTGTGTGTTTTTTATTTTTAGCTTTCTTCCTATATGGAATGTTTTTCAAAATTTTAAACATGTCTACTGGGCCAGAAAGTAATGTTTTATGTTAAAATCAACATTTGGGTGAAGTTGTCGCAACCAGGTTTATCTTGTTTATCGTAAAGTTGGTTTTAACTTTTTATTTCAAGTGGCATTAAAAAGTCTTAAAAAGTCTTGAATTTAACTTGCCTTACGCTGTAGGAACCCTGTTCACTGTGGAAACATTTTAAACGTTTACAGCCAGTTTCCTGTTCATAATTTCGTCCGTTCGTTCAGTCCGACGTTCAAATGAACGCAGCTTAATTGCCTTTCCCTCCTGTGGTCTAATTTCAGATCCAGATGAAGGATTTCCGCTTCTCGTACAAGTTTAAGATGGCCTGCAAGGAGGACGTTCTGCGCTTGTGTCCGAATATTAAGAAAAAGTGAGAGGAAATGATGCAACTGCATGGGTAGAACCAAGTTAACCTAACAGTCATGTTTTTGGACCGTGGGAGGAAGCCGGAGAACATAACTCCATGTAGGAAGAGCCCAGGCCAGGATCTGAACCACTGAGCTATATTATACACTGGAGTGCTAATCACCGTCTGTTTGAACGAGTCGCTTTGAAGCCACCAGCCGCCATATTGGTACTCCCTATTTCCCCCAGTAACTAGGGAATATGTGCGCTACAGCATCGAATAACGAGGATTTTCTCATGTTCAGGGGGGGCTTAAGACTTTTAAAATGTCAAATGCCATATACTTTTATGTTATGTTCTAAAAATATCAAGTACTCAGAAAGTCATGTGCTGAAATATTTTGCATTTTATTCATTTAAATATATATATTTAACATTTATAAATATATAAATAACAATATACGAAAGCATATATTTACATATGTGTATACATATATATACATATATACATATACACGTACTTATATATATATATATATATATATATATATATTTAATATGAATAACATGTAAAATATTTCAGCACCTAATTTCCTAGTAGTTAATAGTGTTAGTACATCCACTGACTGTAGAATTACCTGTGAAACGTTTTCACACAGCCAGAAAACTGCTTGTTGTTGCAACCAAATCCTATGGGATTCTGTGAGAGTAGGGAGTAGCAAGATGGCGGCCAGTGACTTCAGTTTTTCGGCAAAATCAGCACTCCAGTGTATTATATAGCTCAGTGATCTGAACCCAGAACCACCTCGCTGCGAGGCAACAATGCCATGCAGCCACATTTATTTAGTTTAATCAAAGGGAATACAATAATTATTAACGTTAATATCCTCTTATATTAATTATAGTTAAACACACGGAGCAGCGCGGACACACCGCTACACTTTCCCCTCACAGATGCCTGCTCTGGTCTTTGTTTTGAAATGTTTACTGTCACCAATGGCGCTAAAAAGAGAAGATAAAATGCACAATGTGCTGCATCTTAGTAAAAAATGTGACTTAGCATAAAACCTGAGTCTGATGGCAGCCTTTAAACTGGCTGTAAGTGTCCTGCGTGGGATCTAAAGTCTGTGTGTCCCTGCAGGGTGGACGTCGTGATCTGCCTCAGCACCACGGTGAGGAACGACACGCTGCAGGACGTCAGGGAGCAGCGGGTCTCTGTGAAATGTCGCAAACAGCTGCGGGTGGAGGAGCTGGAGATGGTAAACGCTTCAGACTCTGCTCTCTGGATAGTTACAGTCCAGAGGGTTACACACTCCCATCATTGGTTTTAGGAATTAGGAGTTCAACTTTTATGCCGTAAAGGAACAGATTTAAACAAATGGTGACATTGACCGATTTCAAAGGTAGTTTTCTTTAAATTAGACGTTTGTGTTTTTTATGTAATGCACCAGTACCTCTGGCGGTGAAACGCCCCCTCAGCATGATGCTGCCACCGCCATGCTTCACAGCTGGGACAGACTAACATGGTTCTGCTCATTGTGGCCAAACGGCTCACACTGCAAAAACAGAACTAAAATAAGTTACATTTTCTTGAAATGAGTGTGTTTGTCCTTGATTTGAGCAGGTAAACAATATGATCTGCCAATGGAATGAGTATTTTGACTCCTAAAATAAGATAATTAGATATTCTGCCCTCTAAATAAGATGATGGGGATGAGTTGTTCTTATTTTAAGTGCAAAAATCTTATTCCATTGGCAAATCGTCTTATTTACCAGCTCAAATGAAGAAAAAATTCACTCATTTCAAGAAAATATGACTTATTTTTTCTTTCGTTTTTGCAGTGCAGTCTTTGTTGTATCCGTTACTAAAGCAGTTCTCTATTAAAGCCACGTAGAGCAGCTGCAGCTTTCTGTCTGGCTTTAAGCTGGCAGTTTTTAATCAGGACCGTGGATCCGTAGCCTCGTGAGACCATCCTGATCTCGCGAGCTTTCAAGGTTTCACTCGCAGATCAGTCTGGCTGCTTTCCGTTAAAGAAAATTTGGAGCCGTTTACCAAACGAACGTCCAATCAGCGTTGGCTTTGAGGCGGGTTGAGGTGTGACGCAACGAGGAGCGCGACAGTTCAGTCTAAAGAACATGGCGGCTTCAGCCGATGAAACTAGCGTTAGCGTGGCTATCGAGCAAGTTTTATCGGAATTACAGAGTATTTCTTCACTGAAAGAAGAGCAAAACACTGCTCTGGAGGCTTTTCTCAGAGGAAAAGATGGTTTTAGCTCTTCTCCCGACTGGTTTCGGCAAGAGCTTGTGGTTGTGTTTTCGTTGTCACTGTTAGTACGTCATATGCTTCGTTGATCTGATTGGTTTATTTGGCCCGTCTATACCAACATAGGCCAATCAATTCAATTCAATTTTATTTATATAGCGCCAAATCATGAAACATGTCATCTCAAGGCACTTTACAAAATCAAGTTCAATCATATTATACAGATTGGGTCAGATTATACAGATTGGTCAAAAATGTCCTATATAAGGAAACCAGTTGATTGCATCAAAGTCTCTGACAAGCAGCATTCACTCCTGGGAAAGCCGTAGAGCCACAGGGAGAGTCGTCTGCATTGTACATGGCTTTGCTGCAATCCCTCATACTGAGCAAGCATGAAGTGACAGTGGGAAGAAAAACTCCCCATTAACGGGAAGGAAAAACCTCCGGCAGAACCGGGCTCAGTATGAACGGTCATCTGCCTCGACCGACTGGGGTTACAGAAGACAGAACAGAGACACAACAAGAGAAACAAAAAAGCACAGAAGCACACATTGATCCAGTAATCTGTTCTACATTAGATGGTAAGTAGCGGGTGAGCCGTCTTCTCTGGATGATGTCACAGTTAACAGAACGCCAGACCAGGTGTACCTACTATGAAGAGAAAAGAGAGAGAGCAAAAAGTTAAAAGCTGAAATGACAACAGTCATTTCAATGTAATACAATGCAAAACTGGAGAACAGTAGAAATCAGTAGAGTGTGAGAAATAGACCCTGATGTCCTCCAGCAGCCTAAGTCTATAGCAGCATAACTATAGAGATAGCTCAGGGTAACATGAGCCACTCTAACTATAAGCTTTGTCAAAAAGGAAAGTTTTAAGATTAGTCTTAAAAATAGATATCAATCAGCTAACCAGTATTTTCACCCCTTCCCAAAATTACTTCAACGGAAGGTTTCCAGATGGATATGCGGAGCAAATCCATCTGGCGGAGTCAGGTTAGGTTTTTCGTACAAATCAATACGACATTCATGCATCTGATGAGCGGAAATTTAAGGCCCGGCAGAACCAGAATCTCTAAACCCACCAGTAAGGCTGGATTTAAGAAGCATAAACAGATTTAGAAAAAACAAAGTAAAGTAAAACTGAACCAAGGTAACATCTCCTCCGTTCTGCCGCAGTCCGAAGACATCCGTCTGGAGCCGGAGCTGTACGAGCCGTGCAAGTCCGACATCAGCCGCCTGTGTCCCAACGTGGCGTTCGGCAACGCTCAGGTAACGTTCGCCGCACTCCGCGTCGCTTTCGCCCGCCTCGCTCGCCGTCAGAGCCTCCCGCCACGTTTTCCTGCTCCTCCTCAGATGATCGAGTGCCTGAAGGAGCAGAAGAAGCAGCTGAGTCAGCGCTGCCACCAGAGGATCTTCAAGCTGCAGGAGGTGGAGATGAGCGACCCGGAGCTCGACTACCAGCTGATGAGAGTCTGCAAACAGATGATCAAGGTGAGCGGAGAGCGGGCGGCCGGTTTCTGACCCGACGGTAGAAAATATCTTCTGAAATACGACAAAAAGTTTTCTGTCCGTTGGCGAGAAATGGTTAAAAACCACCGGTTTGCTGCTGTTGTGATCAATAACAAAAGTATTCACACCCCCTGAACCTTTTTTCACGTTTTGTCACATTGCAACCTTAAACATACAAGATATTTACCGTATTTTCAGACTATAAGGTACACTTAAAATCCCTAAATATTCTCAGAAATTGCCTTGTTTATGATCACCGTTGTGCTTAATGACTGATTTTATGTGAAACAATGCGCTCAGAAATCTGTTAAAATGTGTAAATAAAACTTTGGTTAGCAACAAATCCGCTCCGCTCAATGGATATTAGGAGCATTACGGTACACTGTGTCACTGATAGGACCCCTGAGCTGTCTACAAGACTGCCTGACTGTAATGTCTGAACTAGAAGTGCATTCATGTAAAGCAGCCACATACTCAGGCGTATTTCACGCCGCGGAGGTCCACGCGTCACATTATAAACTTCTCTGAGGCAGGAAGTCTTCACATCAAACTGTTTTCTATGTAACACCGAGCTTGATGCACTAAGCTGCTCCAATCAGGCGTTCTGCAGGACGCAGCATCTCAGTCCCTCTCTGTTCTCACTGACAGGTGGGAGCCTGCTGGAAGAGAAACGGCTCTAGGTGCTCAGCTAGCTAATCACACATTTTATCATCCGCTTCGTCTTCATGACAGACGGATAGAGAGATGTGTGAAGGGGCGGAGTGATGTTACACACTTGGGACAAATACTTGGTGCGCCTTATGGACTGAAAGATACGGTATTGTGATTTTATAACCCTAAGTAGCACCTGATTAAGTAGGAACAGGAAAACGATGCCCTGGTTTTAGTGAACAAAGAGCATCTTGAAGACTCAGCAGACAGAAGCAGACGGGTCAGGGAGGAGGTTCTGGAGAAGTTCAACGCATAGTCGGGTTATGCGGTGAATAAAAAAAGGATTGTGGCATCTTTGGAGAAGCTGCAGAGGTCCACAGCTCAGGTGGGAGGTGCACCTTACGGGTCTGGCCCCTATGGAAAAGTGGCAAGAATAAAGCCAAAATAAAAGTTATGTTTGAAGTTCTGGTCAGATGAGAGTTTTTACTTTTAGGCTCTTATGCATAACGATTATTGGGCTGAAGACGTAACACTGCACATCATCCCACCTCTAAACATGGTGGTGGCAGCATTATGATGTGGGGAATGTTTTTTCTTCAGCAGGGAAGCTGTTTAGAGTTGAGGGAAACCACCTTAAACGTATGGATCGCATGTTTAGAATTGGCCTAGTCAAAGAGTCTGCAACCTGTGGCTCCTAATAACTTTAGCTACAAATGATATTTTTATTATAGTATTGAAATGTAATAATGATGATAAATGCTTTTAATTTTCACAACAGAATGAAGCTAAAAGTGCCAGTAATGTTTAATTTTAAATCAATATTTTTTCATTATGTTGGAAACTGATTATTTTTTTTTTTTTACATTATCCACAAATATCAACTTCCCATCCATCCTTTTTTTTTAACCTCAAAATAGACATAAAAGGCCGTTTCTTTAACAATGACAACATATTTCCTACAGTAGATCTTTATCACAAATTATAAATGGTCTTTTTTTCAAAAGGCCAGGCAACATTTGAACGAGTTTAATTCAACTGGACTGTAGGAAAAATGTCTCTTTAGGCTCTAAAGGTTACAGACCCCATGGCCTAGTCAAAGGGTGGACCTTTAAACGCCCTCAAGCTATTTTTGCAAAGAAAAATGCGCTGCAGAAACATTTGCTTCTGCAAAGTTGCTGACTCAGGAGGACTGAACATAAATACAAGACACACAGATTTTTATTGGTAAAAATGTTGAAAATCAGGCACCATTTTGCTTTTAATGCCTAAATTCCCCCCTAAGAATATTTGGCGGTTTCTGGTTTTAATGTGGCAAAGTGAAAATGTTGAAGAGGTGTAAATATTTCTGCAAGGCGCCGTGAGTGTTTTGAGTTCTTCATGGCGCCGTGTCGTCCCTCCTGCAGCGTTTCTGCACCGAAGCCGATGCCAGGAACGTCCTGCAGTGCCTGAAGCAGAACAAGAACAGCGAGCTGATGGATCCCAAGTGCAAGCAGATGATCACCAAGAGGCAGATCACCCAGAACACAGGTAAGCTTCCTGGAGCCACGGCCGCCGCTCACCGCTTCTCCGTCTCACCCGGCCTCCCAACCCCAGACTACAGACTCAACCCGGTGCTGAGGAAGGCGTGCCGGGCCGACATCCCAAAGTTCTGCCAGTCCATCCTGAACAAGGCCAACGAGGACAGCGAGCTGGAGGGTCAGATAATCGCCTGCCTCAAACTCAAATACGCCGACCAGGTTGGCTCTGAAAGGGATTAGAAGCAGAATTGATTTCCATGTTTGACCGCGTTACGTCGTCTGATCTGTGGCTCCGCTTTTGGCTCAGCGGCTGTCTCCAGATTGCGAGGACCAGATCCGAGTGATTCTCCAGGAGTCGGCGCTGGACTACAGACTGGACCCACAGCTGCAGATGCACTGCTCAGATGAGGTTAACCCACTAAGTGTTGCATTAAACTAAAATCACTATTTACATTAGGTTGATCAGAGCTTCTAGGCAAGGCAAGGCAAATTTATTTATATAGCACAATTCAGTACAAGGACAATGCAAAGTGCTTTACATGATTAAAATATAGCAAATTAAAACAGAATAAAAGCAAGTAGGAATAAAATGTAGATAGAAATTAGAACAAAGAAGTGGTGATTCAGTTAACTAGAACAGTTGAAGGCAATTCTAAACAAATGTGTTTTTAATCTTGATTTAAAGGAACTCAGGCTTTCAGCACTTTTACAATTTTCTGGAGGTTTGTTCCAGATAAGCGGAGCATAGGAACTAAATGCTGCTTCTCCATGTTTAGTTCTGGTTCTAGGTATGCAGAGTAGGCTGGAGCCAGAAGACCTGAGTGGTCTGGAGGGTTGATACACTGATAACAAGTCTGTGATGTATTTAGGTGCTAATTCAGGGATTTATAGACTAACAGAAGTATTTTAAAGACTATTCTCTGAGATACAGGGAGCCATGGAAGGACTTTAGAACTGGGGTTATTCTAGGATCGTTCCTTTAGTAATCCACAACTTCCTGTTTCGCCTGTTTCTAAATATGATCTGACACAGACGCCCGTTTCTCTTCAAAATGGGAAAGACAAGTACGGTAGATGTAGTTGATCTTAATTTTAGCGCCCAAAGCTGCAGTGAGAACAATAATTGAAGTTTAAACCAGCTCTAGCTGTGAGAAACCAGGCTGGACGGAGACAAGGAGGTAAGGGAGGTAGATTTTTGCACCTTTTGAAAGCGAACAACCAGTAAATGCCGCTGTGGCATCACTGTAGGACATTTCTTCCAGCACAGCCTCCTTCTGTGTCTGCGTCTTTCTTTTCTGCCTGAATGTTGCCCACTTTGGGACAATAACGGTCATTTTTATTCTAAAAGGTGTTGTAGACATGAGATTCACTCACCTATTAATGCCGTTAAGTACATTGGAGGATCTGTGATGCTCTGGGTCACCAGGCCACAGGAACCTTGTTAGATTGCACTTATTTCCACATTTCCCACTTCTTGATTCCTGCAGATCTCCAGGTTGTGCGCGGAGGAGGCGGCTGCTCAGGAGCAAACGGGTCAGGTGGAGGAGTGCCTGAAAGGCAACCTCCTGAAAATCAAACAGGAAGCCTGCAAAAAGGTGAGCCTCCTGCACCAAGATGGTCCCGTCTGCACGTTTCCCTGCAGGATCAGGATGTGGAGAACCCCGACTGTGGTCTGTTGATTGACAGGAGGTGCTGAACATGCTGAAGGAGAGTAAAGCGGACATCTTCGTGGACCCGGTGCTCCACACGGCCTGCGCTCTGGACCTCAAGCACCACTGTGCCGCCATCACGCCTGGCAGGGGGCGACGTGGGTGACGTCCGCACAATGTCCTCCGTCTTTACCCAGCATGCAGTTAGGATAGAAAAACCCATGTTTTACGAGGCTGTGCTTCCCGCAGAGATGTCGTGTCTGATGGAGGCGCTGCAGGATAAGAGGATCCGTCTGCAACCCGAGTGCAAGAAAAGACTCCAGGATCGCATAGACATGTGGAGCTACGCTGCCAAGGTAACTCCTCGGCTTTCACACAGGAACATGCATAAAAAAAAAAAAAAAAAAAAGAGGTGCCACTCTGGAGGAGCTGCAGAGACCCACAAGACAGCTAGTGGACTCCACAAATGTGGCGGAATAGCGAGAATAGCCACAAGCTACTTTGTGTAGGAGAGGCAGCAAACACGTGGAAGAAGGTGCCCTGGTCAGACGAGACCCAAACTAAAGTTTCTGGCTGAAAAGCAACCCGATGCAGGAAGGAAAAGCAGCACTGCACGTCCCCCAGACAATCCCTAACCCAGAGAGAGAGAAAGAGAGATTTCAGCAGGGCCAGAGTCGATAAGTGAAGCTACTGCTGGAAAATTCTGGGCAGAAAAAAATATGCTAGAAGCTGCAAAGACTTGGTTTTGGATCAAGTTGTGTTACCGTGTTAAAACGGCCTAGTCAAAGTAAAGTCCCAAATCCAACTGTGGCAGAATTTTCAAATGTTCAGAGATGCTCTCCATTTAACCCGGTGGGGGTGCTGTGTCAAAGTGTGATGATATTTAAAGATTAAACCTTCCACCGCTCAATTCTGCTCCATTTCCGTCGCCGTTTCCCAGAAATGCGTCGCTGCTCCAAACCGCCAACATTAAAGTCTAACTCTTGGACTGAAAAAAAAAATCCTGAAAACCGTTGAATAACAACAAGGTGAATTTTGAATAATAGTGTATCAAAAGTGTTCAAATTAAGTTTAAATATGAAATATTGCGCATTTTTTTTACACCGATTATGGTATTCCGCGTTTGAGTGCTGCCTCTGTTTACGATCGGCCGTTTCCTACGTGTGACGTCAGTTCAAGAACACCGAGAACGCGCGAAGGGAACTTGCATAGAAACACACATTGTTTACGTTGTACAACAGGTACAGCGAACAAGGATATATGCATGTTTTCCAGTATTTTCTTTCACACACCAAATCTGCTGATCCACGTCTACTTTGAGCAAGCGCTTTTAAAAATAAATCGCCGAAGTAATTACAAGATAAAATGCCTTCTAGGTGCGTAGTTAGTGGCTGTAGTGCAGAGTGCAGTGAAGTTGGTTTGACATTGGACATTCAAGCTCCGCGGAGTCAGCGGGATCTAGCTCACGGTTGATCCGGTTGAAGGACTCCGATTTCGGCCAGCGCCTCTCAGCTGCTCCCTTCTCCCATACGCGATGGGACCGTCAACAAATCTGATTTGATTTTTGTTTCTCAAGAGTACTCTGCTGACTCTGCGGAGCTTGAATGTCCAATGTCAAACCAACTTCACCGCGGTCTAGTGCAGGCCAGAAAGTAGCGCTACATACTTGGCCGGTGGATCAAAAGGTTCGAAAAAAATAGGATAAATTCGTAAAAGAAACGCGAAAAGGACTGGATTGCCGGCAGTGACAAAAGTGTTTTATGCAATTCACACTTCACGAGCGAGAATTTTGAGGAGTACTTACAATGGAGCATGGGCAGCGTTAGCTATAGTCTCCTCAGGTTCACCTTGTTCAAACTCCGTTTCTTCGTATATATATTCGGTATCGGAGTCGCCGATGCTTGAGGTGGAGTTTATAGATGTATGAGACATTTTTTTGTTACATTTTTTGTACGTAGGGTAAGCGTTATTAATTAAATTTAATAAATCGGTAGCTAAAGTCGTAGTGTTAGCAGCCGGATGCACGGTTCTGTTTGTGACGTCACCGATTGAAAAATGTTCTGGCTTTTTCGCTTATACAGCAAGTTTTATCGAAATTACTTCCAAACGGCGCACATAATTCACATAATATACATTTCTTTACTCTGGTGACTATTTGAATGCATCTGCGTTAAAATACATTCAGTCCAAGAGTTAGACATTAACACTTTCACAGAGCGCCGTACGTGATTGGCAGCCACACGACGTCGTAAAGCGTCTGGTGTTTTTTCCCCCCTCTGCCCTGCAGGTGGCGCCAGCCGAGAGCTTCTCAGACCTCGCCGTCCAGGTGATGACGTCGCCCTCCAAGAACTACATCCTGCTCATGATGGCGCTGAGCGTGTGCGTCCTGTTCCTGGTGGGGCTGCTGTGCGGTCGCATCACCAAGCGCGTGACGAGGGAACTGAAGAACCGGTAGAAAGAAGGTCGCGGTCCAGAAAGAACAGACTGCTCGCCCCCTCCTCCTCCTCCTCCTCCTCCTCTTCCTCCTCCTCAGTCTCCCCCCCTCAGCTGCCTGGTCTGCAAACAGCCGACGTTAACGGTGCCAACGCCACACCCGAACCCCCCCCCCTCCCTCCGCTGTAGAAAACCAAATGCTTGAGCCTCCGTTTTGGACTTCTCTGAACTCAAAGAGTTACGGATCGATGAAGACGACGCCGTCGGTCGTGTTTGAACGTCTCGATGAACGCTGTGGCCGGGGACCTCACGGTTCAGTCCTGACCGTTTGTTTCGGTATATTTCTGGCTAACTCGTTTTTTTTTTGTTTTTTTTTGTTTGGCAGCTGCTGCGTATTTCTCTGCAGGCGAACTAGCCGTTAAACTCTTTTGAGTTGATCCTAATCGTTTGAAGCACATCTTGTCATGAAGCTCCGTAGATAGCGTCCGTCTGCGTCAGCGACTCCGAGCCGGCCTTCATGAACAACATTTTAATTTAAGCTAAACTCTAATTTCATTGCACTTTTTACTTTGCCGTCTGATTTTTTTTGTTGCAGGTGACCTGATTTGCAGATGATGTTGCACTTTGCTTTGACCGTGTGGGAAGATTTCTTCTGTTCATCTGGAGGGAGGAAAACAGAAATATAAGCAGAAGTGAACCAAAAACTAGGTTGAAGTTGTTTTTTATTTTAGATTTTCACCATAAAACAAAAATGTTTTAATCTCTCAATCAGCTCCTAATTAATTCTTTCAAAGTATAGAAACAGCCTGGATCTCAGCAAGGTAACCAAGATGTGAAAATATAACTTTCAGATCTACATGTTTGATTTGCTTTAATCTAAATTCCTGTAGCTAATATTTTTGACTTGAATTTCTCTGAGGGATTGAGTGAATGTGTAGCACGTCTTTATTTTCAGAAGGTTTCCACTGAACGAGGGAAGAACATTATCCAGTCGGAGGCTAACTGTCCGTTGCTTGATAAGGAGTTTTTTTTTTTTCTCTCTTCTTGTATTTTCAGCTTGTACAGAGTTAATAAAGTGTGGGTTTTTTTTTAAATATGCCATTCAGTATGGAGAACAGATTAATTATTGTGATGTCTAAATTTTGCTGTACAGATTCAAGTCGTCAATTTAATAAAAAAAAATGTCTGCAGTTTTCAGATATTTGCCTCAAACTGATTTATTTTCAGTAATTATCTAGAATTATTTAAGTTTCTGAAAGAAACCGAAAAAACACACCTGAGTTTATTAGCTTCAGATTAGGGCTGAACGATTTTGGAAAATAATCTAATTGCGATTTTTTTTTTTTCTTAATATTGCGATTTAATGCGATTTTTTTATTTTTTTTTTCCAGTTTAATTTATCATGTCTTTTTAAACATATACAAACAACAAATCATTTTGTTTCCTCGCTGTGCAGATTAGTTGCTAAAAGACCCACAGCGTCTAAACTCAGAGCAGAAATGATTGCGTTCTGCCTACAATATATTTCAACCAAAATTGCAATTTTGACTTTTCTCTGCATTAACCACAAGCAACAAAAATGGCATCCAAATAAAGATGTTTGTAAACAAGGATTATTTAAAACAAGAACTTTTAATGTTTCTATTAATCAGAATTTTGTTCAAGAGAACAGCTTTTAGTTGATTTGGACATCAATCCTTGTTGAACACAAAGTTCAACCAACAAACAAGTCTACATTAAACTGATTGACCAGAACTTAATGCTATGTATGATTATATAAACTCTAAAACAAGTAATAAAATTAGATTATCTCACTGCTGCAACTGTCTTCCCTTCCATGTGGAGGCAAACCCACTTTAAACATTTTACTGACACCTAATGGACGCGTCTGATTCACTAATTGTTACATAGCCAAAAATTGCAGACTCTGCGATTTGGAAATTGCGTTTTTTTAAATCTCGATTATATTGAAAATGCGATTAATTGTTCAGCCCTACCTCAGACGTGTTGGAAGTTAGACACAACGTGAAAGCTGCAGGATTCTGGACGTTGAAGACCCCTACTAGGTCAGCCTTTCTCAGAGTGTATCAACAGCGTTAACCCCAACAACTCATTAAAGTTCTTGGGGGTTTTTCATTTAATCTGAGGATTGCATGGGCCGACTTTTGGGTAAATTTACAGATAATATGCTGCTTATATTGGCAGAAATTGCCTGTAAGCGGCTCCAAGGACTACAGGTAGCAACGTTCGCACACACCTCCATGCTCCACAGCAGCAGCTAGCAGAACTCCTGCGTTCACAGGGATGGCGACACTCGTTTATCTTGTTCTGTCCGAAGCCCCGGAGGTAGAAGAAGCGTATTTCCTCTGCAGACATCCCAGTAGGACGGATCAGAAATGTCCATCATCTTATCCAAGCTCAGGTTGCTAACCCCACTGGACCCCCAAAGGAAGGTCCAGGGGGCGTTCTGATCAGATGCCCAAACCATCAACAAAATACCACAACCCTCCTGTGAGCTGCATCGAAATGTTATTACAGGGTGCTTGCGCAAGTCTTGAAAGTCTTAATAAGTATGGAATTTTGAAACACTGTTTTCCAGACCTTGAAAAGTCTTGAATTTTGTGTGAAAGTCTTAATAAAGTATGGGGAAAAAATGTATGGTAGAATTTTACAGTATGCTCAAAGGCATTGTGAAATGAGAAATAGGAAGGTAGGCTATAAAACTATAATTTTACTAACTGGTCACGTACTGTATTCGCCTAATGGAATCAAACACTTGTTTGATGTGAAATTCATGTACTTGTGATTTTCATGTTTTGAAACGTTTTCATCAGTAAAAGCATAATTTACTGTGAATAATGCATTTGTTCATTGAATACTAGCCTATAAAAATTAACATTTCTAATAAACAGTTTGTACAATCTCAACCAATGAAGTAGGCAGTAGGCACACAAGTATACAAGTACATAAAGTTAAGGTCTTGGGGGGGGGGGGGAAAAATATCCGTTTTGAAAAAGTCTGGAATTTTAATTTGGAAAAAGAGCAAGCACCCTGTATTAGTTGCTCTTCCTTTTCGATCATACTTCAATTTACTGTGATTTAAAACAATAAATGCATTAAAATGTGTTTGCATAACAAAGTTAAGGTGAGCTCTGACTCTTAGTTAAAATCCCTGCTCAGGAGGAAGTTCATTTCCGCTGCTTGCATCCAGGATCTCGTTCTTTCGGTCGTGATTCAGACCCCATGACCTTAGGTGAGGGTCACAATGAAGATGGGCCTGTTTAAGTGTTGCTTCCTGCTTCAGTTCTTTCTTCATCACAACAGACCAGAGCATCGCCCACATTGCTCCAGACAAAGCCACGATTCATCTCTCCATCTCGTTCCATCCATCACCGGTGAAAGACACCAGATACTGACCCCCAACCCAGAGGGCTTGATCTGGTCGAGGACCACAGCCTCAGTCTTAGGAGCCGACTCTCATCCCAGATCAGATAAACACTCCTTTTCCCAACAAATTGTCCAAAAAGTAAAAACATAAAAAATAATCAGTGCTTCTGAACTGGAAAGCTGCCTTTTCCCACCACCAGGGGGCAGTATGAGTGAGCTCATTGAGTGACCAATGCCAGCTCATCACAAAGACCTGTGGGACACATAAGCATAAAAACTAACATTACTCCAGAAGGTATGAAGAGGACATTATTAAAAGACCAAAAGAAGCCAACATAATTATCGTCTGTGTTCTTGGGTCTCAATCCCAATTACAACTTCCTGAGACTATGATACATACAGTGAGCTATGAAGATTTCTTTATTTAAAAAATGTTTTCATTCATTGTGTTCAAACAAAAAAAAAAACATTCTGAAGTCGTGAATGAAAGGGAGCAGAAAGAAGAAGAAACTTATGTTATCTGCCGCATTTACCTAAAGTGATATATAGTTTTAGGTAAAGGGGGCAGATAACATAAAATCAACTTCAGCGGCTAAAGTTGACAGTCTGCCTGTGACTCTCCTCCCGCTGCTCCTCCACAGACGTTCAGCTCAATCTGCATTAAATGCCTGAGCTGGAGGGACAAATTTGTACCTTTTTTTTTGTCCTGTCAGTCTAGTATTAAGAATTGTCTTAATGCCAAAAAAAAAACAATTTTACTTTCACAAGTGGAGCCTTACTGCAAAAGCAGTAAGGCTCCACATTTATAAAATGCAATTCCTTAGTCATAGTGCTCCGCTTGGTTTATACATGCAAGAGGCTTTATTATAATTTATGAAGGGAATATTTCATGGTACACGGACATTGAAACAAGAAGGTAGAGGAGGAGGAGGAAAAAAAAGGAGAAAAGGTGAAGAAGAGGGAGAGAGTTATACATCCTCTGCAGGTGAAGAAGCAAACTCAGAGAGATGAAAAGAACAGCAGAACCAGCCGATAAAGTTTTACAGGTTCAAACAAGCAACACCTTCATACTATCACTGAAGAATATTCAGTATTAATTAATACATGTATAAAGTGACAGCTGAAGATGATAATTGGGGTTTTCTGTATAGAAGTGAATCTGCAAGTACCTGAATCCAAACACCTGTAGGTGTTTGTAAGAGTGCGCTTGTGTATGTGAGGTTAATCCATGAGCCTCATTTCTATAGTCTACCCGACTCAAAACATGTTGTGGCTTTAGCAGAGACGCTCCTCTGCATCTCTACCAGCTTTGTATGTCTAGAAACTGAAATTTTTGCTCTTTCTGCCCAGATTTGTGGTCCATACATCAGCTGCACTGACAACAGCTTCTCCCCCAGAGTCCTGGCTCTCTGCAGCTCCTCCAGAGTTACCGCAGGCCTAGGCTTAGTTAGACGGTGGATTTAACAGAACTTCAGTCAGATGATTATTTTATCATTTGACCCAAGAGTTGCAATTGTCACAAAATTAGAATGTGCATTATTGCGATCGAAAAAACTCCATGTCTGCGATATGTGGACATATCTCAGACGTCATGCATTCTCCCTCTGTATGTCAGAAATATGCCTTTTGAGTGGACTAACTTCCTTTTAATGGCCTCACCAGGTTTGTTTATTTAGTGGCCGAGAGGCTAAAATCGTTAAGAATTACAAGGAAAATGAAGGTTAATCGTGATGAATATAGTAGCTCAAATGTTTTCCTGTAATCGTTGCTCCCCTACCCTCGTCCTGATTAAAAGAACTTTCTTCCCAACCTCTCTTAAAGGAGCCGTTAGCTCAGGAATGTTCTTCAACAAACCCTCCAGGAAAGAGAACCAACGCATTCGTACTAAGATCAGATTATACACGCTGGGCTCCCGTCTACCAATTAGGTGATTTCTGAAGGCAGTCGGTCGCACTGGATTTTATTCAGGGGTATTAGAGTAAATTGGCTTACCGTATAACAAATGACTGCCACTATTTGCAAGTTATTTTTTCTTAAAACTTTAATTTGCACTGCTGACTGTTTATTCACAGTACCAATTGTGTACAATATTTGCAATTACCTTAATTACCTTCCACTGCACTTTAAATAGCTTCTGTCCAAACTTTATTTATACATTTTGTAGTAATAGCTACCTGTATATTATGCTCACAATTCTGCCTATATATAACAATCATCTGTATATTATGCTATTGTACATATCTGTAAAACTATTTATAGTACTACCCACCTGTATATTATATTCGGTACATATCCAGCTGTAAATTTAGTTCACAATACTAGTTATCTATATATTATATTCATAGGACAAATCTATCAGTAAAATTCTGTTTTTAATAGTATACATCTCTATATTTATTCAGTAAAAACCCATGTCCTGTACTTATGGAACCATTGTATATCCTGCACTTGCTGCTATTGCACTTCTGTTTAGACCTAAACTGCATTGCGTTGCCTTGTACCTGTACCTGTGTAATGACAATAAAGTTTAATCTAATCTAATCTAAAAAATACCCTGAATAATCATTCCTGCACTTAAGTTATGCATCCCAAAAAACTCCAACTAAAATATGTTAAAGTTTGTGGTTATAATGTGAGAATCTATGGCAAAGTTAAAGGGGTGTAAATATTTTCAGATGCACAATTATTTTGTGTCAGAAATAAACTTTTTTTTATATTAACCTTATTTTCAGCTACATTTAAATCAGAGGAAATCGGTTAAACTCTCGCTGTACCGATGACAGAAGAAACTGAGTCGGAAAGGTTTAACGGCAGCAAGCTCGGTTTATTTCTCCCACGTTATGTACATGCTACGCTTTAGGAAAGACTTCAGGAGCGTGCATCAGCTTTTAAAGTTTTAAATCTCTTATTAGTGTTCAGACATGCTCGGATCAGCAGGACAGAGAAGCCTCTCCTCAGAAACCAAAATTTAAACATGAAACAAACCAAATCCCAAGAAAATGATACCAACAAAAGGTTTAAAAAAAAAAAAACAGAATTATCTATACTTGGTTTATGTGACTGAGGTCAATTTGTTGTGTTCACAGCCAAACAGTTTTTAAAAAAAGAAACTTCTCGCTGGTTACAATTACCCCCCAGGAGGAATAGTGAAAAGGAAACAGACTGTAAAGAAAAAATCTAGTCTTAAAATGTCTAAGAAATAAGTGGCAACAATTAAACTGTCCATACTCAGAGGTTAATATAAACTGTTATTGTTCTTTTAAAAAGAAAGCGTCACATCCAAAACCAGAGTAACTTGAAAAGCCAACTTAAAATACGATCGAATTAAACTAGAGGGTGGAAACAGAAACCAGGTCGGTGCTGCCGGCAACATCCAGTTTACGTTCAGGTATCCGAATATTAAACCATCTCCCAGCTGTTTCTTTTTTATTCAAACAGCAGAGCAGCAGAATTACTGTCTAAAGAGTGAAGAGCTTTATTTAGAGCATGCAGTTCTTTGGCCAAACAGTAGGGCGGCGTTGTTCATTGAAGGGATGCAGTTCTTCAGCCAAACAACGATGGTGCTGCACATTTATGAAATGCAGTTTCTCAGTCCATCTGAAGGGTGGCGCTGTTCATTTATAGGATGTAGTTTCACAGTCAAACAAAGGGTGGCGCTGTTCGTTAATTGTACGTAATTCTTCAGCCAACTAACGATGGTGCTGCACATTTATAAAATGCAATTCCTTAGTCAATCTGAAGTTCATTTATAGGATGTAGTTCCACGGTCAAACAAAGGGTGGCGCTGTTTATCAATAGGATGTAGTTCCACAGTCCACCACAGGGCGGTGCTGTTCATTTGCAGAAGATTGTAGATCAGTGACACACGGGGGCTGTGCTGTTTATTTGCTGCATGGTATTTATTCAAAAAGAGCGGCGCTGTGAATTTACGGGATGCGATGCACATTTTCTGGCCTAATTATCTAAGGCACTGATTATCGGGAATTTGGCTTTTCATCTCAAAGGAATACCTTAATTTATTTTAAACAATGGGGTTCTGTGAACTAGTTGTCCTAAAATCTCCTAACTGGAGAAGTTCTGATTCTACTGAAGGTAAGATATTGATTATTAACATCTAAAGAGTGACGGTAACTCATAGTCAGATCAGACTCTGTTTTTGTACCAATTTAGGATAAATGAAAGACTTCTAACATTTCCAGAAAATGCTTTGTCATTTTGTGCTGTCACATCAAGTTAGTTAACAATGGTCTCTTTTACTTTATTTACAAAAAAGGTTTTCTCTGAATTCTCTAAACCGAAACTGTTCCAACAACAACCTACTGAAAGCAAAATACTGACTGACAAATGTTTCACCGAGCCCTGTATAAAATCAAAACTCATTGTCCCTTTAAAGTCTATTTTCCAGCCACTAAAACCAAGAGAGGAAGATCTTGAGCATGCAATTGCACTGGTGGCCACTAGGTGGTAGATCCACAAAAACCTATAGGCTAGAGGGAAAAAACTTTCACCGGCATGTTTCGCATGTGCAGAAATGGGAGCATTTGTTAATTAAAGCTTCTCAAAATACTTTAGATGCGATATTGCGATAAGCACAGGAGCTTAGCATAATTACACTAAGCTATGCTAACCAGCTCTAAGGCCTAGCTTTATGCGAGCTGGACTTTTATTCTGACATGGTAGAAATTTTCCAAAATGTTCAAATGACTAAATTTAAAAGATAAATCCATTTTTTTGGTGCGCCGCTTGCTGCGGATTGACTGTCTTTTTGCAGGGGGGAATATGCATTTGTGCGTTTCCTACTAGCGTTGGATGACTCTGCTGGCAGATGGTGTAGTTCTGTTGTCCTCTCCTCTGTCAGGCGAGTAAAACAGGCTTTCTCAACAAGGCCCGACTAAAATGTCGCTCAGATGACAGTAAAGGAGGATTCCCAGCCAGGATCCTGAAACGGTCTACTCTGGTCAGGACTGGAAGCTTTCACTTGATCCGGGCAGTCTGTGTGCAGCGTTCGGATTGGCTGAGTTGACCAGGGGGGCGGAGCCATCAGGAAGCGATGACCTGGACGTAGTTGGCGGGGTAGAGGCCGACCTGGCCGCTCCTCAGCCGTCCTTTACACCAGCCCTGCTCGTCCTCCTCTCCGAGCTTCAGCAGCTCGTCGCCTGCAGGGAACGGGAGGAAAGTTGAACACATTAATGCACATTTTGTCTCTGCTCCCCCGACTCCTGTAGGGGGCGAATTAACGAGGCTGGACACAGAAAACCGATCTATCCCTTTGAGAAATCCTGGGAATCCTATTGGCTGGCTGGAGACAAATACTTTAAGCATAAACTAGAGCATCCTTGCCAATTATCTGTGGTTTTTATTTGTCTTTAAAACCGTTTCCTGGTCTGTTTCCAACGCACACCTCAGCACTTCTTTACCCCTACTCTAACATAGTCATAAAAAAAAAGCTATTAAGGGACAAACGCATGAGGGTTTTCTTCAAAAGTCATTGTTTTATATCAAAACATATAAAAAACCTGTTTACCTTTACGAAAGGTAAGTGTCTCCAGCCCAACAGTCACCTTTAACACCAGAATAAGAGAAAAACAACCATTTCTCACAAAGCTACATGCTACTCCACCGAATCGGTCCTTGTGCTACACCATGGTAACCTGACCCTAGCCAAATCTGGGACAGATCCATAGTAACGGCGTTTCAGAAGGCTGGGCCTTATCAAAAATTCTTGCATATGATTGGATAAGCCACTTGTCTGTCATCTTTATCGACGTGCTATTTTAACCACTCACACTGAAGCTAACCCGTGACGCTGTGAGAGCGACGCAGGAAAAAACTAAACTTTTTTTTTTTTTTTTTTTATGTGTTTGCGGCTCTAGTGGCACGCGTTTTTTTTACAGTGAGCTGACAGGAAGAGGGGGAAAGACAGGCGGCAAAGCGCCGCGGGTCGGAGTCGATCCCGGGCCGACCGCGTCGAGGACTAAAGGCCTCCTACTATGGTTGGCGCTAACCGCTAACCGCTCCGGGGCGCGTCCGCAGCAGACGCGGACGCGCCCCGGAAAACAAAACTTGCCAAATCCGGTCGGTAGAAGGGCGAAAACATGGTTTCCACCAACAAAAGCCTTCAGAGGTGTTCTCTGATGTTCTTTTAATTAAACAATATTAGGTAGATTGGACAACATGGAAGAAATAGCAGCATCAATGCTAACGCTTGCTTCCTCCATGCGAGCCGCCATTGTTGTCTGAATCAAATCAGTCTCACGGTCGCTTCTCCACTACGTCACATCTATGAAACTCCAGCCCTGCGTCCTGATTGGCTGGACAATAAAATGGGTTGGAGAAATCACTCTCTATGGGAGATGTCCCAGATGGATGTGAGTGAACCTAGGCGGATATCAATCTGGCTAGGGTCAGGTTAGCACCATGGTTGGTGTTAACCTGACCCTAGAAAAAAAAAAAAAAAAACAACAACATTTAAGCACTAGTTTGGTTTTCCAATGGCAGTCCAATGAAACGAGTCCAGAACTCGTTTCATTGGACTGCATGTTGCATCGACAACAAAGATGATTATTATTAAAACAGTCAAAGTGCAAGAACACGTTTCACTGCTGAGCAGCGTCTTCATTGTCCATCTGCACATAGAGCAGTAAAATAAACAGTTTCCAGCCAGATGTATAAACACCAGCTGCGGGTATTAAAAGGGTCATCAGCAAGTTATAGTTTTCCATAAAAGCTAAATAGCAAACCCAACTTTAACTCTCGTTTGCAGTTTTTTCAATAAATCTAGTCATTGTGGTTTTTTATTAAAACAAAACAGAACAGATATAATTTGAAATGACTGACTTAGTGTGCATCTGTAACATCTGATCTATACGTAGAAACACGGCTACAAAACGTCAGGACGCGTTTATCCTCCATCAGGGTTTGTAAACAGCAGATGAATATTGACAGATGGTGATGTTAAAAGGGTTAATCAGCAGTCGACAGGCCTAATTTTAGAATTTCCCTGAATATGTTCTGATTTGTATTTAGAGACGAATACAAATTCTGCTTCATTCTGGGTGTATAAGCACCAGCTGCAGATTTAAAAGCGTCTTTAAGCAGATTCTGAACATTTCCTACATCTGATCTGTATAAACTGCCCCATAAACTGGATTTATTCACCAAGTTTAAAGCAAAACTCAAACAACTGCTGCTGATACTGAAACGTCTGAGGATCATTTTCATAAAGCCGAGCGACATCTTCAGCTTCTGAACTCTGTAAGTTTTGCAGACTGGAGCTACACGCAGTGCGTTAAGCATGGTTTATAAAGCGAGACTTGTAATATTATTAGGCTTAACTTAGTAGTTTAGCCAAAGTGGAATATCAAAAACCGTTCACTGACCAACAGTCACCGTTTCAGGAGCTTTAAACATGATGGTGAAAACATTTTCTTCACTCAGGATAGAAACAGGAGCTGTTCTCTGGCTCCAGATTTGCTCTAGAAAAGATTCAGATGTTCGCTTTTTCTTCTAAAATCCAGGAAAACAAATGTCGGCCTCCGATAATTTTCTGCACAGACAAGCTCTCCAGCTCAAATTGGTGAAATATTTTAAGTTTTTAATGTTTTAGCTCACAGAAAATATCAACAAGCAGATAATTGTCAGGTGGAATACATACGAAGCACAATAAATCTGCTGATGAATGCCAATTTAATGAAGCGGAGCTGAACTAAAATGATAATTAATGTTTGGGTTAGAGAAGAAAAAAAATTACAAATTTATTGCTCTGAGAAGTGAATCTGAATGTAAAGTGTTTTAAAATGCAATACCACCGATGGCCTCTAGGGTCTCACATCCCATTATCGTATTTAAAAAGTTGTTGCTTAAAATAAATTGATTTCATACATGAGCAACAGTAGCATAAAATGCTAAGTTGTTGCTCCTCCAAATATTTCTGGATGCATTAAATTTTACAGATCAAGTGGAAAAACGTTAGGCTTATTAAAAGTGTTTGGAGCGATGCAAATCTATCCAACTGCACATTCACATCCTTCTTTAAAGTAATATTTAATTAGTTAACTCTGTGCATCTGTTACAGTGGAGGTGTTAGTCGGTCACAGCTGTGACTGTCATGCATTTAAAAAAACAAGGTTAAGTGTTTCAGAAACACACAAACATCCTTTAGTTGTTGCTCTGATTTGTCAATTTATGCTTGTTTAACTTAGACATTTTACAAATGAAGCAAAGCTGCAAAGTCGTCCCCTCATAATCTCGCCGTTAGAGAAGCTGCCATGTTTCTCAGATGGAGCCATTAAGCCATTCATGTTCTTGTAAAGCATCGATGCATCAGCGCTCATGCATCAAACGACCATAAGTTGGGTAAATATGCCATAAAAAGGCATCCCAGGCAGAACTGAGCAACAAAAACGTAACTGAAATAACCTAAAAAAAAACACAGAAAATCTATTTTTATGAAATATTTTTAAAGCCCATCTTTAGAGACGAACTGATTTGATTTTCCACCCTGTGATGCCTCTGCAGTGTGAAAAGCATTAGCTGGGGTTAATACCTGCTTTGAAGCTGAGCTCGTCCGACTCCTGGCCCGTGTAATCGTACAGCGCTCTCACCGGCACCCCCTCCTCCGCCTGCTCCTCCTCGTCTTTGTCGTCCGCCTCCCCCACGCCGTTCACCGCCAGCACCTTCTTGGGACTCTCCTCATCCGACCAGTCCGATGAGTAATCTTTCCCCCTGAGAATGAGACGAGGAGACACGAAGATCCATGAAAAGGTCAGGATTGTGACGTTCCCTGCAGCTCCGACGCTACAACAAACACCTCCTGGCAAAAAAACAAGATATTTAAAGGTTTCTGACTGGAAACTAGCTCAGCTCAGCTGAAATTAAGCCTTTTATAATCTGTGCCGTCTAATGTTTTAATGTTCGACGGCCTCAGGCGATGGAGGACTTCTGGAGAACACCTTTCCCGTTGTCCCACTGTCCCTCACACAGAGACACCGATTGGATGAAGGCCCTGCAGAGACTAGGGCTGGATGATGATTCAGTAACAATATATATCATATAGAAGTATATCGATGATGGAAAAAAGGGGTCAATAAAAGTTAAATACCTATATTGTGGGTTAATATTATAGTTATTAATCCTCCCAACCAATCATAACGCAGACCCAGGAATGTCACCAAGCTCCGCCCCCTTCAAAGAGTTCAGAGAGCAAACGTTCTTTTTTTCTTTTTAAAAAAACTTGCAGTTTTGGTAAAAGTTTGTTGAATAAAGGGTTGAGTTTGAATTCAGCGTTTGTGTGTATCTGTATCTAAAAATAGGTCATAAAGCAACAGTATAAAATGGTCAGGGCTGCTCTTAAAACATATGTTTTGAATTTGTTGATAATTATCAATATAGATCAATATGATTTCTATTTTATTAATATGCTTTTTATCCATATCGTGCAGCCCTATTGCAGACTGGCTGGCTGAAACATGTCTCCTATAATTACACAAAAGACCACTTTGGGCTGTTTGGGAAAACTTTGTGGCTACCAGAGCAGATAAGCCTGACTAACCAGCTAATATCAGCATTTTACTCTAGAGAAAAAGGAAAAACGGCAAAGATTAATCACTTTCTGCAAAATAAACTAATTAACTTGAAACGAATTCTACTAATAAATTTAGAAGGTCTTCAAATTAGTCTGTGTTAAAATCAACAATATTCAATACATTTTATAGACTACATTTAAAATGTTATCAATGGATTACTTTAACAGCAATAGTTATAAAACCTTATTTTAAATCCTTGAGCTAATGGCATAAATTGTGGTGTTTCTACTCGGGGTAAACGGTGAAAATCTTAACCAAGTCGAATATGTGAACAGATACAGATACAGTGTGAGGCAGAAAACATCATTATACCTCCAAAAAGATTACTTTTAAGGGGCAATAGCTAAAAAAAAAAAATAGTATTTAGTAGCTGCTCCACCATAGAATGACGGATCCAGCAGGTCCTGCAGAGGATATTATAAGGATTTCTCCCAGATTTTCAAGACATAATGGTCAGAAAATGTTCGTCCACTCGTCTGGTTTCCAACCAGAGCAGCACGACATCCTGGGCTTTGGGTCAACAGCTCTAATCGTCCAGAGAAAAACCAGTTAAGATACCATAAAATCTGAGGACCCCCTGGTTAAAAACTACTTTTGATGGATTACAAAAAAATCCAGAGAGGGTCTAGAGGGATATAAGCTGTTATTCTGAGTTTTATTGTTCCTTTTTCGTTTTAAACCGTATATATGAAGCAGAGTCGGCTGTGTTTCCTGGAAAGTATTCTGATGATACTTTTCAGGAAACATAGAAGATCTGTTATTACATCTAGCAGCTCCACGAGGTTTAGTTTCTGCTGCGCTAATTAACATTCACAGTTCTCACATTTGATGTTATCTAACGTTTCTAACGCAGATTTTTTGTTTTTTTTATCCTTAAAAACGTGACGCAGCCTCTCCCAGCATGAGCAACACATGGATACAGACTCAGCTTTCCAGCTCCTCATTAGAGACTGTTTTGTTGGAGAGGAAAGCTCCGCAGGGAGACAGCTGGGAGTAAACTACACGCCGGCTCCCTCACACACACCCACACCCACAGGAGATAATGGTAGTCTTCTGTTCAGTCTGGACTAAACAGCCCACAGAGACATGCTGTTTTAAAGCTTTACATAACGTCAACAGCCGCCGCCGACCCCTAAATCAAATCAAACAGGGAGGATGAGAATCTGCGTGCGCGCGCACAGAGGAGAGACGAGCTCCTTAAAACGAAGCGGAAAACTCTACAAAAAAGTCCCAGTTTGGCTCAGTTTCAACAGAACGTCAGGAATCCAGATCAGCAGGTTCCACTACGCTGTCCTGCAGAGGCTTCATGCAACCTGCTGCCGTTGTTTTTCCTTAAAAACATCGACCCCCAAACTGGGGCTGAGAGCTGAGGACTATTTGGAGGACGTCGAGTCCCTCTGGCCACTCTCTGATGGCGTCTAATGGTTTGCTTGGAGACATTTACGCCAGTGGCCTGCTGCAGGTCCCTTTTTAGGGCTCTGGCAGGACTCCTGGTCCTCCGCGCCCAAAGCTGCAGATACCGGTGCTGCTGATGGGTAACCTGCCCGTCCCCTGGAGTCTCCTCCGTCTGGAGACGATGCTGGAAGACACAGCAAACCTTCAGGCACACTGCAAAAACAGACCTTAAAATAAGTAAAATGTTCTTAAAATTTGGGTTTTTGTCCTTGATTTGAGCAGGTAAATGATATTATCTGCCAATGGAATGAGTATTTTGATCCCTAAAATAAGATAATTAGATATCCTGCACTTGAAACAAGACGATGGAGATGAGTTGTTCCTATTTTAGGTGGAAAAATCTTATTCCATTGGCAGATCATCTTATTTACCTGCTCAAATCAAGGACAAATACACTAATTTTAGGAAAATTTAACTTATTTTTAGTTCAGTTTTTGCAGTGCAACGGCAACTCCCGGTAGAGTTTCTAGGGTCGTCTTAGTGATTATTTAACACCAGAACAACCCCCTCTACTGTGGACCTGACAGATCAACGTTGCTGAAGTTTACCTGGCTTGATTCCTGGGTCAATGTGAGCTTCTGAGCTTTCTGTGTCTCTGCTCTGTCTTCTCTAAGCCCCAGTGGGTGGAGGCAGATGAGCGTTCACACTGAGCCTGGTTCTGGTTCTGCTGGAGGTTTTTCCTTCCCGTTAATGGGTGTTTTTTTCCTCTCCACTGTCGCTTCATGCTTGCTCAGTATGAGGGATTGCAGCAAAGCCATGTACAATGCAGACGACTCTCCCTGTAGCTCTACGCTTCTTCAGGAGTGAATGCTGCTTGTCGGGACTTTGAAGCAATCAACTGGTTCACTTATATAGGAAATTTTTGACCAATCTATATAATATGATTGATTTTGACTTTGTAAAGTGCCTCGAGATGATATGTTTCATTAATTGGCACTATATAAATAGAATTGAATTCAATTGAAATTGGTACTCTGATGAAAAAGTTTTGTGTGAGTCGTGTACTTTTAGGTAAAAATGTTAAAAATCAAGAAAGGAACATCACAGACACGGTATTTAAATATAAATTAATGTAAAAACATCTAATTATGAAGACTTATTGGATTTAAGTCCTTTAGACAACTTAAGGTATGAAGAAAGTATGGGAATACAAACATGTTTTTTTGTTTTTATACTTATCCAGACCTGGAAAAAAGTCAAAGAAAAATTCCAGTTTTCCAGACTTTTCAAACTGTCTAAGAAACCTGGAGGTCACAGTTTATAAAACATGTAAATTCTGCTCTGGGAAAAAAAAAATGTAATTAAAAAGTTTAATTTTTTTAGTGTGCGAATCCATCTGCTGTCCAAACAAAAACATCTTCTGAATGATATGACAAGTTGATGCAATTTTAAAACATGAAGCTCAAATTGATGCTAGAGCCGAATGTTTTACAAAATTCTCTTTGCTAAATGCTAACATGAATACATGTTGCATTACAACCCCCTCAGCTGCAGCCGCGTTGCCTTGCATTGACTTAATTAGGTAAAACAAGAGAAACTGATGACTTTAATTAGGTCAGAGTCATAGTCATCACTCATGCTGCCACACAAGAGCTGAAGGGTAAAATAACGAAAGGAGATGGAGGAATAAACGATGAGCCAGAGCAGAAATGAGGTGATCTCCACATTATGGTTTTGGTTCTGGGTTTATAAAACCATCTGGTGGTGGCGGTATCATGCTGAGGGTCCGTTTCTGGTCCACTGCACTTCACAAACAGACAGATGGACACAACCAGCTTCAAAAAACAAACAATAAACACCAAACTGGTTTTGAAATGATTAAAAAATAGGCCGCCACAAAGTTTCTGGGAAGAACCGTCCTAAGAACCGACCTCAGCAGTACTGAAAAAAATATGTGGATTAGGTTTAAACTCCAGGTTTCTGTCACTTAAAAAGAGCAAATGTTCAGCCAGACGACTGTTGTAAGTTAGTTTGACCATTGCGGTTATTTGTTGCGTAATCATTAAAATTTTGAGGAAACAAAACCCAACGAGCCGACCACATGCTGCCGTCCTACCTGCCGGTATCCGCTGTGATGGGACTGGGCGGGACGTCTCCTCCGCCCGACGACACGATGTTGGTGAGGGTGACCACGTTCTCCTCAGAGTTTCCTCCTCGCTCCTTCCTGCTGATGGTGCGGCTTGCCTCCGGAGTCCACTCCTGCACACACAGACAAGAAAAAAAACACAATTTATTTTTTATCCGTTTGGCTTTTTCTATGCCTGCAGCTCACACCATCTTCTTCATTCCATCTTTTGGTCTAAAACTTTAACAGTAGGAGTTTAAAACCATTTTTAAAATATTGCAGTGACTAAAACTGAAGTCCCTCTGTGGTTGTAGCAGGCCGAGTTCCTCTCCTGTGGAACCAACTCCTAGTTTTGGTCCATGAGGCAGACACCCTGTCTACTTTTAAGACTAATCTTAAAACTTTCCTTTTTGACAAAGCTTATAGTTAGAGTGGTTCATGTTACCCTGAGCTACCTCTATAGTTATGCTGCTATAGGCTTAGGCTGCTGGAGGACATCAGGGTCTATTTCTCTCACTCTGCTGAGTTCTCCTACTGCTCTCCAATCTGCATTGTTTGTTGTTATTTCAGCTTTAACTTTTGTTCTCTGTCATTTTCTCTTCATAGAAGGTACACCTGGTCTGGTGTTCTGTTAGCTGTGACATCATCAGGGGAGGCAGATCATCCTCTATTACCATCTAACATAGAAAGTACTCCTGGGTCAATGTGAGCTTCTGAGCTTTCTGTGTCTCTGCTCTGTCTTCTCTAAGCCCCAGTGGGTGGAGGCAGATGAGCGTTCACACTGAGCCTGGTTCTGGTGGAGGTTCTCCTCCCTGTTAAAGGGGAGTTTTCCTCTCCACTGTCACCTCATGCATGCTCAGTATGAGGGATTGCTGCAAAGCCATCAACAATGCAGACGACTGTCCACTGTGGCTCTATGCTTCTCCAGGAGTGAATGCTGCTTGTCGGGATTTCGATGCAATCAACTGGTTCCCTTATATAGGAAATTTTTTACCAATCTGTATAATATGATTGAATTCTGACTTTGTAAAATGCCTTGAGATGACATGTTTCATGAATTGCCGCTATATAAATAAAATTTAATTGAATCTGGGTCCTTGACACGGGGGACGTGGGTTTGAATCCCGGTTGCGCCAGGAAGAGCGCCCGGTGTAAAAACTCTGCCAAGTCGGTGTGCAAGTTGTAGTGACTCATGAATAAGGGAGCAGCCGAAAGGACTACCGTTCAAGTTACTTAAACTTGCAAAAAAAGGTTTAAAATGCGTGAGAAACACACAGAAGGAGCACTAGGATCGTTATTTATAATCTAAAAACACATTTTATTACACTTTATTCTAGTCTAATTTTTTAAAAATGGAGGAAATGTCAGAGCAAGACCAAAGAAAGTGTTTAAAAGTTTGTTATTTTCCATTCTAAATGGAAATCAAGACTAAACAACACAAACCTTCTGGTCTTAATACGGACCCAGGCTCAGATAACAACCAGACAATAAACGCGCACTAAACACACAACAGGGCGCAACCTGCAGAGAGAAAGCGGCTCCGGATGAAGTTACTGGTGTTTTTATTGTCTCGGAGGAACCAAAGGAGGCGTGTGCAGTGAATTAAAGGTTCCCCGCAGGTACAGGAATAATACACTGGACATCAACGTCTGCAGAAAGTTCCCCCGAACACGGCGTGGCTCCTCTAGGACTGAACGTCTGATCTGCAGGGGGGGACGTTGGAGGTAGGGACACGGAAAGTGGACGGGGCATTGGTAGACGTGCCGTGATGCGGGTGTGAAGCTGCAGGAGTCTGTGTGCTAGAGACTGAGTGTGAGTTGGCAACAATGGGCCTCTGTTTGCGTGTCAGCAGCACTGTGGGAACACTGGCAGATTCCTCTGAGGACAGAGACACGCCTCTCCCTGCCAACTTCTCCCTCTGACTGTAACTGTGGAACGAAAAAATAAAAGCTAGAGGAGGGCCGAGTAAAAAGTACAAGAACACCAAGTTAAGAGTTTACTACAACGGGAAAAAGTGCTCGAACAATAACTGAGCCAAAAGACGAAGAAGTAGGAACTGAAGGAGCCTGATAGGTTGGGCTGATCACATGGGAAGCTCAAACAGAAAACAATTTAAACCTTCTGAACTATAGTCAGCAACAATCCACCACTAGGAGTAACACTTGTTTAGATTTTCCCATTCTGGGGCCGCCTGTGAATAACAGGCAGATTTACAATTAATCTTAATTTTATCAACACGTTTCCCCCGACTGGAAGCAATCTTAACGTTTCGGAGCATTTACTATAAGGAAGGGTTTGACTGATTTAATGCCAATTAAAAAAAAATTCCACTGATTATCTACAATTGGATAAATACCTTTTTAAAAAGTAAGTAAAAACAGAGCAATATTTATTTTTCAAAGCCGATACTGCAATTGTGTGAATACGCCTGGGCTTCGCCGTAAATTATCTCATGGATCATCTATCCATGAGATAATTTCATTTATTCAAATGGACAGAGTGAAGGCGAACCAGCTTGACGAAGCCTTGAAGACTGCCAGGTTTTTCTTCTTCTGTAGTTTTGTTGGAGAATCTTAACGATACATCATCAATAACGGATGACGTTACCGGCAGGGAAATTATATTATTGTGCTTCTTTCATGCGTTACACTTGTAGTTAATTAACATTTCCAGTCGTGTATATTTGTCTATTTTTGGGTGTTTGCATTTTATATTGTATTTTCACTCTACTGAGTTCTACTGTTCTCCAGTTTTGCATTGCTTGTTGTTATTTCAGCTTTTAACTTTTTGTTCTCTCTCTTTTTTTCTTCATAGTAGGTCTGGCGTTCTGTTAGCTGTGACATCATCAGGGAAGACAGATCATCCTCTATTACCATCTAACATAGAAAGTACTCCTGGGTCAGTGTGAGCTTCTGAGCTTTCTGTGTCTCTGCTCTGTCTTCTCTAAGCCCCAATGGGTGGAGGCAGATGAGCGTTCACACTGAGCCTGGTTCTGGTTCTGCTGGAGGTTCTCCTCCCTGTTAAAGGGGAGTTTTCCTCTCCACTGTCGCTTCATGCATGCTCAGTCAGTATGAGGGATTGCTGCAAAGCCATCAACAATGCAGACGACTGTCCACTGTGGCTCTACGCTCTTTCAGGAGGAGTGAATGCTGCTTGGAGAGACTTGATGCAACCTGCTGGGTTTCCTTAGAGAGGAAACTTTCTCACCAACCTGGAGGATCTGATGGAGTCTGACTTTGGAAAGAGCCTTGAGACGACATGTGTTGTTGAATTGGCGCTATACATGCAGAATTTAATTGAATTTCAAGCACATTAGAGCAATACGGTGAATTTAGTCCTGGTTAGCTTCAGAGCTGCTGCTGATGCAACAATACTTAGATAATTTCAGGTTTCACAATTAAGTAAGCTTCTTAAGATTTAAAAAAAAAAAAAAAAAAAAAAAAAAAAAAACTTAATCTGCAACCGATCATTTTGCACAATAATCAAAACAAAGTGAGTTGTAAAGCACAAATTTAAAGCTACAAAACCCTGACTGACACTTTTTGTCCCCAAATCCTCGAGCCAGGAAACATTCGAAACCACACAAACATCAATTCCTAGAATCGAACGTTTCAGCCCTTTTTCTTTGCTCTGAAATAAGACGCTGCAATTCTCCACTCGCTCACAGTCGTAGGCGTGTGGAGGCTGAAAGGCAGCGGCCCAGCTCCTTGTATCCGTTATACTTTAAACAACCAGAACTGCAAACAATCTCAAACACAAAAAGGGAAGAGAACAATGTTTCACAGCCTACAAGTCAGGAACAAACAGTAAAGCAGGTGAGATAAGCTGATATTAAAGGAGAATTCTTGTAAAAACAGAACAATTTCTCTTCTTAGTAGATGATATTTAGTTATCTGAGGGCGCTGCCAGCTCCAAAGTTGGTCACACAGGATGTGTTGGCTGGTTTTAAGAAGAACCTGGCTGCAGCGTGGCGCAGAGCAGACTGTGTGTGAGGGAGACATTCCTGACCCACTCACTGCTCCCAGCTACAAAACCAGCCATTCACTGCAAACCTGTTTAACATTCAGCATGTTGCACAAAAACACACAGCGGAGCCTGGATCGGGTCGACTCAGAACCTTTTCTTACTGTACCGTCAGCTTGCAAACACGTTAAACCTTTAAAAGGTGAGACTTCGTTCATCCCCAAATGGGGCAACTGTGTCGTCAAAGCAAAACATACAAATCTAGGAAGATAATTTAAAGACAATCGTTAATAAAAACAAACAGTGCACATTTAGACCATCAGAGGTGACCTGGTTCATCAAAAACAGGTTTACACACTGCAAAAAGAGAACTAAAAATAAGTAAAATTGTCTTAAAATGAATGTATTTCTCCTTGATTTGAGCAGGTAATAAAGGTTATTTGCCAATGGAATGAGTATTTTTACCACTATAATAAGATAATTAGATATACTGCACTTAAAATAAGATGATGGAAATGAATTGCTACTGTTTTAACTGTAAAAATCTTATTTACCTGCTCAAATCAAAGAAAAATACTCTAATCTCAAGAGATATTTTATTATTTTTAGTTCTATTTTTGCAGTTCAGAACCTGGGCAGCACCGGCGTGCCTCCTGAAGCGGTTCTGAGCATAAAGGGAAAGAACGTAAAGGTTTCCGCACCTCAAACTGGGGCCAGTTCATGCTCATGCCCGGTCCGTGGGTGTTCCTCCACCACCGCAGGTCTTCGGCGTCGTTGGCTGCTCGGATGGTCTGACCCAGGTCCAGGTACAGGTTCTTAAAGCTGTTGATCCAGAACAAGTGCAACCACCACGTTAAAATCATCTTCATGTCTGGCCTGAGTTTTTACTTAAGATTTATTCATTTTCTTTGACTTGCTACCAAGCTTTCTTCTTGCAGAACAGAACACCCTTTCTGTCTCTTCTCTAAGCCCCAGTGGGTGGAGGCAGATGAGCGTTCACACTGAGCCTGGTTCTGGTTCTGCTGGAGGTTCTCCTCCCTGTTAAAGGGGAGTTTTCCTCTCCACTGTCGCTTCATGCATGCTCAGTATGAGGGATTGCTGCAAAGCCATCAACAATGCAGATGACTGTCCACTGTGGCTCTACGCTCTTTCAGGAGGAGTGAATGCTGCTTGGAGAGACTTGATGCAACCTGCAAGGTTTCCTTAGAGAGGAAACTTTCTGACCAACCTGGAGGATCTGATGGAGTCTGACTTTGGAAAGAGCCTTGAGATGACATGTGTTGTGAATTAGCTCTATATAAATAAAATTTAATACCCCAGCACCAAATCAGTAGCGGTATACCGAACAATGGTCATAAGCTTCTAGATGAGGCCTTAAAAGTACGTCAGGACTGTTGGAGCGATCAAACCTGTCGCATTAAACTGGTTTGTGGCACAACAAAGGATTGGGGAGCGCCTACTGAGGTTAAAACACTTTAAAAAGATTTAGTTTACTTTTAAGTCTGATGCAGGAAATGTGATAAACATGAACAACAAGCATGTGCGTTGGTGTGGTTTTTGCTTTGTAATCTTGTAACCCCCCCCCCCCCCCCCCTCCTCGTCATCTGCACACGACCCAGAAACCGGACAGAACCGGAGGGTCAGAACTAAAAAATTTAAATAAAACTGGGAATTGGCGCGGACTGTTTAAAGGTGCAGCCAGCAAAAAGGTTTTGACGTCAGCGGACCAACATCAGAACCTTTTTGTAACGATTACTATTTAAAATATGTCGTTCTTCTTGGAGCAACTTTAAAGCAGCTTATTTTGTTCGATTTGTTGACTTGGACTTTACGACGGTAAGCTTCGCCTGTTCAAATAAAACCAGAGGTCGACGGTTAATGGACAACAGCTCAGGTTTCCCATTAACCCCTGTGTACATACGCGCATGTTCCCACGTGTATCAGCGGCCCTTACCGCTCCGAGGCGCAAAGAATCGTCCCATCGTCCGGTTACCCCCCCCCCCCCCCCCGCCTGAGGATGTAAACACGTTTGTCCGTCCTACCTCTCCTTGGCGGACAGGTCGAGGTGCGTGTGGATGTCCAGCAGGACTTCTTTGAAGAAGCGCAGCCTCTTGCGCTCGGCCTCCTGCGTCAGGTCGAACACCTGCTCCATGTCCTCCATGTAGCGCGGGTTGCAGCGGTTCAGCTCCTCCAGCGCCTTGCTGTAACGCTCCTTCGCCTACAGAAAAAAAAAAGTCAACTTTCTGAGGCCGAGCGTTTTAAACAAGCACAAAAATGTCCAAATATTCACAACGTTGTCATTTTGGGCTTCGGCCGACTTCCTCAGATCGCGCAAAACTTCCTGCAAATTCCATAAACAGTAGAAATGTGTTGAAATATACTAAAAAATTACAGAATTTACTCAACATCAAAAGTGAAAGGTTAATTTTTATATCAGTGAATGCCAGATTGTGATGCATTCTGTACACCGTTTGGTTCCCGTAGCCCAACATAAACAAAGTCGGTGCTACTAGTGCAGCAGAAGACGAAGAAGCATCAATATGTTTAAAATCAAAACATGCAGCAAATAAAACAGAAACTTTTGCGACCAACGGTAAAATGTTGAGTGTTTGGAAGAGATCTGAGTTACAGGAATGAATTCTTCCCGTTGGTCTTTAAACTAGAAACTGGTAGAAATATTTAAATTTTGTTTATTTTTCCCGTGCTACAATTTCAAACTGATTTGAAAGCTGGACATAAAAAGAAGCAGCTCTACTAAAACCAGAAACTTTTAGGTGTTTTTTTTTTTATTGTGGTATTTTATGTGACTGAGCAACACAGATGCTTAATTGTGCTTAAATCTAAAGTGGAAGAGAGAGAGAGAAAAAAAAGGAAATTACTTGCATATAAAAATCTGAAGAAACGCGGCATAAAAAGCTGAATCTGATATTCAGAATTTAATACATAAATCCAGTGCAACTCATTAGATAAATGCTCAGTAAATCTGAGCTAAAGCACCATGAAGACCAAGGAACCCAGCAGACAGGTGAGGTAGAAGGTTCTAAAAGAAGGTCATAAAGAAGGTCATAAAAAGACGGTGTCTGCGGTTTTCCACAAGCCCTTGGAAGACATTTCTCTGGCCAAATCAGACCAAAGCTGAACTTTCTTCTGCTTTGTGCGGCAGAATCATCCCTCGTCTACTTTAACGCACAGATACGACCGTGTTAACAGGAAGCGAAACAATTAAATACCAAGCAAGACCCTGAGAAGAACAACTTTTAAAACAAGAACACAACACTTTAAGACGTTACAGCACAACAGTATTTATCAAACACTTTAATTAGTGTTTTTGGCAACATTTTGATTACCTGTGAGGGAAAAAAAAGAAAAGATTTCTGCTTCCTGAGGCCAGAACCACTGAAGCTGGTGTGTGAGGCTCAGGCTAACATTCAGGACTTTGGGTCCATTTGATTAGTTCAAAAATCTTAAATAATTGGACTTTAAATACAAAGTCGGAGATTCCTGTAACTTTTATCGCCAGTGAAAACACAAATTTTTGGCAAATGCTGTAAATTCTAGAAAGATCTTTTCTTATTTTGTTGTCTGATTATTATTACGTGTGATAAAGGCCCGGTCTGCCTCATTTTAAAGTTAAACAGTGCTTCTTTAACGCGTTCCTCTGGTTTTCGCGGGTTGCAGTTAAGGATTGGAAATTCCCCTCATGCTGTCAGGAACCGCAAACGTTGTTATGCAAACAACCCGAGCGCTTCTTAAAGTTTCGTTTAGCCGACTGGAGGTGTGGCGGCTGCAGCGTGGAGCTCCAGGAGCTTCTGTCTGTCTCCTGTTATAATTAAAACGTGTCCACCGAGCCTCGTGTCACTCGTTAAGCCACGTTTGGACCAGGAATGAGTCGTGAAGCTGAGCCTGGATCCATGTCCCCGTTTTTACCCGACTCTTTCCCCCTTCGTCTGCTGCTCAGGACGAACCCGGCAGCAGACGGAGGAGATACAAGTTCAGTCATGTTTTAAAGGCAGAGACGGATGCTGGTATGTTTCACTGGACTCGCTGACACACCCCGGGTCTCCTATGTTTCAGCTTCTTACCTTCTCGGCCTCCTGGTTGCAGCGCTCCGCCCGCACCGAGTATTTGCGGACCTCCTCCTGTGATTTGGACGGGTCGGCCTTGGCGTGCGTTTCCCTGGTGAGGGCTGTCCACTCCTCCTTCCGGGCCTGATGGTAGCTCTTCTTACTGGATTCAACCTTGATGCACACGAATGTAAAGAAAAAAGAAAAATTTCATTTAATCTGTGCAGCTTTCTTGCAAACTGATCTAAAACACACAACTCTGCAACACTCCAAAATGCTGCAGTGTTTGCACAGCTTTCATGTTTTATGGCCCCGGATTTCCGGAGATCGTATTTTTTGTTTAATTTAAAAAACAGATACAAAATTTCACAATTCATTTATGGCACATACTTGCACAGTGATCAGTGTTTAGTTAAGGAACCGGCAAAATGAGAGGAAGCACAGAAATAAAGGAACCAATCATGGCTGGACGAACAGTCGGAGTGACGCGTGTGTGAAGATTATTATGGATTTATGGAAAAATGGACGGACTAAACGACGCGTGGAGGAACAGACAGACTGACGGCCACACATCCCGGCCCGACGCTCTCACCTCCTTCAGCTTGCGGACCCAAGGTTTCTGAGCTTTCCTGAATCCGTCGTCCGCGTCCTTGGTCTCCCTGAAGCCTCCGATCATCTGCTTGTGGAAGGCGTTCTTCTGCCAGTCCCGCATCTTCTCGCTGTCCTCGCCCGCCAGCCGCTCCCGGAGCTCCGCGTGCAGCTCGCTGAGGCGGTCGGCGGCCTGCATGAAGGCGTGCCACGCCTTCTCCAGGGTCCCATACTGAGGGCCTATGGGAGGAGAACAAACAGGATTGGCTTTTAGTGCCATTTTGACCCTACAAACCTAAAAGTTTCCAGTAGTTTTAAGCAGATCGACCTTTTTCAACGACGCCTCTCCATCTCTTGGCCCAGTCGCTCAGCTGAAGAGCGTAGCTCTTCTCGATCTTGGCCCTCTCCTGGAAGCAGGTGACGAGCTCGGTGCACAGCCGGTGGCCGTCGTCGATCCGTTTCACCGTCCTTTTATAGTTACCCGGCTGCAGACACATAACAAGCACTAGATTTACTGAGGGTCCGTTCTGGTGAACACGGTTCCGTTAACCATCCTCGTTCTTTCCCAGAAACCAATAATTTGCCGTAAAACCCCAATGACTTCATCCCTGACGTTAAAGGTATACTATGCAACCGGGGTTGATTTTCCAGCGAGGCTCCCCCCAGAGGGCGAAAGTAAAAGTGCACTGTCATAAAGATGCTCAGCTCTTCTGGTTTCTCCGTCAAGCCAGGCGCGGTCGTTTTGAGCTTAGCAGACAGGCGAACGCAACGAAAAGTGGAAAAAACAGCAGTACAAACAATGACTAACACAGTGAAGGTATGAACATCAGGGTTTACCGCAGCGCTGTCTTGCTCATGCTACCGCCTCGCCAACATTAAAAAAAAAAAAATTATTAATTAATTAAATAAATAAATAAATAATAATAATGATAATAATAATAAAAAACTCGATATGCTTGCATGTTTATTTGATGTTAACACGTGGTTCTTTGTTGTTGCTTTCGCGCGTGCATATAGTGAATGGCAGGGCAAAAACACACGGAGTTCTCGCCGTAAAGCAAGACCGACTCTCGCGATGCACAAGACTTCTGAGCCTGTGTGTGCGGGCCGAGAGCTCCTGCAATTGCAAGTATGGTATTTCCCCCACAGACCACCAGGGCGGCCGAGAAAACCTTTGTTCGACCTGAAATGACTCATTTAATCATTCAAAACGGTATGGAACATATTAATTAACTAAAAAATGTTGCATAGTATGCCTTTAAAGCAAAGCAAGGCAAGGCCGTTTGGTGCAACGTGGGAATGGATTCTGGCAGTAAACGGGTTTTTAGCCGTACCTCCCAGAAGCTGTCGGAGCTGCTCAGGTCGCTGACGTCTCCGTTGGAAGACATGTTGGGGTCGGCGCCGCAGCACGGAATGATGGCGGCTGCACACGAGACTGCAAACGTCCAGGAAAAAGAAGAGTTAAAAAGAGACTTTTAAACACGGCCAACAAGCATCTCCTCACTTTGACAGAGACGTCGTTAATGCTGATGCACAGACGGAGAAGTGGAAACTTTAAAAGCCCAGATGGAATCTGTGGTGTTGTTACAGAGAGAAATGGACAAAAGCAAGCAGCCAGCAGATCAGCACCAGGAGCCTAATGCGGACATAATTTAGAGTTGACTACACCACTTTTTCCCCCCGTTCTTAAACAACCCGCTCATGTTTTCTTCTCGTTCTCCCTCTCTGGGTTCTGGGTTTGTAGGACGGTCCAGTTGACACTAATCTGAATTTAACCCCAGCTAAGAGTGCAGAACCTGTGGAAGAAGCGCCGTTCTTCTCCGTTTGTGTGTGATTGCTCATTTTATTTTGGGTTTTATCCCTTTGAGATGATAAGAACAAACAGTTCTGATTGATTTATACCTTCACTTCCATTTAATCCTTTCTTAACATATAAAGTGGCCCCCTACCAGTTTGACAACAGAAAGTAAATCTGCAGCCATTTCTGTTTCTTTTCCTCTGCAGCTGACGTGAATATTTTAGGTATGAGATTGTGCTCTGCAAGGCTGGACTTGACGGGACTCTGAGACGTTCCTGGTTGTTTCACAATGCCCCCCCCCCCCCCACGCCTCCTCACTGTAAATAACTGCCTCTCTCCCAGCGCGTCGGTGCTAAAATCAGATGGCGAAGCGTAGCCTTGGTGAGGATCTGCAGGGAACAAAGCGCCAGCGGCTGCGAATAAATGCGGATGCTCTCTGCGACGGCAGAAAGAATGTGGCAGCCTGAGCGAGGACTCGTGACTAAAAAAAAAAAAAAAAGGGATCGGGTCTGAACGGCTAATCGTAGGTGTGTGTCTGTGGAAACGTGTGACGTACGAGATTATCCTGAAAGCTTAGGCGACGCGCATCACGCCTCAGATGTGGAGGGAGACTCTGGCAGGCTGCAGGGAAGCGACAAACGCGCCGGCCGGCCCTCTGGGAGTTTCCTTTCACAGACGGGTGGCAAATATGCCAACAGCTGCAGAGACCTCTCCCTTCCTTCCACATGCTGGGACACGAGGAGGAGATGCTGACGGCGCCATGGATCGCCAATTACGTGGAGGTTAAAGCTCATTAACAACCACTGGAGGCCCATACAAATCAGTATTATGTAACGTGGGGAGAGTTTGCATGGACTGAATCAAAGTGGGCTAGACTTTTGAGGTATAGTGCCCCACATTGTCTTAATACGGGCCTGATAAATAGTTACTGTAGGACGGGCTTAAAAAAAAAAAAAAAAAAAAAAAAAGGGCCGATTCACATACAATTACTAATTCCCATGCCAGCAGCTCAGTCGGGCGGCATGCATGTAAGTTCAGTTCATCTACCATGCAAAGGTTTGCAGTTCATGCATTTCACAGACCGTTGCACATTTACATCTGCATGCGACAAAAACAGAGAAATATATACAGTTTGCACCTGATCCAGGTCGTTTCCATCGTTTTCAGGAGCGTTATGTTATGGTGTGAAGCTAAATGTGATTCTATTTCTTCATACGGTTTTATACAATAAAAGCTCCGACTCATTAAAAAAAAAAAAGTTTGGGTTCGATGCTCCTTGGCTTTAGGGCAAAACGATATATTTCTTGAGTTCGGTCGATACAATGTAATTATATCGATATAAACTAATTAAAAGCCTCAGAAAGACTGCAAACTCCTCCCATATAACATGTTAGAAACATTTGCTTTAAAAAACAAACTACATAAAACTTGTAACGTCGGTCAGTGGCATAAGTTGAAATCATAGACTAATGTATATTAAAATATTAGAAATATATCACCATTACTGAATACAGTTCTACTGTGATATATATAGATATTGAATTATTGTCCACCCCTACTTGGGTTAAACAAATCTGGTTGGAGGTATATTTCAGTGGATTTGAGTGAGTTTTAGTATGATTTTTTATTTATTTTTTTAAATTGTCAACTAAAGAGGTTTGCGTTGCTGCTGCACACTTTCACGCACCATCCATGTCCGTACATGCAAAGTTGAGCGTTAAATATTACGCTGAGAGCTTTTTGTGCGTATGCACGCTTCGTGCATGAGGTCCCAGGTCACTTAAGGGCTCTTGTTGTGCGGGCATTCCTGAAATGACGTCAAATTACTAAATGTAGACCAGCAAAGCGGTAAAGCCTGAACAGTTCACCTTTACGAGTCAAATAGGGAAGAGATGAGTAATGAGGATGACCTTAACAGACATATTATGGCAACAACACAACACAGCTGCATCGGTATCTGCTGGTGTGACTCGATATGATGATCGTGACCATAAGGAGTTTTTTTCCCCCATTAATTGTCCTTAAATATGAAGGACTGGTGAGAAATACGAGTTTGTTACAGACAGGACTTTAGTATGAAATCTGATCACTTATATACATTTCCTCCTGGTAAGGAGCCAACACTTGAACGTCCAGAATATTGTGAAAAATTCCATATTTTTAGTAACTGGAGCAGAAAGTGAAACTCATAGATTTATTACACAGAATGACATTTTTTAATCCCCTTATTTCTTGTAATTTAAATGCTTCAAACCCCAAATTCAGTGTCTCTGAAAAATAAAGTATTGTGAAAAAATAAAAATACTGGGAACTTGTGGCGTCAGACCCCAACAAGTTAATTACCTCCAAACACATGCAAAGATTTCCTGACCCTGTAATCAATATGGTCTCTCAGTCTGGGTCAGCAGACGCAAACCATCACAGGGAAGAACGCTGACGGGACAAAAAGTCCAGAAAAAACAAACATTCACCGACAGCTTCCACAAGGAGGATAAGCTACAGAAGGCCATTAATAAAGAAGCTGGTTGTTCACAGAGGGGTGTAGCCAAGCATATTCATAGAAAGTCAAGTGGAAGGAAAAACTGTGGCGCATTAACACCCGACGAATCCAACGCATGGAACACAAATGTCCCATTCCTCGTTTGGAAACACACCTGAACTAGATACGCCAGAACCGCCTCACCTGGACTAAGGGGGGAAAAAAACACCTGGACTGTTGTTCTTTGGTCCAAAGCCTTTTTTTTTTCCAGATTTAAGTCAGTTTTGCATTTAAGTTGGAAATCAAAATTCTTCTAATGGGGTCCAAAACCATGTATTGAGTGCATATAGATGAACAAGTTAGAAGTCTGATAAATCTGTTTAAAATATCCTCTTCTTCTTAGTCTCGTTTAATATTCTGAGACACTGAATTTAGGGTTTTATTATTATCTGTAAACTAGATGTGCAAACTCCATCTCCATCCCAAGGGTTGGTCAACCGATACATCTCTGAATCACTTTAGACCAGAAGAAAATGTCTGAATGAAAACAGAGAGAAGATGAGCTGCTTGTCTGCAGTTACGGTTCAGCTCCAGCCGTTTGGTCGAAGACGCGCCAAACGGACCTGATCAGTCAGATAAAGAAGCGCAAGCTGAAGCCGTTTCTGCACATCAGAACAAAACTCCCATGAAATTAAAGTCCATGTTGGATAAGATCCTGTAAGCAACCCAAAACAACCATGCAGTGACCCCCATGTCCGCCCGTTACGACATCAGAGGCGAATAACCTGCAAAAACTGGAGCAACAACACTCCCAAAGAAATATGGGTTATTTTAGCTGATATTAAAAAAAGAAAAAACAACAATTTATATAAGAAAAATACTGTCATTTAAAATGCACTAACAATATTTTTCTACTTTACTGTTTCATCAAAAAAAAAAAATAAATAAATTGATTGGGTCACATGTGTCCTTAAAAACAGTGATAAAACACTCACTTTTATCTAAAGCTTTATCAGCTGTAAACATATTGATTAATGGAGACAAAGCAGACTGATTACGTTACTTTTAAACCTCCAAATATTTCACTTTGCATGCCTTTAACAAACTGATCGCTCTGAAGATCTAATCTAAAGCCCCTCTGCATTCTGTACGGTTATTTTCCCCGTTATTTGGTCCATTTCTCCATGAAGCAGATGATTGAACGGATGTTTGGTTAATGTGGAAGAAACGTTCATCCTGTCGAGCGTCGCTGATCCTGAACCCGGGTTCAGCCGCCGTGGTTCGATCAGAACCCACAGCAGATACACGACTTAAGACTTTGAGCCAAAAGTCCAGCTCTCATGTTCACAAAGAATCCTCGGACTAAAAGTAGCTTCTAGTGACGTCATTTTAGGGGAAAAAAAAAAATCACAAAACATCTTAGGCCTTTAGAGAGCTCCTAAATGATAATCTGTCAGGAGGGAGGAGGACATTTATCGAGTCTGAGAGCGTCTAAAGCAGGAAGATGGTGGAAACAGAGCGAGCTGATTGGCTGATCCACCACCTAAAGTTTAAACAGTGGAGGAAAACATAAACTTCTTTATACAATCATACAATTATCAATATGCAGATAAAAAACTTCATGAACCCCATAGAGGGAAATTAGTTAGTTTTAGCAGCACTACGGGTTAAAGGCTCAGCTCTGGTAACCTAATTTTTATTGAGGATAAAAAAATAAATAATGCGAAAATGTTGAATAATCATGAATGAAAAGTGGAGAACTTTACTAAGAATATATATATAAAAGATATAAAAGACGTGAGAACGTATTTTCTGTATTGCACGATGATGTCAGGAGCCTAAAATGTCATGTAGAAGTTTGCAGGCATGATGCCATCTCCTCCTTTTGATCGCTGCAGAACTTCTCACCAGGCTAGGGCCTAAAAGCACCAAGATGCGCAGAGAAAATCTGCAGCAATAACCTTCAAAGTCCGTGTATTAGCGCCATGATCCAGGGACCAAGCTCCTTTTCAACGCTGCTTTCTTGCTAGGGTTGTGTGCCATATGTTGGTTAGCGCTGCCGTCCACTTCTGGGTGTTTTTTCACCTTTTTTCTCCATTTTATTTTGTCATTTTGCCAAATACAAGCAGGCAATCCCAGTAAAATGCTGACGGGTGAGTGTGCATTAATATAAAATACATAAAGTAGTAAAATTATCACTATGGTAAGTAGACATAAGCAAATCAAAAATAATGATGAGGAAGTAATTAAGGTGCGTTTAAACATTTGGATGCTGCGTGACAATTTTTACTGAGTTTTATCTTCATGACACATTTCTTCATCCTGTCTAAATCGGTTAATTTCTCTCCTTTGATCACTAGGAGCGCATTTGTGTTTTTTTTCTTCCTGAACTATCATCCAATCACAGCTCTTAAAAGACAGCGTCACACAGGGGTCAACCACACCTCCTCACTAAAATAAAAATCTGATCCACTTAACAGAATTTGTTGCATCAATACCGCTTCTTTACCGAGTTTTCTGTTCTGCCAGTTCGTCTGCTGAGCTCAGAACATGGATCAGCAGCATTTATCGTCCAAAAAAATGCATTTTTGAGTCAATCCCTCAAAAGGATAAAACTAATCTTGGCAGAGATAAATTTTTCAAAGATGCTCGTTTGCATCTAAAAAAAATCGTTATAAACAGAGATACTCAGCATCCCCTGCAGCTCATCCTGACAACGACCTGCTGCCGGAAGCTCAGACTCTGCTAACATGCCGATTTAAGATAGAAAAAAATACACGAGAACCTCTTTGATGAGAAAAAACAGAAGTGTTGTTCAGAGGAACCTTCGCTGTGAGGCAGACTGACGAGGAAAAACAGAAATCTGAATGATATCCATGCTAGCTGGGTTATCGCTACACGCCAACGCTAGGACAGGGATGGCTTAAAGATTGCCAGAATAAAGAGTTTCCTGTCAGAACAGGACACATCTCATCTAAAAAGCTCCTCAGCTCAGGAACAAACTCCCTGACAACCTGTTAGTTATTCCTTTTAATATCAGTATTTCACTGTACGTGCTTTATTTTCCTTATCTTTCATATTCTGTAAAGCACTTCGGATTGCACGGCGTGCGGATGGTGCAACAACTAAAAGAAATCTAATTTAAGGGTAGAAATCTCGTTACAGTTCCTGCATTGGCCGATTTTTCTTTGTCTTGTCTCACTTCTACACGAGCATACAGGAAAACAGCAAAAAGAAAACACAGTTGTTGCCTTCAAAATAAAAGCACTGGGTTTAGATTCAAAGCGCCTATCAATAATTATTTACCTTTAGTTTTAGGTTGTCCACCGACCTCATAAGGAGGTCTGAAGAGCCGGATGTCCCGTGAAGTTCATGCGGGTTCCTTGTGATACAGAAATAATTGCCTGGAGGAAATTGCTTCGTCTCTGACCCCACAGCACCATTATAGCATAAAATGTTTTCCATGCAGTTTAATTGTTCCGCATTGCACCGCTTAAGTACAGTTAATCCAAATTTACACACCTATAAACGGCGGCTACACATGCAGACGGACCACGATGGAGCATTTAATTACCATTAATAAGCAAAATAATCCTAATTAAATTGGCTACAAAAGACTCGTCTGTTATTGTTAGTAAAGTTTTATTTCAGTTTTTACTTGAGAGCTACTAAAGGACATTTCTGGTTTCCAGGTATTTATTAAATGCTGAAATATGTGCAAAACGTCAATTTGATGGATGCGGATAACTAGCATAGTTATCAGAAAACTTCACTGCCGTCTCCATTTTATCAGGCATGTCCAAAGTGCGGCCCGGGGCCATTTGTGGCCCCTGTACTGATTCTGGGTTAAAAATCCTACAAAAGAAAACATTAAGTACAACACAAAGTATTCATCTTTAAATAAACACACTTTTGACATTCCCTTTAATTTCATAGTAACATCTATTCGATGATACTTAGTTACTCAAATGCAGACTTTGGTGGATTCAAATCTGTTTTGAATTCAGTCAATAAAACCGGCTAATTTCAAAGAGCAACTGACCCAAATACGGCTCTTGTATAGCTAGACCAAAAAGAGTAAAATTTATTATTATTAAAGAGTTAAATTAAATTATTCAAAATAATGAACATCTTTTAATACAACAAATGAGCAAAACTCTTTTAAATATTGGATCTACAATGATTTACACTTTTGTCTCTTACAAAAACTATTTATTTAAAATTATCATATTTTGTAGAGCACATAAAAAAAATTTCATTTTTTGGCCCTCTAGTTCCTTTGACTTGACAATTTTGGCCCATTTATCGAAAAGTTTGGACACCCCTGTGTCGGAAAAGCTGAAGTAATTTCTAGCAGCATTTTTTCCTTCAGCTAGAAGCATCGTTTTGTGTCAGAAAATAAAGAAAATTAACGGAGGGTCTGTTCTAGTTGTCTAATCCACATGAAAATTATGTGTAGACTTTATCGCAGTGACACAGTCGTCAGCACTGATGCTGCTTGGAGAGACTTGATGCAACCTGCTGGGTTTCCTTAGAGAGGAAACTTTCTCACCAACCTGGAGGATCTGATGGAGTCTGACTTTGGAAAGAGCCTTAAGATGACATGATGTGAATTGGAGCTATATAAATAAAACTGAATTGAACTAAATTGAAAGACAAAAAAGTTTCATGTCAATGCTGCAGGTTGTTATTTTTGTTTTATTTCAAATCTATTGATCTACTGTCTTCCACGCGTCCTCCTTTCGCCTCTTATTCTGCAGAAGGCGTCTAAAAGCTGCAGGTCAGTTCTGTGATCCAGAACCAGGCATTTGAGCGTCAGGCCTGACTGAGTTATAACAGTCGGACAGAAGAAAAGCAGCCCGAGGGATGGAAACGATCGTGGCGTGATAGACTAAGATGAAAGGAACGAGAAAAAGGAGATGAGGTTTAAACTTTGGCAATATTTGGTGCCTGAAACCATGTTTTAGAGGACGATTTAATTAGATTTTGTGCAGAAAGATGTATAATCCATGTTACCGCAAACCTAAACACTAAAAGCACAGAAAATTATGGACATTTTGATCCATGACCCTGAAATGCAGTTCTGTATTTTCTATGTTAGATGCATGCAACAATAGTTATGTGAGCTAGAGTTTAACTTTTAAACCCAGCCGTCACTGATCAGAGGAGCAAAGAGGATGAGAAATTATTCGCTTGTGTCTAACTGGCTGAAGAGGGTGGGGGGTCCAACTGGAGCCAGAGAGAAAGCTGCTGCAGGAGGAGATACTTGTTGCTTCATTGAAAAGTGGGTCAGACCAGAGAAGAGGAGGAGGAGGAGGAGGAAGAGGCGGGAGCGACGGACAGAGAGGCCGGACCAGACCTCATAAGCCCCGGTGGCAAACTCACGAGCATTAATCTGATTAGAGTAAACAAACGGTTTCCCTGCCGCTGGGCGGGGCCTCTGCGTGCGCCGCATGGAGCATGTGAAGGCCGTCAACCTTAAGCTGCTCTGCATTCCAGCAAAGGGTTCAGTATTTACAGATAGACGACGGCCCCGAGGCTTAGAAATATCTAGAAACGCAGCCAGCAGATGGAAACTGCTCGCTCCTGCCAACAGATCCGGCTGTGGAGCTCCTTAAATTAGAGGCTCCACGATCGAAGAAAACTAAAATAAAAAAATTCAGCGATCGCAAGATGATTGCCGGTGGCTAAACTAAACTCAAATCATGGCGAGAGTGAAGGCTGAATTCAGGCTTTGCTTTAATCTGTCATGTTTAAGGTTAACGGGAGAAAGAGTGACGTCAAACATTAAAAAGACGGCTTCATTAAAAAGCCGATTCAAAACAACTCCCAGGAAAAGTGTGGGTTGCCCCTCCCCCACCTGCTGCTGCTCACAGTGAGTCAAGCGGCTGTAGGAAAGCTTCTAAGCCCGCTGAAAACAACAAATTCAGCTGTTTAAAAACCCACGGACAGCGATGGTGCGGACTAATAGCTCCGGATTGAAGAATCACTGAAAACAGCAGCTGCTCCAGCAGATAGCCTGACTAACCGGCAAACATCCGATAGTTTTACACTACGGAGGAGCGGCACAGACAAAAATGGATCAGATTCTGCTCAAAAACTACTAGTTTTTAATTTAATTTTCCCAGAATCCTCTTCAGGTGATGTCTGTGAAGCGTACCATTCTCTCCTGAAAACACCCACACAGCATGATGCTGCCACCGCCGTGCTTCACAGCTGGGATGTTCTCCCCCTCCTTCATCCAGATGCATCATTTCGGACAAACGGTTCAAGTTTAGTTTCATCAGATCACAACACATGAGCAAAAAAAATTAAGGTCTGTAGGATTTTCTGGCTTTTGCGCAGAACCCGTCTCCTTCCTGGACATCAGTGGGAATAACTGCTGCTGTTCTTGTTTCAGATAAAAATAATGTGATCATGTTTTCCCCTTTTCTTTTTTAATCCTCTGTGTTGACACCTTGATAGTTTCGCTCAAGGTTACGATACCACAAGAATCTCACAGCACCCCGTATCTAGAGACTTCCTGTGGTAAAAGGATTTTAAAAAGCAAACTCTGAAGAACCCGGTATGAGTAACAACCTTGATTTCTGAAAGAGAAATGAAAGTATTTCTGAAGTGCATTGTATTTAATCACCTGCTACAGTGACGGGCGTTGACAGCACTGCTTGCTAGAGGACAAAAGATGGGACCGCAACAGAAAATTACTGTTTTACTAAATATCTGCTTACACTGCAAAAAGGGAACTAAAAGTAAGTAAGATTTTCTAGAAATTAGAGTATTAGTCGTTGATTTGAGCAGGTGAATAAGACTATTTGCCAATAGGATTAGTAGTTATACCCCTAAAATAAGATAATTAGATATTCTGCATTTGAAAAATGATTATGGAGATGAACTTTTCCTACTTTAAGTGCAAAAATCTTATTCCATTGGCAAATAATCATATTTACCTGCTCAAATAAAGAAAAATTTACTTAATTTTAGTTCCCTTTTTGCAGTGTAAATAAGTAGCTTCAATATTTTTTTCCATCCTGAATTACAGTGTTTAAAAAAAAATTTGAAGGCAACAAAAGTCTGAATGAATGATATTTGATCCATCATAAACAGATATCACATTAAAGTACACGTCTCTTTTTAAACAAAGTAAAAAGTCCTTTACTAGGAAACATTGTTTTGCACCCGGGGGGAAAACAAAACAAAACGTAAAAAACATCGCAGCCTGCAACTATTACAGTTTGTTAAACAGCAGCTTGGCAGATCGACAGGTGAGTCACATCGAAGGTAAACCAGCTTCGAACCGAAAACACAGGCCTCTAACCACCAGAACAGGTTCTAATTATGCTGCCGCAGAGGTTAGTCATTAAAAACAGCAGGAGGTCAGTCGCTTGAAGCCCGACGGCGTGATCCGAGCGCCAAATAGCTCTGTGCACATTTCTAGGCGCTGCCAACACAAACAGTCCCTGCTGCACAGACGACAAACCAGAATTACCGTTCCTCGGAAAGGTCCCCGTGTCCGTCGGAGTTATTCCCGGTTTAACGTCGCTAACATGACGTTTTATTAACTGCACTGGGTGACGGACTGACACAAAGCCATTTTTTGCTACGCCAGCCAAAACTGTCAAGCTGAAAGTAATTGAGGGCCACAAAATGTAGATTATTTCTTTCGCAAAACGCTTTATTTGTAGTGAGCTGTATATAATTGTAAATATGAACTATAACATTTTGCAGGTTTGCCTTACAGTAATAGTCAATAGGATATTTGTGGTGCCATTTACTAGGAAACTGAATTAAAAGCGAGAAACATGGCTGATAAAAGATGAATATTACGTGTTGCACCCGTCATTTTTAGGAGACTTTAATTTGTGTTGTTTTTTGCATGGCACCAGGGAATATTTCTATGTAATTTTACCAATTTTAACAGGATTAACCTCAGATTCGGTGCAAATTCGGTGCAAACACCGAATTTGCACCATTTTTGCAGTGCAAATGGCCGACACCCCTGGTGTGAAGAAAACATTTCCACTGGGAAGCATGGTGGTGCCAGCATCATGCTGTGGGGAAGTTTTTCTTCAGAGTTGATAGCATGATCGAGGGAGCTGCACTAATACCATGCAAACCTAGAAGAACCCCTGGTAGATGCTGCTGAATCCTTCACAACTATACTATATTTAGTGTTTGCTCATCAAACAAGAGCCCAATAAATTACAATTAAGGTTTGTGGTCATAATGTAAAGAAAACACGGAAAGGTTCAACAGGAATGGACAGTTCTCACTAGAGGACAACCAGAAGAGTTTCATGACGAGAAAGAATAAAAATGCATCAATCCAAGCGTCAAATGTACAGCAGACGTGCATTGCACACAAACGTTAACGTGCTGCGGCCAAGAGCAGACCGGAGAGGAGGACGACTTACCTTATCAGAGACGAAAACACAGATGGACAGGCGTCCAGACAGAAGACGGCCCGTTTCCCCAGCGCCCTGAGAGGCAAAGCGGTCCGCACAGACGGGAGGAAGAGTTGTCAGAAGCAGCAGGAGAGGGGAAAACACAGAGAGGTTTGTTAGACAGCGGAGCAGCAGCAAGCGGTTAGAAGGAGCTGCTGCCTTATGGCTCGGTGCCGGCTGGAGGGTGGCACATTCTGGGAGTCCCGGTCAAATGCCACACATGAAGCCTGCAGCGAAAGCCTAATGAAACAGCCAGAGAGCAGCCGAGGTCGGAGCGGTTAGCTCACACCTCTTTTACAGCCTGCCGAAGCCCGAAACCTGGACAGGGAGCAATAAAAAGGTTTAAAAACTGAACGTCAGACACTTTTTACTGAAGCGTTCGCCACAAATGCATTAAAACCCATCACCCTGCTGAATACATGTAAAGAGGTTTTTCTAAAACACAAATAAAAGGTAGTGTTTAATATTTAAAAACCCCCACAATAAAACTGTGCCTAAAAAAAATGAAAACTTTATAATAAAGAACATAATGAGCACTTTACCCCAGTCCGCTTTCTCCTACTACTCTCCATTTATCATTTTCAACTATTGCTGGCTGCCATAAACGCTGTTTCCTTCCTTTGTTTTTTTCCTCCGACATAGAAAGTACTCCTGACTAAATTAGGTGGGTCTCTTTTATGGACAAAACCATTAATTGAGCTGTTACTGACAAATCTAAATGTACGGCACGTTGCTCTTTCCCATGGAAGATGCTTCTGGCTCAGTATCTGCATCTACCTATATGGTTTTATAATTAGGAGTGAATGGGACTTTTTTGATTGAACTTGTGTTAGAATGAAGTGAACTTCTAATTTGATTCTGTTTAATTGGACGTTAACCGAATGCATTTGTCCAGGAAGGTCCCTTGTGATTACAAATGATATAAATAAATTTTAATGGCGAGTGAAACCTTGAAAGCTCGCGAGATCAGGATGGTCTCACGAGGCTAGTTATTCAGACCGCCTGGAGTAAAATATCCATGCAAGTTTAGAAGCTAAATTATCTTGCTTGGGTGAAACACATTTTAAGTGCATGAAGCTAAAATAAAAACAAAGGCATATTTGCAGACAGGTGGATTAAACCTTTATTTGTCTCTCATTGGGGAGGTTCAGTGTAACAGCAGTTTTTACAAACGGACATTAAAAAAAACAATAAAAATAAATATAATAGATAAAAAAGAACTGTACAGTGGATAGAAATATAAAGATTAACAATGAATGAATAATAAATGGTTGCTGGAGCAAAGTTTGAATGCAACTATCAGGCTTTTATTGGAACAATTTACACTGAATGAAAACGTTTTATGTTAATTTTATTACATTTTGCATCTGTTTTATAGGGAGCAGTGCTGGTTCATAGAGTAACAGCTGCTGGGGGTAACAGCCTACAATAAAACACAACACAGGATTAAACCTTTTTAATAGAATAATATCTGTATATAGACGTCCATGAGAAACACTGCTTCAGCAGCTCTGCCAGGATTTCTGTGAGTTCAGGGTCATAAAATCCTCAAAACTTTATAATCTTAATTTTAGGCCATTAAAACGTGTTATTTTCCACACCAAGTCTTAACTTCCATTTAGTTGAGTCCAAGTTTATCTGTTTCTTGGTAAGAATTGTTTACAGAACAATCACTGATTCCTGTGAACCCTGAAAATGGGAGCATTTCCATTAGGGCTGGGCAAAAATCTCCGATTAATATACCAAATCCAGTAAATCAATTTTTTTTTTTTAACCCATCCCTTTCATTTTACAAAAAGAAATTGTATTCAAAATTTGCTTTTATGTTAAGCATTTTGTCTGGTAGTTGACCTAAATTTAAAATATTACTAAATACAAGCTGTGAACCATGCATGTAAAACAAGATGGCCGCCCTGCCGTTGTAAACAATAAAAATATAACAATGTTTGGTGATGGTGGTTTTACACAATGTGCTAAAAACAGGCTTTTCACTTGTGTAACTTCAAACTAATAAAAAAAATAAGTTGGTGAGTAAATAAAGGGGGTCATTTGATAAAAGTTTTGTCTTTTTATAATATTCTGACTATGTTTTCCTAAACATATATTCATCATTGCATGCTATTCTCTTTATGGAAGCCCAATGAGGGCATTTGCAAATTAAAATCCTGATTTTCCACAAATTAAATCTTAAAAAAATTGAACTAATCAATTAAATCGACTTATCGCCAGCCCTGATTCCATTAACGCCCCCCACTATTGACTCTTTTGGCTGAAACTCAACAGTTATCAAGCTCATTGATTAAAGGGGTTAAAGTTCCAGATGCAGGGAAAACAAACTTAAGTGAACAAAGGCTTGATTTGAAATCCTAACGTTAGATCTTGCTTGCTGAAAATTGCATGAACCCTTCCTTGAATCTCAAAGATCTAGGATTGTCCATTTAACAGGGTTTATTAAAAAAAGGTCAAAACAAACAACTGGACTCCACAACTTTTTTTCCTCTTCATCTAAAGGTCTTTCTCAACCCAAAGCTGGTGAAGAGAGAAGCTAAAAGCTTTTAAAGCTGCAGAGGTGTGCCGCTCTGCAGCTTTAAATGCACACAACACGGCGTCTCTTCCTGTCTATCTTTTCTTTCCAGAGTGTGAACATTTTGGTCTTTTTATCCCTGAGGCGTAGGTGCACAGCTGAGTCTTGACCTCCTGTGTTGAGCCGTGCATCTGTGGAGAGGTTTAGTTTCTCCAAGTATAGAGGTCTGGAGATTCCTCGCTGTACTAAACTGCATGACTGCGAGTCTTCACCAGCATATTAACACGATCTCAGCCTGTTTTCCTGCACTGCTTTGGTGCGGGTCCAACGTTTTTTTTAGCTTCCTATTTATCTTTTTATCAGACCTGCAGACATTTTCCGTTTCTTGTAGAATAAACCTTCAAAAACGCGTAGGAAAAAGCAGCCTCTATGTAGCCTTGTAGAAGGTTACATAGGGTTTTTTGTTCTTTGGTTGATGGTGAAATATGCATTTTACCTGAAACTTGCAAAGAAATTTAAGGCGCGATGAACAGAACTGACTGTACATTGGCAGCCAGATAAAATGTTTACATGTTTTTATTTTACATGGTTGACTGTTAACTTCTCAAGACCCAATAATAATAAAAAGGGCTTTTTGATACCTGAAAATGATCAGTTTCTCTTCAAACTTATTTTTCCTTCTCCTGACAGAGCTGCAAATCAAGTTGACAATTGATCAAACATGTTTGAAGAGAAACGGATTTATTTATTTTTATTTTTTTCTCCCCAAGTGTCTAAAAGCTTTTTGTTTTGGACTTAAGTTCTGAAACCTATTTATGAGTGGGATAGTGTTTAAGTATAATGCCAATGTTTATACTGTCTTCACTTTAAAAGTTAAAATCGCTGATGCATGAGAATGGGTGCATTGTTCTGTCTGACACAGTAATTCCTGCAGTTTTTGTCTTTTAATCCGTTGTTCTATCAAAATGCTTTAAAAACCAACTTGGCTTGTACATGTTAACAATCTGCTTGTTTCTATTTGGCGGAGTCAGGTTACTAAATAACCTTAACTACTTTACTATTAAATGTCTTATTAGACTTATTAAGGACTTTAATGTAGTTGGGAACATTGTACAAACTGGATAAAATCTGTTTAAGGCTTTCTGCTCTGTTATTACTGGGATAAAAACATTATTTTAATCTAAAAAAAACTGTTTTAGGAACGTCACTCATCCTGTTTTGTCTTTAAACGAGTCGATTTAAGAATTTAATATGATTTTTTCTTGTTGTCAGCCATAAAGTAATGATCCTGTAGCGGGAGAACGCAAAGCAAGACGGCGAACAATACCCACACAAAGCCTGAAGCCTTCCTTCAACCACTAGCTGAATAAATCCTTCAGGGAGATTTAAAAAGATCAGCGACTCCACAAAGCCTCCCAGGCCTTTTTTTAGCTCATTGTTTTTATCTCCAGAAAGTTTGCCGAGCCTCTCTGCTCCCATCAGAAATCCAAAAATAAACCTGGAGGTCGCAGGGCTGGAGTTCCTCGCATTTTGTTCAGTAACATGTTACTAACCCAACAACAAGGAGCAAAGTTCCTAAAAAAAGGAGATTTATCAATATTTAGATTTGGTCACTGATCCATCTGCAGCCACTCTGCTTACAGCCTGATGGCAAAGCTCCTAAAAACCATCCGTATGTATAGCAACGTGCAGCAGCACTCATCTGAGGTGTTGCATCCAACATACGACGTTTGTGTCGTTATCAGCCATTAAAGCTGCTCAACATTTTGAACTCTTATACCGCTGACATCCAGTGCAGCTCATCTAAAAACAGCCAAAGCACCGGCAGAGGGGAAACCCGCGTCTTTATTGGGTTACCGCTGCTGTTTTACCCAAAGATTTACAAGGTATGTAGGATTCCCGTTTATCTTCTGTGCAGCAAAGCATTGCATCAGTTACCACTAGCAGCATTTCCCAGAGTACTGACGGATGCATCTGAAGCTGGGACCAACATGTTCCACCATATTGATTTTTTTTCCCCTGTCACAGAAAAAGCTGATTCGGCGACTTCTGCCACCGGCTGAAAAAGACGACCATCGATCCTTTAGATGATAAAAACAGGTTTAAAACTGAAGATTAATCGCTAAATGTTTTTTTTAATGTAAACTAACAACAACAACAACAACAACAACAGGAACTAAAACAACAGTAGTAGTAGGGATTCTTTGTCAAACCTCACACCACATTGAATGAATATTTCTGTTTTGAAAGCAAAAATGACCGTCTAGATTAGAATAGGTTCCAATCCTGAGAAATTAAATATGCGATAAAAAGTGGGGTTTGCGTTCCTTTGTGCCACAAAGCTAATGAAAAGTTGCACAAAGTTAAATGACCTTTCCATCTCTAGTTTATAGCTAAACTGTGCTCCAAAAGAGCTTTTTTTTCTGGAAATACCTGGGACATAAAATTATTTTCAAGAAGATTCATTAAAATCACTAGATTTGCAACAAAGGTTGCATCTTTCTTACTATTGTGCATCATTTGTTCTTTAAAACCTGAAAAAAAAACTACATTAAATGGTATTAATTTGATGTTGTTTATTATCCAAAGTAGAGGCAAACCTCGGGCTCTGATGGCTGCAGCAGACGCCCAAAACAAGACTCTCAGCTTCGGGATTCTCTTGAAAGACTCGTTTCTGAATCACCGGAGGCGCGTAGCGATGTTGGCGCCTTTCCATATTACATCTTCCTTAAAACCGAACTAAACACGATGGTTCTTGTTCATTTTTTTAGTTTTGCATTTTCTTTTTCATACCCAAACAATCCAAAAACTCAAATGGGCCACTGCTAGGCACAATTTAATAAGTAAAACTATTTTGTATGGTAGGTTTTTAGTATTTAAGAGATTTGTTCAAATAAAGTATTACATAAACCATATAATTTTATCTAAAAGTGCAGCAACTACATTTGAAATAATAATTTTTGTAGGTTAAAAACCTGTTAGAAAATTTGGCAGAGATGTGGTCAATTATCTAATCAATGGATTTTTAGAGTTTAGATACTTAAAGCATGAAGAAAAAAAAAAAAATTTCACTAAAGCACAACATATTAGTTTAATTTTTATCCATGTTGACCTCTATGGAGGACCAAAACTGACAGCAGTAAGAAGATCAAGGAGGAAAGAAAAGTAAAAGAAAAAACATGCAATAAAGGCTAAAAAAAATTTTAATCAAATACTTAAATAAATGGTGTAATGGAAATAGATAGAAAAACAAATTATGGTCAATTAAATGAATGGGATATTTTAAACACCCACTGATAACTGACATTATTTTTTTATTGATTGGTACATTTTAAGTGTGTTGGTTAATTTATTCGGCCCTTATACATTTCTGTATACATTTGTAATCTTTTCAGTTTCTGTCCGCCATATTTTTTGCCAGCTAGTGGTCACCAAAAGAAAAACATCCAGTAGATTTTCTCTCCCACCCCAGAAATGCATACTGCCAAATAAAATCAAAACATGGATGGGTAGTGAGGGTTGGGTTGTCACAACATGCTACATTTTAAATGGAGGAAAAAAAGCACAATGAGGGGAAAAACAAAAGCTTCCAAACAGATTCTGGTCCATTTCTAACGGCAAATGTCTCTAAAACCCAGTTTTCTCACATTCAGCTCAAAAAGATTCTGTCAAAGACGCACAGAAAATGAAAATGTTCTGTTGATTTAATAAAAAATGTGTAAAAGAAAAAGAAAAAGAAAAAAGAACAATGAGCAGCGCAAACTTTCAAAGAGCTCTGATCATCTGCCTTATGTGACGTCACCAGAGGTATGATGCGCGCATGAAAGATTTTTTTTTTTTTTTTTTTTTTTTGAGGGAGGAGTAGATACGTTAATTAATGTTTTACCACAAAATAGCAAGACAAACAGAAAAGCTGGCCTTAACACGTTGTTCTCTAGTGGCCAACAATCTCTGGAGCGAGTCAGAGAGATTTTAGAAAAAAAAAAAAAAGTCTGACTGACATCTTTAAAATTAAAATCTTAATTTGGAATTGTCCGGTTTTTATTGTTATTATTATTTCTAGACTAAAATATTGCACACGTGTGAAGCAACAAAATAAACATAAATCATGTCGTTCCCAGCCAGGTGAGCAGCCTTACCTGTTTAACTCCGCGCAGGCGGAACAGACCAAACTCTGGAGCCTCCCGTCCGGCCGTCAAACACCGATATTCCTCAGTTCACACCCCCACAAACTGCGACATCCCTGCAGGGTTTCACTCCGTCGACAGTCGGCCCGCCGCAGCCATTAATGCCGACCTCAGACCTCCAGAACCAGCGACCAAACTGCGGGGCTGTGCTGTCAGATCCGGGTTAAAGCGGAATTAAAAGCGGAAAACGGGCTTAATTTCCCTCAGAGGAGAGTTAAATGGCGCTTCTCGCTCCGCAAATAAGCGTCCTGCCGCTCTGAAGCCTGCTGGCGTGTCTGTAATCAGACGCTGCTCTCCACAATATCCATTCATCCTATTACAGCTTAACCCTTCACTGTCTGCTGCAGGGCTCAGTGCTGCCTTCAGGGACCGTCGGAAAATTCGCTTCTCCCAGCTAGTTCATCACAGGGGCCCATAAATCATTGCACTTTACCACACAAACAATTCACTTCTAATTATACATAAACTTTCATTTAAATGCATTTGAAATCGAGCCAATTCCCAGTCACATCCACATCCAAGTGCACATACAGTTCAATCAAATTATAACAAGCTGCAATGCAGCACAATGGCACCGTTCTTTTGAAAATACATCAAAGGGACAAAAACAAAAAGCACAAATAAAAATACATCAAAGTTTATTTGATGAGAAGCAAACAGAAAAAAAAATTCCCATTACAATGTGTCACTAAAGCACAACATAGTTTTAATTTTGATCCACTTTGACCACTATGGAGGACCAAAACTGACACCAAGAACATCAAGGGAGAAATAAAAGACAAAAGTAAAAGAAAAAGAATGCAATAAAGGCTAAAAAAAAAAAAATAATAGAAAGCTAAATTAAAATCAAATGCTTAAATAAATGGTTTATTGGAAATAAATTGAAAAAATATTAAGGTCAATTAAATGAATGGTATATTTTAAACAGACAATTATGATTTTTTTTTATTAATTGGTACATTTTAAGTGTGTTGGTTTATTTATTCAACCTTTTATACATTTTATACATTGAGAAGGTCTCCAATAAATCACTGGTGACCTTCTCAGTTCAGATCATTTCTGGTCCCTTTGTTGATAAAGTTGCTCTTTGTGAGAAATATCCCCCCAATGCACTTTACCACACAAATAATTAAATTCTAATTATACAGAAACTTTCATTTAAATGCATTTCAAATCAAGCGAATTCCCAGTCACATCCACATCCAAGTACACATACAGTTCAATCAAATTATAACAAGCTGCAGTGCAACACAATGGCACTGTCCCTTGAAAATACAGCAAGTACGGAAGAGGATTAGGTCCATTCAAAGAAATAAAATAAAAGTGTATTCAAATCTGACTTTATTCTCAGAATTCTGACTTTCAGAATTGAATAGACTTTTATTTATTTTGTTATGAATGGCCCTAATCCTCTTCCATAGAAGAAGACAAAAACAAAAAGCACAAATAAAAATACATCCCAGTTTTTTTTTTTTTTTTTGTTTTTTTTTAAGCTTGTTTGATGAACAGAAATAGGTGAATTGATAAAATTGTGAAAATAAATTGGAATCTGATCAGTAGGACATTCTAAAAATGCAGCAAAGTGCAGCAATATGTTGACTATTTTGAATGAGCATGATATAAAACAAAAAGGGAAATACCAAAACATAGTTGATGAAAAACTGAAATTTACTTATTGCTTATGAAATTTTTCTGCAAATGGATTTGGAAATTATGAATAATTGTTCACAATCTAAAATAAGTCAATAGTTCTAAATGTATATTTATTGCAGGCTACTGCTTGGCTATTATGGTTTGTGACACAAAATGAAACAACATTCTTACCCTCTATAGTTGCAGATCTTCAATCCTAGCAGAAAAGTATTTTTTTTTATTTAAATTTTATGTTTCACATCACTCTTAATACAAAAACTGGATGGGAAACACAAATCATACTGAAGATTAAAACATAGGGTTCAATCAGAAATACAGAGAAATAATTTACCGGTTGGACAAATTGCAAAGAAAACTGCTGGAAAATCTCCATGATGGAGGATTCAGGAAAATAAGTATTAAGAAAACCTGGTAGTCTTTGGGGCTGCACAGCTTGACCGTTCTCAGCAGAAACACAGATCAAAGTTTAAAAGGGTCAGAGACAGACGGAATTAGCATTTCTGCCTCTTTTATGGTTTTTCCTGAATCACAATTAAAGTTTTATGTTGCTTTTTAAAGGTTTTAATGCAGAACATACAGCTTTGCCAGCAAAGGTGTCCCACAGTGTAGGTTTTAATCCTGAAAAATAGTTAGAAAACATATATTCATAGCTCTTTTCATGCTAAGTATGTAAAAGGGTTTGTTCAAACCAAATTGAGTCCCATTTGATCAAATATTAAGTTATTCTTCAATAACTGGGAGCTAAAAAAATCTCTCAAACCTGTCACATCTAGACGCATAATGCTGTGGACAGAGCCGGCCCAAGGTAGAAGTGAACTAGACACCTGCTTAGGTCCCCATACGCTCATAATTAGCCCCTACAGGTGTGCTGTGAGCCTATTTACCTGGAAGGGGGACCTTCTGATGAAACTATGATCAGGGCCTTACTCAGCCCAGAGCGTAGCTGCAGCCAAAGACACAACACGATCAGCAATGGTTCTGCCGTCAATGGTTCAATTACTGTTCAGTACGACCCAGTTTGTGCAGAGCAACCGTTGCATCAGGTGCTGCGGGCTCCACCTCTACCCTGCTTCTCTGCTTGTTGTTTTCTAATTCCTGCATATTGGGGAAACCTTTCAAACTGTCAATCAGAATCTTCTAAATTCAGTTCTGAATTTGTAAAGTGTGAAAATCTTCTGTGTAAAAGCGCCTTTTGTTTGTCTTTGTCATGTTTTCTTCATAAATTGTAATAAACCATCTTGTGAAGACCTCTGTAAACTAAAAAAATAATTGTTTTTTTTTATAGAGCATGAAATGAAAGGAAAGTAGAAAAGTTAAAAAGTTAAAAACGCTCGTCAGTGTTCATAAATTTCCAAAATGCATCTCCAGCGAGTCAACAAAGGACATTAAAACCAGCTGAAAATCTTCACTTTTAAGACCTGGGCACATCTCTAACCAATAAGATTTAAGATAATTTTAAAGAAAATCTAATCATGATACAGATATTGTTTTCAGCTTATTTTTAAATAAATGTATCCTATAAATTGTGACTGAGCAAGAAGTGGTTTTGTTTTATTGACCAACAGCTCCATCCACAGGACAAAGGCGTCTCCAGCGTCTGATTATCAGCAGACGTCACAGACCAGGCCGGGGTTTTTTCATAGAGACATTTTATTCTGGCATGAAAGCAGCTGCTTCTCTGCATCTAAAGGAAACACAGAGTCGTCATTTGGAGGTTTTTCAGGCAAGTCCCACAGGGAGGAGAACCAGAACTCACTGGAGGGACGATGTGTGTCCCGTCTGGCCTGGGGACACCTCAGGATCCCCCAGAATGAGGATGTAGCTGAGGAGAGGAACGTCCTCCTGGACCTGCTGCCTGGAACTAGAACTCAGTGGATGGATGGATGAAAGGATAGATGGATGGGGATGGATGACTGGATGGGGATGGATGGACAGATAAAAGGATGGATGAATGAATGAATGAACGACTAGATGGATAGATGAATGAATGACTAGATGGATGAATTAATGACTGGATGGATGAATGAATGACTGGATGGACAGATGAATGAATGACTGGACGAATGAATGACTGGATGGATGAATTAATGACTGGATGGATGGATGAATGACTGGATGGACAGATGAATGAATGACTGGACGAATGAATGACTGGATGGATGAATGAATGACTGGATGGATGGATGAATGACTAGATGGATAGATGAATGACTAGATGAATGAATGACTGGATGGATGGATGAATGAATGGATGAATTAATGACTAGATGGATGGATGGATGGTTGAATGGATGAAAGGATAGATGGATGAATGGATGGGGATGGATCTATAAATGGATGGATGGACAGATAAAAGGATAGATGGATGAATGAATGGATGGATGAATGAATGACTAGATGGATAGATGAATGAATGACTAGATGGATGAATTAATGACTGGATGAATGGATGGATGACTGGATGAATGAACGACTGGATGAATGGATGGATGACTGAATGACTGGATGGATGGATGAATGGATGAATGAATGACTGGATGGATGAACGACTGGATGGATGAATGACTGGATGAATGACTGGATGGATGAATGACTAGATGGATGGATGAATGGATGAATGACTGGATGGATGAATGACTAGATGGATGGATGGATGACTGGATGAATGAATGACTGGATGGATGGATGGATGGATGAATGGATGGATGGATGAATGGATGGATGGATGAATGGATAAAAGGATGGATGGATGGATGAAGCCGTTTTAACGTTTCACAGGAATATTTTGCATCCTAAACTCTCACTAAAGACTTCCAGCTTCAACAGTTTTCTCTTCCACACACAATGAGGAAGACGGAGGACATTGAAATGTCATATAAATCTCTAAATTTATTTAAATTCAACATAAATAAGATAGATCTTTACAGAAAAAAAAGAAGATTTCCTATTGATGGCAGCAGAGTCTTGTGAAGCTAAAGCTTAGACAGCAGTCTGGTTGCAGCAGGACGGCGGCGGTCCGTCATCGCTCCTCCGCCAGCAGCGACCTGAAGGTCTTCAGCTCTTTGATGCTGGTGGAGATCCTGAGAACACGTTCAAAACATCCACGAGGAAATGTTAGGGAACCGAGTTTTACATTTCAACGACGCTCAAAGAGATTTTCAGAAGGTCATAAATCAGATTCCCACCTCCCGAAGGCGTTGAGGAGGGAGACGACCTCCTGCCGGCTGAGCTGGAAACTGGGCCGTCGCTCTCTGGACTGCGGCAGCGCCTCGATCTGCCGCTCAGAAAACAGGATCTTCAGCGCCGTGCCCAACCCCTGAGTCTGAAAAAAAGAGAGAAAGACCAAAATAAAAAAGGCTCATCATGTTTTTCATAGATAAGTAAAAAAAAATGTTTTATTATAGTTTATTTTATCGTTCTGATGTCATTATCAAATTTTTTTCCTTTCTCTTATTGTATGTATATAGTTTACAGATAGTTTCAGCTGTGGTTGCCTTAAAGTGCTTTATAAATAAAGTTGTTAGCGTTTAAAAAGAGATTAATAATGTGTTCAGCGACTGCTCAGTGAGATGCTGCGGTAACGGTCAACCAACACGTCGCACAGGTGAGAAAAGGCAACATTACACATAAAAAAAAGTCTGCCTAGAAAAACAAGAAATGTTTTTTATTTTTTTTATTTTTTTTATTTGATTGAATTATTGCCTGAGCTTCAAGGATCAGAGGAAGCGCACCTGTAGTTTTCCCCAGAGACGACATTTGAAGCAGCCGACGCAGTCCATGATCTTTGAGATGTTGAGAAACGCCAGCCGGATGTCCTCCTGGTGGAAAAGGAGAGGCGTGAATATTTACAAGATACATTTGTAGCAACATTTAAAAGAAAGAAAGAGGAAGAAACCTAAAGTGCATTTCTTTGCGTGTTAGCTCCCTCTGGTGGCCAAAACAAGAAGAATAATCGGGTCTGATGTTTTTTACGGTTTGTAAATTAATAAAATTGGAATAAACATTTTAAATACATGTGATGTTTTTATCTTGCTAAGCAGATATAAGTGCACAGAAATGTTAAATTGTTTCTCACCTTCAGTTTGGCCGCTTCTTTATCGTCTCCGGCAAACAGGGAGGTCTCATCAAAGTGCAGCGGAAACGATCTGGAGGAATAAAGAGCACCCAAAAAAAAAAAAAAAAAACCGCCGCAGCAAGAATAATTAGTTTCATACAACATAACAATTACCTCAGCAGACCTAGAAACACGGGCGGCCAAAACACGGCACCTAATCGACTCTCCGTTAACTCTCGTTCGTTTCGCTTTCCGATCCTCAGGTTTCACGTTCAGACTCTAAAACCAGGACAAATCAATGAGATCTTTCCTTGCTGAAGCATCTGAGCTGTCCAAAATTAATTATGTGGTGGATTAATAAGCCTAAACATTCAACCAGGAACACCATTTCCCCAAAAGAGGAAACCAAGTTCTACGCAACAGCTGCTGTTGACTCCCCAAGGATTCAGTCAGCAGCTTAAATCAGTTCATCCACATATTAAACATTTTAGTTTTATCTTGGTTGAAGCACACTTGTTTGCGCAACCCAATGAAAAAACAAACGTCCGATTCCCTTATCGATTCTGTGAAATGATTCGATTCCTTTTCAATTCCAATTTGGGGAAAAAAGGGAGAACAAACAGTTTGATGATGAGCATCAACTTTGTTTACTTAACCATCACACGACCTCACAAACTAACAAGGTCAAGATGTCCACAGCAAATGTGCAACCGGAGTAACATTTATATTTGTTTAAATACAAAAAAGGAATATAAGAACAAACTTAAATACAGTAGATAAGTTCCTTAGAATACAAGAAAATGTAAGTTAGTTGTGACAATTGCTTATTAATCTCCCTTCAGATAACCTCAGTCATCGAAATCTAACGGAGAAGCCATCTGTTTAATGAAAAAGCATTACTGTACAATTTTGGGAAATAAACTCATCTCCCCCTGATTTAAATAAACGAGCGTCACCTTTCTCTCGCTCCCTGAACTGCGGAGCAACTTCGTAGCATGTTTCCTTACATCCATTGCAATAGCTAGAATCATGGAATAATTCCAGCTACCAGTAGTTCTAATTAAACATGCTACCAATGAAGGGCTGGATTAACGAGAAAGGCACACTCCCTTAATAACCCCAAAGAGAGGTAGGAAATTGGTTTATTTCCAGAGATGGCATATTTGATTTACTAGGAACCAGCCAGTGATGTAAAACTAGCTACTTACCACCAGAGTTGCCTTCCATGCTGGTCGTAACTTTAGCTTCTGTCCGGTAAGAATCAAAAACACGGCATTCGTTAAATTGTATGCCATGTTGTGTGCGCAGGTGTTTCTGCCTGTTGGATCTATTTCTTCTCGCGGATGTATATGCCATTTTGCAATGATTGCAAAGCGCCTCGTTGCCATCTTTCTCTTCTTTAAAATGAAGCCAAACCTTTTTTTTGTTTGTTTTTTTCGCCTGGGCACGTCGTACTTGCTTACTGAATGCCATGTGTGCGTAACTTGCGTAAAAAACGTGACGTAACTTGCGTAACTTGGAATCGAAAAGAGAATCGTTAAGCGAGCTGCCAAACGGTGCAACGAAATTGAAACACACGGAACCGGTTCTGAACAGGAACCGGTTTTCGATTCCCATCCTTACAAAGGAGTACAGCCCTCAGAGAGTCTGTGGTTAGAGCAGGGGTGTCAAACATACGGCCCGCGGGCCGGATCCAGCCCGCCGAACAATTTAGTCCGGCCCTGTGGCTAAATGCATTATCATTATAAAAGAAATAAAAAATTTTTTTTTTTTTTTTTCCAGTGTCCTGTCTGGAAATGTGGCAGTAAGATGCCACAAAGAGCTCATCAGATTTGACTTTCACAAGTGGACAAGATAAAAGGAAGAGCATGATAAAACAATTATTGAAAAAAACATGTACTTCGTTTAATTGAAAATCTGCAGTTCCTATATTGTCCACGAGGAGCGCTGTGTTTTAATTAGCAGATTACGCTTCAGGTGTGGAAAAATTCAAATTATTTCTTAATTTTTATCTGTTTGATGTATTTTGTCATGTAGGACAGTGTTTTTAAGTTCCAAAAATGTGAATAAATGTTTTTCAACATTGTACAATCACTGTGATCAGTTCTTATGCATAATGTATAAGTAAATGTTTAACTGAGTAAAAGTATTGTTGAAATTCCACATACTTTTCTTAAAAACGCTGAGGTTATTCATAATATATTGCGTAAAAGTGAAATTAACTCAATATAAAAATCAACAACAAGTCCACATTTATTAGTTCTATTTAATCTTGCAATGAGTTTACTCGTGTGGCCCTCTTGAGATCAGATTAATCTGTATGCGGCCCCTAAACCAAAATGAGTTTGACACCCCTGGGTTAGAGGCACACAGACAACCTCTCATCATACCGCCCTTCATCAGACGGGAAACCAACGCTAACCTTTTAACAGAGGAACGACTCTGACTTCCACAGGTTCCACGGTTTGGAGAGCAGCGGCCGGCTGAAGCTATGCAAAGTAGCCGTTATGAAAAGAGCCGATAGGAGAGCAGCTGCACTGCGGACGGTAGTAGGGAGCCAGGAGGTAACGGGTTATTATCAGGCAGACCCACCTGGCCAGCTGCAGGATGTCCAGAAGCAGCTCTTTGTGCTTGTGGTCCTCCTCCGGGCGGCCCGTGTACAGCTGGAAGGACGACTGCTTGAAGAAGGGCAGCACTTTGGCTAAAGCCCTCAGCTCTATCAGGTACAGGAAGTAGAGGTTGCGGAGCCTCTTGGGGCCCTCGCCGGCCGTCAGATCCGAGTCGAAGCGCCGCCTGAACTCGGATATGTTGTGACCCCACTTCCTCTGATACCAACTGTCTGGAAAGGGGAGGAAGAGGAAGAGGAGGAGGAGGAGTTAACATGGAGGGAGGCTCGATAAGACGTCCCAAACGCGCTCCGCCGTCAGCGCGCCTCACCATCCAGGAGGTACTGCGCGCTCAGATGCACGTTGATGCTGGCGTGGAGTCCGGAGATGAGGCGGTAGAAGGCCCTCTTCTCCACGCACTGACCTGAGAAGGGAGGCAAAGCCGACGTGAAAGGCGGGAAAACGCTGCCGGACGTGTGCGGGGGTGGGCGGCGAGCTTACCTTCCAGCCAGCTGTAGAAGAGTCGCGCTGTGGACGACGTCAGAGAGGTTAGAGATCCGTCAGCGGAGATTAAGACAGATGGGCGGAGCGTTCAGGAGCGCTTACCTTCACTTCCTGAGCCGCCCTGGTAGGAGTCAGGAATGAGCGGCCGCTCGATGGTGAACAGTCTGTCAGGGAGATAACGGGAAGAACCCACCATTAGAACCTAGTTTGGCCTTTCAATTCAATTCAATTTTATTTATATATTTTATTTTATTTATATATTTTATTTATATTTTGGATCAGCCTTCAGCTGATTCAAAATGCTGCGGCAAGAGTTCTGATGAAAATCAACAAGAGGGATCATATTTCCCCTATTTTAGCTTCCCTTCATTGGCTTCCTGTTAAATTAAGAATAGAATTTAAAATTCTCCTTCTAACATATAAAGCCCTTAATAATCAAGCTCCATCATATATCAGAGCTCTGATTACCCCGTATGTTCCTAACAGAGCACTTCGCTCTCAGACTGCAGGTCTGCTGGTGGTTCCTAGAGTCTCTAAAAGTAGAATGGGAGGCAGATCCTTTAGCTATCAGGCTCCTCTCCTGTGGAACCAACTCCCAGTTTTGGTCCGTGAGGCAGACACCCCGTCTACTTTTAGGACTAATCTTAAAACTTTCCTTTTTGACAAAGATATAGTTAGAGTGGCTCATGTTACCCTGAGCTACCTCTATAGTTATGCTGCTTTAGGCTTAAGCTACTGGAGGACATCAGGGTCTAATTTTCTCACTCTACTGATTTCTACTGTTCTCCAGTTTTGCATTGTATTACATTGAAATGACTGTCGTCATTTCAGCTTTTAACTTTTTGCTCTCTCTCTCTTTTTTCTTCATAGTAGGTACACCTGGTCTGGCGTTCTGTTAACTGTGACATCATCCAGAGAAGACGGCTCACCCGCTACTACCATCTAATGTAGAACAGATTACTGGATCAATGTGTGCTTCCTATATAAGGAAATCAACTGGTTTCCTTATATAGGAAATTTTTGACCAATCTGTATAATCTGACCCAATCTGTACAATATGATTGAACTTGACTTTGTAAAGTGACTTGAGATGACATGTTTCATGATTTGGCGCTATCAATTCAATTCAATTCAATTTTATTTATATAGCACCAAACCAGTTGATTGCATCAAAGTCCCGACAAGCAGCATTCACTCCTGGAGAACCGTAGAGCCACAGGGAGAGTCGTCTGCATTGTTGATGGCTTTGCAGCAATCCCTCATACTGAGCAAGCATGAAGCGACAGTGGGAAGAAAAACTTCCCATTAACGGGAAGGAAAAACCTCCGGCAGAACCGGGCTCAGTATGAACGGTCATCTGCCTCGACCGACTGGGGTTACAGAAGACAGAACAGAGACACAACAAGAGAGACAAAAAAAGCAAACCTTTCCTACTTGCTTTGGAGCAGAAAACTTTAACCAACACTCTCCAATTTTACTTATTGCTGGCCTTCAACTCTAAATAAAGACCAGAAACTGTTAAAAAAACAACAACTAAGAATGATCGTGTCGTTTGGGCAGTTCTATGTCCAGACTTTAGCTTCCTTTGTCCGTCGCTCATTTTCAGAGCCATACCTGAACATTTTTGTTAAGCTAATTAACTCTTTGAACCTGATTCTTAGAGGTCTCTGCAAAAAGGGAATTTTCAAGTACAAACACAAAAGCTTACCATGAATTCCCACATAGATCGTTTTTTTTTTTATGATTAACAGTTTTTATTTTCATTATTCAATAACAAAAACAAGCACCACTCTCTATCCTGATCCTTAGCTACACTAACCGTATCGATGAGGACATCACGCAAAAAATAACAAATAGACAGAAACCAACACTCCGTTTGTACTTATTGCTGGCCTTCAACTCTAAATAAAGACCAGAAACTGTTTAAAAAAAACAAAAAAAAAACTAAAAATGATGGTGTCGTTTGTGTCGAGGCGTACTTGAAGCAGTTCTCCTCATAGATGCTGGTCCAGATCCGCCACGCCTCTGGACCTTTGTAGCCTGTGTAGCGCTCCGGGTTCAGCAGCAGGTCTACGTACTGCGAGTCCGGCGACTCCTCGTCTGGGAAACGGCAACAGTTTAGTTATAATGATTCATCCGTCCATCCCACCATTTCAGCAAATTTCAGAGGCAAGCAGAGCTGAGGCGCGTCACGTCAGCAAAAATGTCTAAAAAAAAAAACGCTTTTCTGGCTAGAGATTCATTTTTCTAACTGAATATATAAAAGATGCCTGCAGCTCCTGGTTAAAGCCACCATGTTCTATTGTTTTGTATGCACTTAAAAAAAAAAAGTAAAATTTTGTGTGTCACAACAGATCGTGATGTTTTTCATCCTTTTCAATAAAAAATGAAAGGGGGAAAAATTCTTACCTGACTCCGCCAGATAGATTTGCTCCGCATATCCATCTGGAAACCTTCCGTTGAAGTAATTTTGGGAAGGGGCGAAAATACTGGTTAGCTGATTGGCCTATGTTGGTGATAGACGGGCCAAATAAACCAATCAGATTCGTCGTCGCTCTGTTACGAGCGACGACGAAAACACAACCACAAGCCAAGCTACTCTTGCTGCTGCAGGTAAAGGCTCGTTAGCTCAGCAAAGAAATACTCTGTAATTCCGATAAAACTTGCTCGATAGCCACGCTAACGCTAGTTTCATCGGCTGAAGCCGCCATGTTCTTTAGACTGAACTGACGCGCTTCCCGTTGCGTCACACCTCAACCCGCCTCAAAGCCAACGCTGATTGGACGTTCGTTTGGTGAACGGCTCCAAATTTTCTTTAACGGAGAGTAGCCAGACTGATCTGCGAGTGAAACCTTGAAAGCTCGCGAGATCAGGATGGTCTCACGAGGCTAGTATCAACCAGTAACGTTTTTATCTTCTGCATTAGAACGCTGTTTGTAGCGACCGTTACATGCGCTGACGTCAGATTTTTTATATATACACTGGATGAAATAAGGTGGCGTTTATTTCCCCCCACAGCTGAGCTGATCCGTACCGTCGACCACGCAGAAGCGCTCGGCCTCGTCGTCGTGTTTGCTCCAGTCCAACAAAGCCTCTCGGGTCTCCTGGCTGAAAACAAAAGCAGAGGTTGAGCTTCAGAGGCGAACAGCTTAGATTGTTTAAGCTTACATGTAGAGAAGTTACAGCGCAGGTAAGCCCACAGCGAGTCTGTTTGGGCCCGACTCACCTCAGAGAGACGTCTACGGCGCCGAGATGTTTCTCCTTCTCACACGCGACCAGCTGCTCCTCGTTGGCCGCCGCTGAATACTAAAAGCAGAAGGACAACGGGTTTAACTTCCAGATGTTTCTGTTATCTTATCATCCACTTTTAATTTAGAATAACTACTTATCGTTTGTAGTTTTATAATTTTTTGGTGTCCCCACACTAAGTTTAAGAAAGAAAAGGATTTAAAGACAGAAGTGAAGGAGCGAGTGTCTCGGACGGACTGACCTTGTGATGAGGAGACGATCGGATTCCCTCAGGAACCTCGTTCTGGGAGCAAACACAGATTCAGGCGGGTTAACGGGAATTATCTTCCACTTAGACCCGTTTTAACAAGCGGCTGACATCTAGCAGACGATGATTAGGACACTGGGTTTAAATACGACGGGGTGTATGCAAAGCTACGTTTTAGTTTTGCATAGTTTGATGGAGAAAGATTCAAATGTTGGGCTGTTTGACTTTAGCTCCTTTCCCCATTTTCAGAGCTATACCTGAACATTTTTATTAAGCTAATTAACTCTTTGAACCTGATTCTTAGAGGTTTTAAAAGTGTATTTTCTGCAAAACGGGAATTTTCAAGTACAAACACAAAAGCTTACCATGAATTCCTACAGAGATAGTTTTTTTTTTATGATTAACAGTTTTTATTTTCATTATTTATCACGCAAAAAATAACAAATAGACAGAAAATAATTAGAGGGAAAGTCGACACACAAGAAGTAAACTAAATGAGCAAAACAAGATATTCTGCTGTCAAACGCCACGATCAGAGGAACTGAAAAAACATAACATACAAATAAAAATAAGAATATTTTTCTCTCCAGTACATAACACCTTTCAGGGAGCTTCTAATAAAGTTAAATATTTCCTTCATATACATCCGTTCTACCCAGTCGTTCATATGACATTTTGTCGGATGCTGAAACCACTTTAACAGAGAGGGAAACCTTCCGTCTTCATCCCCTGACAAGTATGTCTGCCAAAGGTAACATTGGTCTGGATAAAACTTTGAACACGTTTATCCTGTCAGAACTGAATGATCACTCAAAACAAATAATAATAATAATAATAATAATAATAATAATAATAATAATAATAATGGAATCTGCATCTTTGTAATCTCACATAGATTATCATAAACACTGGTCCAGAATAGTTGGGTTTTGTGACATAAAACCTGAATTAAAGTACCTTCCTCAGACTTACTTCACCAGCAGTGTGGAGTGGACGATAATCCTAATCTAAATAATCTAGAGGGAGTCCAATAAAAACGATGCATAACTCTCAATTTAATAAGGCGTACTCTTGCATCCCTTGAAACTACTTTAATATTCCCACAAATTCTAATCCTCATTTCTAAATGTCAAGTTCAGATCCCTTTTCTATGTCTTCTTCAGAGCTAAGGGCCCATTACCAAAAGTCTGAATCAACAGAGAATAATAGACTATAGATAATACTTCTCAGACTACATAAAAATCAGGTCTGAATTATTCAGCTATCCCACATTCAAGGCGTGAATCAGTAGCTACGTTTACATCTGAATAAAGGGCCGATAAGAATAAAAAGGCGTCATGTAAACAACCTGATGGGAATGTCGGATTAAACTCAATCGGAATGAAATTGGAACCTGAATGAGAGGGGTGGTTTATGCAGACTGATAATCCGATCAGCGGGCATATAAACGATTAAATTCAAAACTTTAAAAGAGCTCAAAATTGTTATTTATTCAGTAACGATGCTACTATAATCAGAATATCGTGCAAGTCCAGCCTGGGCGCCTGGAAGACAAACAAACTCTTATAAAACTGCTTTGTTTACTATATTTTATTGTTCAGCAAAGACCGAAGTTCTTCTTCTTCTTCTGTGGTTTTATTATTACTTAATAACTGCCCATGTCTGAGTGGTTCTATTCTGAAAAAAGACCAGGTGCATATACACGCTCATTATGATCAGATTAATTGATTGTGTGCCTGTATAAACGGTACAATCCGATTATTTAATCCAAACACATTTTAACCTGACCGTGACATTTTGTGCATGTAAACATAGTTATTGTCGTATTGCCAACATATCAGTCGACCTCTAGTTCATTTTATAGAAAAGACAAAGCTTAAAGCGATTTTCTTTAGGAGCATCGGTTGCAGAAAGCAGGGGGGAAAACTCACCGGTGAGCAGGGCTTCACGGCACAGTCTCTCAGACCACAGTGACTGCCGGCCGTCCAGAACGGACACGGTTTGTTCAGGTTCACCTGTAGGACAGAGTCACCAGAAACCCTGAGAAACGCGTCGTTTAATCCCAGCGTGTGCGCGTCACACCTCGGTCTGAGTTTACCTTGTAGAACCTGAAGTAGTCGGACTCCAGCAGAGTTTGAAGTTTGGGGAAAAGCTGCTCGTTGTTGAAACCGTCAATGGTCTCGACGTCGCAGGCACAGTCGTCCAGTTCGCCCGTCACCTGAGAAAGAAACGTTTTTAAATTTTCTTTTTTGTTTCACAAAATCCTCAGCTTAGTCTAAAAAAAAAAAAAAAAAAAAAAAAAAAAGCAGGTGTGTGTGTCTCAGCCAGAAACTGGGAGCTGGTCAAACAGAACAGCCCGATAGCTGAAGGATCTGCAAAGTGCTCTGATGCGAACAGGAACAATCTACTCTTATGTAAGATCTAATTTCACTATCCTGATCTTCAACTGCAAAAACATAAAAAGGAAACAGAATCATTTCTCTTTTTTGTATAGTAAAGAATTACAACTTCAATTCTAATATAAAATATATAAAAATCCATACCAGTAAACTGGACCAAGCACCAGACCCAGTGTTACACCATGTGGTACAAAGAGTAGATTAAAAATAATGAGACTTTATGCCGGCCTCTGTAAAAGAATAATGTACCTGACGTCATCAAACACAAGCACCATATGGCTACAAACCGAAACGCTTTAGATTATATATTTCTAATTATAGAGGCAGAACATTATGGAGAGTTGGTTTTATTTTCATCTTCCCTTCCAGTTTAAAAACAAGCTTCAGTTTCTCCGCCTCTAAGTGCATTAATCACACTTCCTGCTCCGTGTTTTCTGCTCGTAGTTTTAAGAACACACCTATGAGTTAAAAGTCTTTATGCGCTGTTTACAACTAAGTTATTAAACAAAGATCTGGAGGTCTAAAGATCGTCCCGTATCTGCCAAAAAACAAAACAAAACAAGCTCTGTAATAAAGACCATATGGTTTAAAACGTCGCTCACCTGACAGAAACACCTGCCGTGCGCAACTCCGGGCACCTGGAGGACGAGGAGGAGGAGGAAGACCACCAGCTTCTTCATCATCATGACCTCTCTGGGTGTCTCTTCTCGGCTTATCAGCTACTGTAGTCCAACTGCTCTCAGTCTTCCGTGTTTTGTTAGAAATTAGGGAAACGCGTCGGTCCTTCAGCGGCCGTGGATGTGGGGAGGCGGGGATCTCCTGTGAGCTGTCGTTTCCTGATGTTTCATCATTTCCAATCCGCAACGTGCCCTACGTGACGAGCAGCTGCCGCGGTCATCGGCCCCGCGCACATCACCGCGATCCCTTTAAAAAAAAGAAAAGAAAAAAGAAACCAGGACCGTTAACACGTCCACACGGCAAACGTTTTATCGGTGGTCTGCGTGGGACAAACGCCAAGACGGCGTAATTTGCACCGCCGCGCCAGTAGCTGGCGACAATTTCTTTGAAACTCAAAGACATAAACATGAAAACATGCTTACAAACAACGCTTTCTTTAAAACAAAAGAGCACCACCAAATAAACTTTCAAAATGACCGGGACTCAAATGTTTATATGAACAAACGGCGGGTTTATCTGTTAGTTAAGGGCTGCTGTAGCAGCGATCATGTAACTTCAAGATAGACCCCGGAAGTAGCAGGAAGGCACGAGCTAACTCCTGGTTTTCTTTGCTAACTGCTACTTAGTCGTTTTTGCCGCGGATACTAAACAATATTAGTATTTACTAAAGTGTCTGCTGAGCTCGGGTACCTGTTCTTAGCGGAACAAACCACCACTGCTTTCTAAAACCGGTCGGCATCCCACACTGACGCAGCATCCGTTATGCTCCTGCGCATGCGCATTGAACGCGAGCACCACTTAGCTTTTTATTTTTATTATTTTTTTATTATTTAACAATTGCACAGTTTATATGAACATTCCTCTCTAATGTAAAAATAATACATTGTACAGTTTCCACCATTGCGGGTATAAAACTTAAATGAAACATAAAACATAAATGCAGTGTTGTATAAAGTACTGAAATCGCAGAGTCAAGTAAAAGTATAGTTATCTCTCCAAAATATGACTTTGGTAAAAGTCCAAGTCACTCACTGAAATGTCACTTGAGTAAAAGTCTTAAAGTATCTAAAATGTCGTGTACTTAAGTATGAAAATTACAGTAAAAATAGATGTACTTAAGTAATGTAATAAAAAGTATAAGTAAAAAGAAAAACAAAGCAAATGCAGTTTGAATGACGTTTTAGATTTTGGTAAACTTTGAAGGTCAAATCCACTTAAAATAATATAAACAGCCAAGTGCAGGAGAAATTTAGACCAAGTTTAGACTGATAATACAACCTTTTTGTAAGCTTTCAGTTTTCCTTCTTCAAGTAAGGTCAGTGCTATGCACTTTAAAGTTGTACACAACCAAGTGCTGGCAAAATGTAGACCAGCAGGTGAATATTAAGAACATGGTTAAGTGATAAACCAGGCTTAGTTAACCTCCAGGATATGGTAAACCTGCTAATAGATACACCTGCAGGTATCATTTAGTTAAGAAAATTAGGACTCTCTGCTATTAGATGCTTTACCTATACCACAAGGTTAATTTAACCTGCTTTACCACTGAACCAGCTACTTATCCTGTTGGTGGTGATGAACAAGCCCAGGCAAGTTTCAACTTTGTCGCAGTCAATCAGTAGGTGGGGTCAAAACACTTGCATGCGTCTCTCTCTCTTTTTGTAATGAGTAACTAAACCAAACATTGAAAATGTATTGGAGTAAAAGTATGTAATTAAGTTCCGAAATATACTGAAGTAAAAGTAAAAGTTATCAAAAAATTTTATACTCGAGAAAAGTATAAAGTACTCCAAAATATACTTAAGTACAGTAGTGAAGTATTTTTACTTCGTTACTATACCACACTGCATAAATGAAGATTTACATCATATTTTACCACTGATCTCTATTATACACTGGAGTGCTAATGGTCCGCTGTTAGAACAAGTCGCTTTGAAGCCACCAGCCGCCATATTGGTACTCCTTATTTCCCCCCAGTAACTAGGGAATATGTGCGCTACAGCATCGAATAACGAGGATTTTCTCATGTTCAGGGGGGGCTTAAAACTTTTAAAACGTCAAATGCCATATACTTTTATGTTATGTTCTAAAACTATCAAGTACTGAGAAAGTCATGTGCTGAAATATTTTGCATTTTATTTATTTAAAAAAAAAAATATATATACATATATTTAATAACACTTATAAATATATAAATAACAAAAACATATATTTACATATTGGTATACATACATATATATATATATATATATACACATACACATATATACATATACACATACTTATATATACATATATATATTTAATATGAATAACATGTAAAATATTTCAGCACCTAATTTCCTAGTTCTTGATAGTATTAGTACATCCACTGACTGTAAAATTACCTGCGAAACGTTTTCACACAGCCAGAAAACTGCTTGTTGTTGCAACCAAATCCTATGGGATTCTGTGAGAGTAGGGAGGAGCAAGATGGCAGCGAGTTACTTCAGTTTTTCGGCAAAATCAGCACTCCAGTGTATAATATAGCTCAGTGGCGAGCTATATTATTAAAATGAAAGCCCAATTTTAACATTAGTAACAGTATGACATCAGGGTTAAGCTACTTTATTGCACCTACTGACCTTCACAGCACTGATAATTAAGAAAGGAATAGTCATATTTCTATGTTTGCCCACCTGTACAGTGATTAATCTATAAGTTATGTGCAGTCAGTTCAGCTCATTCTTTCAGTGAAATGGTAAAAATACCAGAGAATGGAAGCCATTTGTTACATTTACTATACAATAATATAGATGTGACCTTTTCTTTCCTGAGAACTATAATAATCTGCATGTTAAGCATTTATAGTTTTATGCTGTGAAAAGGTTAGAATTGAAAAAAACAATTATGGTAACATTTGGCATTTTTAATTTACAGGAAGAAACATAAACTAAATATGTGAGGATAAACACCTCTGTGCCAATCCTCCAAATATTTTTTATTGAAGGGGACCTGAAACCAGCCTTCAGGCTAAATAGGGCCACTATCGTCCTGCTCCTTCAGCTGTTGCCCATCCAGAAGGTCCATGGATGACCACAGGAGATAGAGGTGCTGGTAACCCTCTACTGGCTGGCCTGCGGTGCATCCTATAGGGAAACAGCTTGCCAGTAAGATCTCTTACCTTCTTGTCCTTAAATAGAGCCAACAATAACACACAACTGATACATACATTATATTAATTGGATAGAAGATTAAGACATATTAGCATATTACCTAAATTACAAGTTAATTTTATATTTAGTACAGGTCAAGTGGAGGCACGCTACAACAGGCACCACGCCAAGGCGAGAAACATCGTTGAGCTTGCCTTTGGTGGTCTGAAGACACGGTGGCATTCCATCTTCTTAAGGGCGCTAGAGGTCCGCCCGACATTTGCCCCAAAAGTAATCGCCGCCTGCTGCATCCTCCACAATATTTGTATAGAGGCAGCGGACCAGCTAGACGTTGAGGATGAGGAGGTCGACCCAGAGGAGGACGAGGAGGTTGACCCAGAGGAGGACGAGGAGGTTGACCCAGAGGAGGACGGCCATCCGGCGGCTGAAGACAGGGAGCTGCTCCAGCTGGCTGCATGTTTAAGTGGACATGACTACATCTGACCTAACCTAGATCAGTTGTAGTCATGTACACATGCTGCTTCATTTAACCTTTTTCACTACCTGTAAAAATACATTAAATAATCAGTAAATTAATTTCCATTCCAACAATTTTTTAACTGTATGTTTGTAGGTGTTGTCTCTTTATCTAAGATGTTAATACATTAATTAATTACAGTGGATTATTTAATTGTATTCGTAGTGAACCATACACTGTAAATAATGTTGACCATATAGATGAAATCCTGCCTTATGAAGTTCATAAAGCTATTTCCAAATTGTCTAACAATAAAGCCACTGGGTTGGATGGAGTCTCAGCAGAGCATTTAAAGTATGCAAGTGCAAGGCTAGCTATTCTACTTTCCATTTGTTTTACAGCCTTTTTTATACACAGACTTTTACCTGACTCTATTTTAAGTGTCCTATTAGTACCAGTTATCAAACATAAAACTGGGAAGATTGGCAGTTCTGATAATTACCGTCCGATAGCGTTGGCCAGTATAGTTTCAAAAATTATCGAGTCAATCCTGCTGGACAGGATTTTAGAGGTTATCAATTCTACAGATAACCAGTTTGGTTTTAAGGCTAGGCTGGGCACAGATATGTGTATATATGGTTGTAACACTGGTTGTGTGGCTGGTAACTCTGTACTGAATCACCTGATCTATGCAGATGATTTAGTCATATTTAGTCCAAGTACTGCTGGGTTACAGCCATTACTTAACATCTGTTCTGAGTATGGTCTGGAACACGACATTAAGTACAATCCATCTAAAAGTGTGGTCATGATCTGTAGGACTAAAGAAGACAAATCTATTCAGTTTCCAGATTTTCGGCTGTCAAATACTGTGCTGGGTGTTACAAACAAAACCAAGTATCTTGGGCACATCATCACAGAAGATCTGTCATACGATGATGATATCTGTAGACAACGTAGAATGTTGTATGCTCAAGCTAATACCCTTGCCCGTAAATTCGGTGCATGTACTGATGAAGTCAAAGTGGAACTGTTTAATGCATATTGAACCTCTCTGTGCCCTGCTCACCTGCAGTCTACATATAGAAAAAACAACCTGCAAAGGCTGCAGGTGGCCTATAATGATGCTTTGCGGGTATTTTTGAAACGGCCAAGATGGACTGGTGCGAGTGAGATGTTTGTCACAGCAAGAGTCAATACCCTACAAGCTGTTTTAGGAACGTTAATGTATACGTTTATCTGGAGGTTAAATGCACCTGGCAATGATATTATCTTGTCACTTACTGACACCACACGTAGTGCAATCCGATACCAGTCTAAGTTGTGGAGACACTGGTATTCCTGTCTTCTTTAAAGCCCCTATTTAATTGATAATGGTACTTGTATTGTGTTTTATTCTTATCCATTTATTTATTTTATTTATGTATGTATTTATTGGACCATAAGTCCGGAATAAAGTTTATCTATCCATCGATCGATCTAATAGGAGTTATTTCTGTTTTAAACCATGTTAGTAACTGTTAATAATTTGTTGTATATATTACACCTTCATTCTGTTCCAAAGATAAAACATTTGCATAAAATAAATGGCTGCGGTTTCCCTCGGACGTGTACGGGTCACTCTGCTCCGCTCAACGTCGGACTCTCAAGTCCTCACTCTCAAGTTCTTTGTGGAACAATACCTTTTGGATTATGAAGAGCTTTGTCTTCTAAGCTCTGTTGTTAGCATAGATGCTAGGATAATGATAGCTATGCTACCAACAGGACTTTTGTTATTTATTAGTTTTCTATTTCTCCATTATATTGCTACGCTAGCTTTATTGCTATATCAGCTATTCTGTTTTGCAGCTTTTAGCCAATGAGTCACACCAGGGATATAGTTGATGTCTTGTCAGTAGATTTGGAGCCTCAATAATAAAATAATTCTGCCCATTCCTGTTAAAACTGCGATAGTTTAGGACATCAAAGACTGAGAAAGATGCTGTCAATAATGTTGCATGCACACTGCATGAACACTAATAATCAGTTCATTATAGTATTTATGGATTATGCTGTTGTCGGGGCAACCCCCTTGTGTCCTATACTGTTATTTTTCAGGAAGTAACCAAAAAAACATGGATTTTCAAAAAATTTAGACATATATTTTAGTTATTAATTACATAGATAGGCATTCCTCGGTTTTTAATATTTTGACTAAATCATGCTCGCATGAATTAGTGTTCTTGACTAAAGTCAAATAGAGGATTAAGCCTGAGAGTGCCATAAAAACAACAAGACCTGGTGTCTTATCAGATTTTTATAGCCTTCAGTCCAAATAACGGTGTCCCATAGGGGTAATTTGATTCTGATAACACTGATTATTATTCTGCACATGTAAATGTAGTCAGTGAGTGAAAAATAAACTTCTTTGCATCTGCTGTTTACAGCAGTCATAATTTTCATGTTGCTACTTTGATAAATTTAACATTAGCTAAATCCACCTAAAACAGCATGTCTCTATTTCTAGTTTACACTGGACAACAAAGAAGACCCCGTGGCTCTGGAGTGCCTGTGCTGCAGGTAAAGCTCTATGTAATCACATAGTAGCCCTGCTACTTCATAGCAGCTTTGTCCATTTCACCTTTAGAAAAAAAGAGGAGAATACACTTTAGCATCACTTATCCATTTTAGGTTCATCCATATAATTTGAAGGTATCAGTAGGCTTAACAATAATTCTTAATTTTCATGAGGTAAAGAAATTAACATTAGGTCTTTATTGCTCTATTGTGCCAAATGATGGTGGATATAATTTCGTTTAGAAACATTAATGTCATAGTTTAGTTTTGATTCGGCTTTTCTTTACCATGATTACTTTTCTACTCAACGTTTGCTTCCTGTTTATCCTGCTGCCTTGCTCCGGTTCCCCTCTGCCTTACAGAAGAGCCTGCTGCCGAGCTCTGGTGGGTTCGCCCCTGAACTGTCAATTCTCTGCCGAGCAGTGGACCCTGCTGCCTGTTCCTGGTTTCAAGAAGTCTCTCTCGGGGCCGTCAGCTCCTGCCAACACCATCACCCTGTTCCCGTGTAGTTCTACCTCGCTGGTTACATCACCCTCCATCCCATCAAACCTTCAATGAAGACTTTCATTTTAAGTCCCAGGTGTGTGGTTCTGGGTTCATCCATAGACAAATCGTGATACTACTACTGATACTATCACTGATACTACTACTACTACTGCTACTACTACTAATGATACTACTGCTGCTACTGCTACTGCTCCTGATAATACAACAACTACTACTGATACTACTACTATTACTACTACTAATACAACTACTACTACTAGTAGTACTACTGATGCTACTACTACTACTACTACTACTACAAATTCCTTCAAATTCTTCAAATTCCTTCAAATTCTTTAAAAACTGATACTACTACTACTCCTACTACTGATAGTACTACTAATACTGATACTACTACTACTACTCCTATTGATACTACTACTACTACTACTACTGATACTACTACTGTTACCACTGCTGCTACTGCTACTGATACTACTACTGTTACCACTGCTGCTACTGCTACTACTACTTATGCTACAACAACTACTACTGATACTACTACTATTACTACTAGTATTACTGATACTACTACTACTAGTAGTTAGACAAACTTCTACTCCAGAACTACAGGCCCATCTCAAACCTCCCCTTTATCAGTAAGATCATCGAAAAAGTTGTATTTCAACAATTAAACACCTTCTTAACAACGACCAGCCGCTTTGACGTTTTCCAGTCTGGCTTCCGTGCTCACCACAGTACAGAGACCGCCCTTATCAAGGTTTTTAATGACATCCATATAAATACACACTGTGGAAGAACCACCGTGCTGGTACTATTGGACCTTAGTGCAGCATTTGATACTGTTGATCACTCCATCCTGTTAGAACGCCTGGAGAACTGGGTCGGCCTCTCTGCTACAGCTCTCAACTGGTTTAAATCCTACTTAAAGGACAGGGACTTTTTTGTATCAGTAGGTAACTTTACATCAGAGATGACAAAAATCACATGTGGGGTTCCCCAAGGGTCCATCCTGGGTCCCCTCCTCTTCAATATCTACATGCTCCCTCTAGCCCAGATAATAAAAAATAATAACATCAGCTACCATAACTATGCAGACGACACACAGCTTTACATCACCATGTCACCAGGTGACTATAAACCAGTTCAAGTACTGAGTAAATGCCTAGAAGAAATCAATACGTGGATGTGCCAAAATTTTCTTCAGTTGAACAAAAACAAAACAGAAGTAATAATTTTTGGACCAAGAGAGGAGAGATCAAAAGTTAGCACACAGCTTCAGTCACTTCAACTAAAAACCACTAATCAGGCCCGAAACCTGGGTGTAGTGATGGACTCAGACCTGAACCTTCAAAAGCATCTAAAGACAATTACATGGTCGGCTTTTTATCACCTGAGGAACATTTCCAGAATTAAAGGACTGATGTCTCAGCAGGATCTGGAAAAACTAATCCATGCGTTTATTTTTAGTAGTAGTAGCAACAGTGTTTTCACAGGTCTGCCTAAAAAGTGGATCAGACAGCTGCAGCTGATCCAGAACGCTGCTGCCCGCGTCCTCACTAAGACTAAGAAAGTAAAGCACATAACCCCAGTTCTAAAGTCCTTACACTGGCTCCCTATATCTCAGAGAATAGACTTTAAAATACTTCTGTTAGTCTATAAATCTCTAAATGGCTTAGCACCTAAATACATCACAGACCTGTTATCAGCGTATAAACCCTCCAGACCACTCAGGTCTTCTGGCTCCAGCCTACTCTGCATACCTAGAACCAGAACTAAACAAGGAGAAGCAGCATTTAGTTCCTATGCTCCACTTATCTGGAACAAACTTCCAGAAAACTGTAAAAGTGCAGAAAGCCTGAGTTCCTTTAAATCGAGATTAAAAACACATTTGTTTAGAATTGCCTTTGAATGTTCAAGTTAAAATGTTTTACTGTTTTCAAATGTTCTTTTTTGTTTCTATACTATCCCTACTTGCTTTTATTCTGTTTTATTTTCCTATATTTTAATCATGTAAAGCACTTTGCATTGTCTCTGTACTGAATTGTGCTATAGAAATTAATTTGCCTTGCCTTGCCTTGCCTTACTACTAATACTACTACAAATTCCTTCAAATTCTTTAAAAACTGATACTACTACTACTACTGATACTACTACTACTACTACTACTACTACTAATGATATTACTGCTGCTACTGCTACTACTACTGATGCTACTACTGATAATACAACAACTACTACTGATACTACTACTATTACTATTACTAATACACTACTACTAGTAGTAGTACTACTGATACTACTACTACTTCTACTACTACTACAAATTCCTTCAAATTCTTCAAATCCTTCAAATTCTTTTAAAAACTGATACTACTACTACTCCTACTATTGATAGTACTACTACTACTACTGATACTACTACAACTACTACTATTGATACTACTACTATTGATACTACTACTACTACTACTACTGATACTACTACTACTACTACTGATACTACCACTAATACTACTGCTACTACTACTACTACTACTGATACTACTTCTGCTATTGCTACTATTACTGATACTACTTCTGATAATACAACAACTAGTACTGATACTACTACTATTACTACTACTAATACAACTACTACTTGTAGTAGTACTACTGATACTACTACTACAAATTCCTTCAAATTCTTCAAATTCTTTAAAAACTGATACTACTTCTACTCCTACTACTGATACTACTACTACTACTATTGATACTACTACTACTACTACTATTGATACTACTACTACTACTACTGATACTACTACTACTACTACTTTTGATACTACTACTACTACTACTACTACTAATGATACTACTGCTGCTACCACTGCTACTACTACTTATACTACAACAACTACTACTGATACTACTACTATTACTACTAGTACTACTGATACTACTACTACTAATACTAATACTACAAATTCCTTCAAATTCTTTAAAAACTGATACTACTACTACTATTGATATTACTACTACTACTATTATTGATACTACTACTATTACTACTACTATTGATACTACTAGTACTACTGATACTACAACTAATGATACTACTGCTGCTACTGCTACTACTACTGATACTTCTGCTAACACTACTATTGATACTACTACTACTACTACTACTATTGATACTACTACTACTACTACTGATACTACTCCTACTACTACTGATACTACTACTAATACTACTACTACTACTAATGATACTACTGCTACTACTGATACTACTACTGATACTACAACAACTACTACTGATACTGCTACTACTATTACTACTACTAATACAACTACTACTAGTACTACTGATACTACTACTACTACTACAACAAATTCCTTCAAATTCTTCAAATTCCTTGAAATTCTTTAAAAACTGATACTATTACTACTACAACTATTAGTTTTATGTTTTTCAGCTATTTCTTTTCTTCTGCATCTTCTCCTCAAATCATTCTGCAGATTAGCATTCTCACTCACTGTTAAGCAGGAACAGCTTTTTCTAGTTACCAATAATCATTCCACAGGAATTTAGATGGTACTGCTCCCTTCTTTAACTTCTTTCGACCACTTGCAGAAACGTAGGTCTCCTCGGAAGAGAAGTGTTGACTGCAGATGTAAGTGCTGCCGCGAAGGATTTTAAGATTTGGCCCCTCGTCTCTTCTTATTGCCGTCACCCAACGGGCTCGAGTCTCAGCATCAGCTGGGAAGTCGTGAAAACTGAGATATGGAAAGTTTTTGATAGATGTATTGTTCGAGAACTGTGGGACACTGCAGTAGCAGTTTCTCTGTGATTGTGCCATGCTTGGTGGATATGATGCTGCTGAGAGATGGACACAAGAGACAAGGGGAGAAAAAAATGGATTAATCATAATACTTTTTAAAACCTTTTATTTAACCAGATAAACTCCCATTGAGATTAAGATCTCTTTTCAAAGGTCAGCAGCACGTCATTACTAATACAATATAATAAACAAAACAATTTCAGGCCTCTACTTAAAATACACAATATTTTGCACAAAAACTAAGAAAAAAGTGCATTAATATAAGTGCAAATAATATTATGAAGAAAATTTATAATAATACACAGAAAATTCACAATTCAGACACAGTGGCACTATTTTTTTTTAGGAATGAACAAAAAGATTCAAATGGAATAAGATCTTTTGAATTCAGTGACTGCAATTATATACAACACGTCACCATAATAAAGTAAAGGGAACAATGTAGCAGATAAATGTCTCTTTTTTCACTCAGTGAAAAACAAGATTTATTTCTATAATAACAAAGCTACAGTAATAATTTTATAACATCTACATCAGATTAATGATAGGTAAGGTAAGCTAACAAGCTGCTGCATGTTAGCTTTGATCTTCATGTTACTGACCCGATCAAAGCATCTATATAACAGCAATGATCGCTACAAATACAAAGGGGGAAAAAAAGATAGTCAATAAGACACGTTTAATATTGTGGTCTCAGTCTTAACTTATGAAATCGCGCTGATTATTAGTACCCTGCTTCTTTTCAAAACAGAAGTTGAGTGAAGTCGTGTGAAAAGGGTCTATTGTCTTTGGGGTGTGGGAGGAAGTCAGAGCACCTGAAGAGAACCCACACGGGCACAGGGAGAACAAGTAGACGCCACAAAAAAAAGCCCCCAACTAGAATTTAAACCCCCTCCCTATGTGAGGCAAAACTACAGCTCAACCCTGCGCCCGTCCTTTCTTTTTTTTTTTTGTTGTGCAGAATAATTCCAACTCACGGCTTTCTCAAGGAAAATTACGGAGCAAACCAGTCAAGTTCATGCATTAAACCAAGATTAATCTAATACAACAAGACAAATACTAAAAAAAAATACTTTGTTGAAAGCCTTAATATTTGATTAATTGTGTAACAGATTGTACTGTAATATGAAATAAGTTGAAATGTATAGTTGTTCTTATGATGTGATCATTTGATATGTTTTGTGTATTTTTATAATTTTAAAAGGACCCCAGGAAGAGTAGCTGTCAAATTACTGACAGCTAATGGGGATCCAAATAAATAAACAAATAGTTTCCTCCTGCAAACTGTAATCATTGAAAGGTGATGTCACGCTGAATGACTACTAAAACACAGCCATGTTGGACCGTTTCTTCAGGGTCCTGCTTAGACACACTGGTTTTTTGTAAGTTGTTGACTCACAAAAAATTAGATGAGCTCTGAGTCAGGACGCCCATGTGACCATCGCCTTTTATTATTACCTGGTTATGGGCTGAATGTAGAAAATCAGTCTATAAAGGGATTAGGGCTACAGTTTCTGGGGAAAACCCAGAGAAAGCTCCTGCTTGAACACGCAGAGTGTTGTAAATGTTTTTTGGGGTGTGGGAGGAAGTCAGAGCACCTGAAGAGAACCCACACGGGCACAGGGAGAACAAGTAGACGCCACACAAGAAAGCCCCCAACTAGAATCTAAACCCCTTCCCTATGTGAGGCAAAACTACTGCTCAACCCTGCGCCCGTCCTTTCTTTTTTTGTGATGTTCTTGTTGCGGACAAGCAGGTCAAATCAAATTATGTTAAAGTGGCTAAAAAAGGAACTAAAAAAGGAACTAATCAAGTGAATCACTGCGCATTCTTCCCAGATTCCACGCAGGTATCCTGCTGGCCTTCACCGCTCGGACTCTTTTGCAGTGTCTCTTTTTTGAAGATCAGCTTCTGTACGGCCCTCCATAAACACCCGAAGGCCTGTTTCACGGACCGAGGCCTGTTTTGGACCTTTCGCACCTTTTTCATGAAACACGAGACAATCTCGTCATCCGTCCCCGGGGAATTCAGACACATCACCGGCAGCAGAACTCCCTCTGGACAGCAGAGCTTTTTGCAGAGGCTCTTGAAAAGCTTCTTTTTGAGCTTCAACACTGAATCGGGGCGGGCCTGAATGTCTCTGCTCCCCAAGGCGGCGCAGATTTTGTCAAAAAGCCGTTTCTCGATGAGCTGACAGACTTCGAGAGAGACGCTCAACTCTGACTCCTTGATGGCCTGGGTCATCATCGTTCCCACGAGCACCTTCAGGTACGTCGTGTGCTCGTCTGCATCCTGCTCAGATGTGGAATCTTCCACCTGGGTGAGCCCCTCCTCTGGGGCCAAGACGTTAGACGGTGTCCCCTCCGAACGCTCAGTCTCCGGGACCAAAACCTCAACCGGCGTAGCGCACGAAAACGGCAGAGGACTTTCCATTTCAAAGTCCTCCACGAAGTTTCCCATTGCTACGGTGAATTCCAACGATTTCACACGAAACGTTTGCGGCTCGCCTAGAGGGATTTCGGGGATTTCGTCCTCAGATTCTTCCATGGATAAGTCGTCTAAAAGCTCGTCTTGGACAACGTCTTCCGGAGATGACATCTCCGTTAACTGGGGCGGGGGACTGTACGGCTTCACGTGGATGAGTCCAGAAATGTTCTCCGCTCTGAAGGTTTCCACGGATCTATCCACTGACGTTTCAACCACTACTGGTATATCTTCCACTGGCGGCTTGTCCGTGAACCGCTGCTGGGTTTCGTTCTCCTCTGGCCTAGTTTCTGACACGTCGTCATCGGAGAGATTGTCATCTATGTATGTGAGGACCATGAATTGCTTCTGCGGTGCGTAGTCTTTCACCTGGAATTCGTCGTTTCCGTCGTCTTCAAGGCTTTTTACAGGTCCAATGCACTCGTCCCATTCTCCCACATCTGCATGAACGTTTGACTCGCTATGAGTGCCAGAGACTTCCTGTGTGACTTCTGGCAAAGTCTCGGCGGACGTATTCTCTACAAAGGGTCCGGGTTTTGGCACGGACCCTTTGAGGATGTGTTTGCTGAAAAACTTTTTGATTTTTCTCATTATGCCTTTCTTCTTTGGTTTTTGGTCGGATGTCTCCTGGGTCTGAGCAGAAGAGAGGGCGTTCCCCTGCTCAGCCTGGCCTCCATCAAGGGTGGGAGCGATCTCTTGAGAAGCGATGTGCTCCGTGTCGACGCGGTGTAGATTTGTCCCGGTGTAGTCCCAGGCTTCAGGGGGGAAACACTCCTTAACGCTGCCCTCCTGCTGGTATCCGTCCCTGGCTTTTACGAGTGCTTTAATCATGACCACCCCCTGAGAAACCATTGAAATAACTTTATGAAAGTTGGAAATATGCTGCAGGTACGCCGCTGTGTGGTCGTCTGGGTCCCTGCAGCAGTAAGATCTGTGACGAACGTTTGAGGAACCCCTGTGACGTCACAACGGATCAAAGCGTCATGATTCGCCGCCTACGCACTTCTGTGTTAGAAGTGGTTGCCATAGTTACAGGTGTTGCTGTTATTACTGCCGCCCGCCCCCCAAATAAAACAATTATATCTATATCTATATCGATATAGGTACATATATATATTCTATATAAATATATATACATATATATAAAACGCCCTTTGACTAAGCTTAAAGATTATTGTTTGCTTTCTGTCAAATATCTTCTGCAGGAAAAACTTATTTAGTGAGAAGCCTATTTTTCCTTATTGTTTACATTTTATTCATACTTTATTAAGGATATGCTATGAATAACTATACTTTCATGAATAGCTTTCTTTAACACCAAAAACATAAAAAAAAATTAGAGGTAAACACGCCGTTTCTTCATGTGGTGTCACAGCGCCATCAAGTGGCCGGCTTGAATTTAGCAGCTGCCAAAAACATGGCGTTATATATTCGATAAATTAAAATACGTGGCTCGTTTGTCCGATTAAAATCACCTTTTGAAACTAAAAATCTTTAAGCAGATATTAAGCATCATCTCATTAGTCCCACATTTCTGTATCTGAATGCTTTTGTCATTAGGTTGACTTATATTTTTTTATCTTATACGTTTTCATTGGCCGTAAGCAAGTTCTTTTAACGGCATTCTAAATTATCAGTTAGGACTGTAAGATTTTTCACAATTTACACAGACATGTATAAAACATGGAGGAAAAGCTGATTTTCATAAAGCTGAATAAGTCTTTATTAAACAACATCCAAATGTAAAGGGCCAAAGATTTTCCAACATATGTGAGAAAGAAGACGTGCAAACCCAAAAGCTTTGTCGCTTTAACAGGGGGTACACACATACTGATCAGGGAATCTTAAACAGTTAATTAAATATGTAAATCAAACAAACACAATTAGACAGCGGGGCAGAGTATATGTATTCAAAAATTTACGCTATTGACGCCTGTAAACAGGGTCCATAGTTCAATATTAGAAAGGACAGAAAGTATTCGACTTTTTAAAACCACGCTCTCTGTGCGTTCTTCTCGATAGAACCACACCAATTACTCTTACTCAAAACCACATTTTGGTGCAGCCAAATCTTTTTTAACTAACTGGCTAACAGGGGCGTGCATACATAGACACTAGGTGGTGCTAAAGCACTAGGAAGTTTGCCCTTTATCAACGAAAATGCCCTTTTGAAACTCGTTTTTTTTTTTTTATTATTATTAATATTTAGGGCAGTCAAAAGTAGCCAGTCAACATTTCCCTGATTATATAATGGAGCGATATTTGTGCCTTCTGGGTGAGCGCGGAGCAGACCCTGGACTGGAAGCCGTCTTTTTCTTTTCTTTTTTTTCTTTTTTTTTTTTTTACCTCGGAGTGGCCATCCTCCTTTTAGTACTATCTTTGATGTGTCAATCATACAATTTAACCAATCAAATCAACGACTGAAGGCAACATGCTAGCCAATCACAGCTGGAGAGGGGCGGGACACTGAGTCATAGCCTTCAGTCGCCGCCGCAGTTCGGCTGTGGTCACCGTTGGTGTCGGTAGAGCGGGATGGAAATTTGGACTGATTACCAAACAATTAAAAGAAGTGACAACAAAGCAGAGAGCGAGCTGGAAGGAGCGCTATTCATTTATGTTTGAAATGTCAGCGCTTAAGTCTAAACTGGAGTAAACATTCACGCTAGGAGGGTTAGCTAGGGGACAGCTAGCAGGGTGAGCTAGGACAGCTAGCAGGGTTAGCTAGGGGACAGCTAGCAGGGTGAGCTAGGACAGCTAGCAGGGTTAGCTAGGGGACAGCTAGCAGGGTGAGCTAGGACAGCTAGCAGGGTTAGCTAGACAGCTAGCAGCACAAGGAGCAGAACCAAGCACTAAAACTGCCAAAGAGATTTGAGTTACTTGCAGGTAGAAGGGAACTCTGCTTTGTTCTGATCCTTGTTCTCATAGCTGCTGTAATTACAGAACCTGTTCTAGTCAGAATTGTTACTTCAGTCAGTGTTCAGCCTTACACCAGCGCTCATGTTTATTAGCGTGTAGCTTATGCTGGACTTTTAAGTTAAGACACAGTGCTACAGGTTACCCTAAGTCACTGTTAGTTTCCAGTAACCCAAACCAGCATAAAACCTGCCCAACTTAAAAGAAAAAAACAAGGCCAAATCTCAAACTCTCTCATGTTAAAAGCAAAGAACTATTAAACACATAACATGCCATTAGCACACAACTGAGCTGAAGCAAAGAAGAAAACTGTGCATATGGGCTCCAAACAAAATGTACAATCAGACAACCAAATAACACACAAGATCTCTTTAACAATCAGGATATTTCACCCAGAAAAAATCAATTATAAATAGCTTCCCAACATGAGTTGTAAATCTACCTTTAATATGAACTTAATTTCTCTCAGTATAGCTCAATTAAACATTTCTCTTACACGCAGTCATGAAATATTTTTAAGTTGATAAGTAGAACTCAACCCCTCTTGGGCGTTTACATTGACCAAACACTTGATTAACCATTATTCTTTTCTTGTTTTATTATATCAATATTATTCATTATAACTAATTTTCATTGACGATGTCAGATCGACAGATTCAACATATTTAAAAAATAAATAATGAGTATTTTGATATATTTTGTTAGTAATTCTTTCTAAAAGCCCAACAAATGTTATGAAAAGCTTCCGAAATTTTTTACAATCTGCCCATAAGCTATTTTTTTTTCCAGCTCAATGTGTTCAAAAGCCTAATTGGTTGTAAACCTGCCTAATTTGGCAACACCGACTACACTATTGCTATTTGTTTGTTACAGTAGTCACAGAGCCACTGTTCAGTCTGAAGTATATATATATATATATATATATATATATATATATATATATATATATATATATATATATATAGAGTGCACCCTCCTACCTGGTAGTGTGTAGCCTGCTACTGTAAAAAAAGTTTGACTGCCCTGAATATTATTAAGATCTTACTGAGGTCGGTTTTGAAATTATCTTTTGAAAACCTGAGCCATTAAAAACGACTGAAACAATGCCCCGAAATGAGCCACCTCCTTGTGCACACCCGACCAGCCTAACTCTCTTCTCGCGCGGTCGCCTGTATCTTCTATGGAGAAGATGAGGAGCAGCTTAAGACAGAACTAAAGGTCTTCCACTCCAGCTTTACTTCAAAGAACCTACAAGAAATATGTTCAATACTGAGGGAAAACAATGGCCAGCTGATCTTTCCTGCCTTTGTCAAAATGATCCAAATATATGCAACATTACCAATGACGACAGCTTCAGTTGAAAGATCATTTTCCAAGCTGAAAATCATCAAAACTAAACTAAGAAGCCTGTGTGGAGAAGAAAGGCTCTCTGACCTTCTTCTGCTTGCCATTGAAAAAGACATTGAGGTAAACCACATCAACATCTTTAAAGACATGGCACCAAGGAGGATGCTGCTTTAAAGTAGTACGCTTTAGTCTGTTCTGTTGGTGGTGTGACTTTTTTCCATTGAAAACTCACATTTAGAGAATGTTACAAATAAAAGTCAAATTTCATTCAACATGCGTGTGTATTTTATTATTATTTTTTTTTATAATTAAGTGTTCCACGTGCGCTAAAAAGTGCCCCCCCCCCCCCCCCCCCCTGAGCACCTGCCCCCCAAAATGTCTGTGCACGCCACTGCTGGCTAACATCATATTAAAAGAACGTGACCCAAGTCCTTTCTTGTTGATGAAACCAGTTTATTTTTCTTTTCAGTTGAGTCCCAAATCATTTGGAAACTGGAGTTCTTTCTTGAGCGAAACGTGCAGAATCATTTTTAATTTTTGGATCTACAATAATTTACACAGCTCTTTCCTACAGAAAAATGTCACTACTTTATTTGTTTATTTTAAACATTGCCAGGGGTGGAAAGTAACTATTACGTTTAGTCGCACTAATGTAAATAATAATAATAATAATAATAATAATAATAATAATAATAATAATAATAATAATAATAATAATGATTATTATTATTATTATTATTATTATTATTATTATTATTATTATTATTATTATTATTATAAAACTGTTAAAACTGTTATTCTATTGAACTTTCTATTGCTATTTTTTTATCATCGATATATATCTAGAGAACGATATGTATGGTTATTGAATTATCGTCCAGCCCTACTACAGAGTACAACAAAATTACAAACAGGGGTCCGTTCTTCGTACGTTGCTTAAAACATCCAAGATCAAATGACACATCCAAGATGAATTCATCCGGCTAATCATGATCCGGCTAATTGGGTTCTTCAAACACACCTGTTGTTTACGATTAGTATCACTGGATTGAGTTATCTGAGATAACTGCGCATTCATGTGTTTGTTTAAAAGGGGAAATGTATCGATAGTAGAAACATTGATCGGCAACGCTGCTATTGGCTGTTCAGCATGGCCAAAGAACGCCCACAGTTTTTCTCCCAGCAGAACAAAGGCTTTTAATGGAAGGTTATGCCGAATTTGAGTCATTAATTAAAACACCTAAAAATCTGTTAAAGCCAGGAGAGAGGGCTGGCAAAAAGCAGCAGACAAATTAATGTGTAAATACTGTCCATGGTAGATGTTTCTATCACTTTCTACAGTATTAATTTTTGCATTTTAATAATTTCATATTTACTTTGTTCTTTTATGTCAGAGCCTCCATGGGACCCACTAGAACATGGGGAAAAAAGTGAAATACAAGAATATTCTACAAAATGGTAGCCTTTAATTATTATACTGTATTTTAAAAAGGCACTTATGTCAAGAGATCCAAATTTCAGTGTCATTCCTTAGATACGGGAAGTAAAGGACACGTGCAAACTGGGAATTTTAACAACAACAAAAAAAACAATCTTTATCCATAAAAAATGAAAATCTTCCTTTTCCAAGTCATCCACAGTTTACACGGTAAAACTGTATTGCTACGTGTCTAGATAATCCAACCATAGTTTTTTCTAATACAATATACGGCTCGACAGGAAGCAAGCCTTTCAAAGTAAACTAAACTTCACAATAAAATGGCCCGAAAAAATCTTCTTACTGAATAGGATAAAAATAAAAAGCAAACCACCATACAAATAACTTAAAATTTTAGATTTATGGCTCCAACACCACTTTTTCCTCTTTAAAAGCCACTGTTAAATGATGTATTTGTCTGTTTATAACAGCCACCAAGAAAAATCTCTCTACAATTACACTGTCGCGCTGCGCTAAAGGATCCTGTCTATTGCGCAATACGCGATTAATTCGAAAAACTCTGCAAATTGTTCTTGCACCTTCCGCAACAGGTTGCAGTCGTAAAAATGGACATAGCTACGGCAGACTTCCCATCTCCTCCGCTTATACAGCCGTGATCTAATCTTGTTTACATGACATAAGCCTGCTCTGGAGCAGGCTCAAGCTGGCGCACTTGTTGCTATGACAACAAGTGCAGGAAGTCTTTCGAAGAACCAAACGATCCAAGATCATGCCAAATCGTCAACAATGAAATCCAGCTAACTGAGTTAGCGACGTACGAAGAACGGACCCCAGGTTTAAATGCCAAAGCATAACAATACATTTAAGAAAAAAAAATATATATTTTTTTAAATACAGGTTTTTTGGCCTTTCTAAGTACACTTTGTGTGTTCTTTGTACTTTTTAGTTTATAAAAGCTGAATTTTTACTTTTACTTGAGTGTTATTTCATTGAAGTAGTTTTACTCAGTTACATTATAAATCACATCAGTTACTCAGTATCTCGGTTTGAGGTCAGAGTTATCAGATCCCAACACAGACACGTCAGTCGGATGTTAGAGCTGCTAGCAAAAACACAACAACTCCAACAAGATAAGAAATTCCTTTATTGTCCCACAATGGGGAAACTCGGGCGTGACGGTGGCAAAGACACAGAGTTAGTCGTGATAAAAAAAACAAGCTAATCTAATCTAAAGTTGGTTCTAAAGAAACGGCAAGAGTGAAAGTAAAAAATAAATACTAACGTGAATATTGCACAGTTATTGATAATATAGCATACTTAGGTAAGAAAAAAAAGCTGACAGCTGAAGTTGACCACTAAGAAAAAAGAAGAAAACCCATGGCCATACTTAAAAAAACTTTAACTTTAATTACAACAAAGGCAACAGCTGTATAATGCAATATAAACTCTGCCTAACTCGACTTATCTGCATTTAAAAACCCAACAATGAACCTACAAGCATGTGGAGGTAAGTAAAAAAGGGATTTAGAGTTTAATGAGAAACTATGCTAATTTTTCTTTGACAGCCTTGCATGATGTATTAATATTTCCTTATTTTTTAGCCTTTTAAAAAACTTTTTAACGTTGATATTAACACGTAATCTAAAGCTATAGATCACACCATTAGCGATAACCAGGTGGCATCTAATTAGTACCTGTAGGAGGCAGTAAGTAGACAGAATCTGGTTTATATTCAAGACTAAACATGCTAAATGTTACTTTAACAATTAATGCAAATTATATCATATCATATGATATTGGCTAAAGCTGAAAACAGAGGCAGTTAGTTTGGAGTCTATCATTTAGAAACGAATACACTCTTGTGCAGTTATGCCTTTTGTCCACATGTGTACGCAGTTTTACATTCCTAAAAACAAATGATTCTGAAAACTCTGGCCAAATTGGCGATTTCTACACATCCAGTTTAGATATGAGGGATATATTGGACAAGGGATTGGATGATGATCAGAAATGCCAGTTTCTGTCCAGGTGCCGTGTAGATGTCTTTATATTCTGTTTGGGTCATATTTTACAAGATGTTCAGTTTTCTGTATTAGAGCTTTTGAACAGTTACAGCAAAGTATTTGTTGCAGAACTGCTAAACAGGGTCATGGACTTCTGGCTAAACAATTTTGGGAATCTATTGTTTTTATTTGACTGTTAGCTGTACTTTTGTAGTCTAAGCCGAAGGATGCCGCCGACACAAGCGGATAAGTGAAAATGTTTGGTGGTTGGGTGTATCAGTCCACACAATTCACTACACCGTCTCTCAGCAGACTACGAAAATGGGTGGAGGCGACCGCTTTGCGATGTGTAGGGGGGGGGGGCGGGTGTGATGTGCCTCCTTTAGATTTAAAGGGACGGCACCAAAACGAGTTGTTCTCAGACACACGCCTCACAACAGGGATAAAAATGGAAAATTTGCAGTTCTACTTTAAAAGGACCAAAACTGAAAGGTTTAAATGTTAAAAGGAAGGCATTAAATAGTATATGTTCCTTTTAATTAAAAAACAAAAACCAATATCTCCACTTTTCCTTTGTGAAATCCACAAAAGGGGCTTTCTTCTGATCATAAAAAAGTAAATTTTACTTAAAGTAAAATTCTAATGAGGTACTTTTATTTAAGTAGAATTAATACATTATTTAGGTACCCTCCTGTCATCTGAATTTTGCCTGCTTTGTTTATTTTTGAGCGGGTGATGAAAAGCACTTCTAGTTATTTGTGATTTTAGTTTTAATTATATATTTGTTTGCCCCACAGATTCTTTTAATTTGATTAAAAAAAATTGGCCTACATAGCAAAAAGTTTGGGCACCACTGGCTCAGTTCTACTGACACGGCTGGACTCGGGATGGACAAACCCGATCAAGTGAACATAGAGAAGGTTCTTTATGGCAGAGCTGAGCTTTGCCATCGGTTTTATGGAGTTTATCTGCACTGAGCATGTTCCTTATTCTCCACGACAACTAAACCACCTTGGTTTTCTTTTTGCTTGTATGTATCTAATGTTGGTTAAAGTGACTGCAGGCCTTTTATTCACTTGCAACTCACCTTTTTGCATCTCAGGTTCTGTTTTAATTTTGACTGTTGTCTTAATTCCCTATTTTCCTTTGGGCTGGTGCAGCTGGCAATACAGTTGCCTTGCAGCTAGAAAGTCCTAGGTTTGAATCCCAGCCTGGGGTCTTCCTGCATAGTGTTTGCGTGTTCTCCTTGTACATGCTGGGATAATCTCCAGGTACTCTGGCTTCCTCTCGCAGTCTAAAAGCATGAGCGTTGGGGTGATTGGTTAATTGGTTTCCCTGAGACAAATGGTTGTTTGTTCTGTGATGCTCTGTGATGGACCAGCTTCGCGCCCAACGAGAGCTGGAGCAAGGCACCAGCCTCCCGTGCAGCATAAGCAGTTACAGGCAATAGACTGATGGATGTTGCATGTTTTTTTTGGATGATGCGTGCTGTCCCATCCACTCCACTCTATTACTGTCCATGCACCAAGATTCTCTTGAACTACAGGTTATGTATGCAGATTTGTGAGATTGAAGCTGAGTTGGTCTGATTTGAGATGATTCCTGGATCAATGTGAGCTTCTGTGCTTTCTGTGTCTCTGCTCTGTCTTCTCTAAGCCCCAGTGGGTGGAGGCAGATGAGCGTTCACACTGAGCCTGGTTCTGGTTCTGCTGGAGGTTCTCCTCCCTGTTAAAGGGGAGTTTTCCTCTCCACTGTCGCTTCATGCATGCTCAGTATGAGGGATTGCTGCAAAGCCATCAACAATGCAGACGACTGTCCACTGTGGCTCTACGCTCTTTCAGGAGGAGTGAATGCTGCTTGGAGAGACTTGATGCAACCTGCTGGGTTTCCTTAGAGAGGAAACTTTCTGACCAACCTGGAGGATCTGATGGAGTCTGACTTTGGAAAGAGCCTTGAGATGACGTGTATCATGAATTGGTGCTATATAAATAAAACTGAACTGAATTGAACTCTGGTTGTCTTTTACTTTTGGAATCAGACGTGTCTTCCTAACACGGGATGCTTACATTAACCGACAGGTAATTTTTATTAAATTTTTTTTACCGGGCAGACTTCCCCTAAACAAAAAGTAGAACAATTTCCTTTGAAATGTGGGTTGCATTTGGGAAGCGTGGGGGTAAAAAGTCCCATTCCACACGCGCGCGCGCGCGCACGCACACACCCCTCTATTTTGGTGCTTCCTCGCGCTGCCAAGCCCCTGACGTAATGCTCCGCTGTTAATGATTAGCAGCGCGAGCCTCCACGGCCATCAAACATGCCCACACGCAACCGGTCCGTCCTTCAAAATAAAAGCCCCACTCTTCAATCCTGAACCTGGAATCCTTGAATAAAATAAAATTATTTCTTTAAAATTAGGACAACAAACATTCAGTTCCTTCATCTAAAATGCCCACTACTGGGTTTCCTTAGATAGGAAAAATGTTGACCGATCTGTATAATCTGATTGAATTTGACATTGGAAAGTGCCTTGACATGACATGTTTCATGAATTTGCCCTATATAAATAAAATTTAATTAAATTGGTGCCCAAGTTTTTCTTATTTGTGGAGAGGAAAGTGATTTAGCTGCGCCTTGCTTTTTTTATATTCAACCTTCATTTCTACTTGAGATCTAACGTCTCATTAGAGATGTCCTAAAAACTTTATCTCCCATAGTTCGTAATTTTTCTCGTCTCCATCAAAGAGAAGCCTTGACCAGCGGCTGTGCGGCAAGTCTTTTTCTCTTCTGTTCATTTTCCTTGTTTACTTACACAGCGGGTGTTCACTGTCTGTCGGGACATTTACCCGTTTCTTCATTGATCCTGGGCCCATAACCTGTTAGCAGAGTCATTCTTTAACACAGCATACAACGTGACATCATGAGACTCACACAGGTTGTGGCTTTCGTGGTGGACCCCCTTTGTTTGAAGGACACACCCTTTATTGAACAAGAGTGTCTTAAATTAGACAGGTCACGTGATGTGACACACAATAATCCAATAATCCAATAATGATAAAAACAACAACAAATGAGAGCATAAAAACATTCATGTCAACAAAACTAATTGAACAAAATATATATACTAGATTACTATTTATTTTTGCATGTGCAGCCTGTTTGAAGTCACCTCACAGCACATGCCCAGATGGGCATTTGCATTTCGCTTTGCATTTCTTCATCCTCAGTTTCTTGATGATTCCCTCATGTGCTTTGGGTCATCATCATGTTGCTGGATCCAGTTCTGCTTCACCTTGACCCAAATGGTTTCACATTTATTTTGAACACACTCTGATAGACCGTGGAGTTTATGGTGGATGCTATGGTGGCGAGCTGGTCAAGTCATGCTGGAACCAAGCATCCCCAAACCCACTTCTTTCTTGCTTACCAGATTGTAAATAGCAGCAGGTGTAAATTATCTCGTAAATAACGCATTAAACGACAAAACTGTATAGACATTGAGCTAAAAAAAAAAAAACTATCTACAGACATTTCCCTTCTGTTCCACTTACAGCTTTAGAGTAAAAAGTGATTAATTGGTTTAAGATCTTTGAGAAATCACTTTCTCGCTTTATTGTTTTCTTTTTATTTAACAAACCATCTAATAATAACTATGTTTTTGTATTTTATCGATCATCTGTGGCCCTCCATGCCCCTGATTTATTTTGACAACCCGCACAGCGGAACGTGTTGACTGCGTCCGACTTGTCTTTACGCAGAGCGATTTTAGAGCCGAGGAGCCCGTCTACTGGACGGACACAGAGGGAAAAGTTAGTCAAGATGGCAAATCCCGGAGAGCCGGAGTGAAAGGGCGCCTCTCCCCCTCCGCCTATAATAAAGGAAATAAGCTGAGCCTGTCGGTCCTCCTGAAGGGGGAATCCAGCGATGCAAGCTGCAAGGTAGGAACGACTAATAACGCTTTAAAAAACACACACACAATCTAACAGTTTCAAACATTTGAAAGCAAATAATGCTCCATATACTCTTTTCTCCTTTCATAACCCCCGTTTTCCATCTTTTCAGTGTTGGTTTTATTTCTTTCCTGGCGGGTCTGCGACTATTTATGTTTGCGCAACGATGTCTGGGAGTATCTGTGTGACTTTAAAGTAACTATTACTTATATTGTAGGAAATACGCTGTTGCCTTTTTGATCCCCCACACAGTCCTGTGCGCGGCGGGCTGGGTGCTGATGAAGCAGAGGGACAGTTTTAGACTATCAGCCCCGCAGCCTGCAGGAGCCCGCAGGAGCCCGCTCCCACATTTTTCTCCTCGGCTCTCCTTCGGGTTCCGGCCCCGGCTTCTCTCCCCCCCTCCTCCTCCTCCTCCTCCTCCAACCAGGAATATGGCAGCGTAAAGACTAACCTATCATTGAAATATTGTCAGGAAGTCGCCACAGCCGCCGTCGGTAACCCGGCCGGCGTCCTTTTGGAAAATTCCGGGATGCAGCGCCAGGATCACCGACTGCCGTGTATTTTTAGGAATGGGTGGATACCAAAAACATTTTCCTTTATTTTTGTCCCAGCGGTGAATGCCACAAGCCCTATGCGCATAGGCGACTGCTATAAATGCTCGGTTGAGTCTTAGAGGCTGGGCTTGTCCCACTGCAGCAGCAGCAGCAGACTGAAGCAACAGGGACGCACGGTCGCGTCAGGCAGGACAAAGCGCAGCATGTGCGTGAAAGAAGTAGAAAAAGCGCACAAAGAGGCGCGTAGAGGGGGATTCTCTGTTGAAATGTGCTGCTCTTCTAATGTCTGACATCCCCCTGCAGGCCAGAGAGGGATTCCCTGAAGAAAAAATGCCTGTGGCTGAAGCTGATGTGACACAGCTTGAGCTGGAGGAGAGCTGACTCGTCAAAAATCAATCCCTGCCAGGTCCACCAGGCAGCCAGAGACAGCTCAGATCACCTTACCCCCCCCCCCCCCCCCCCCCCTTCCTTCCGTCATTCACCCTCGCTAAAGGGAATCATCGGGACGAGAAGGTGATGTGAAGCCCCTCCAGCGGGGGGATCCGCCGTCTGGGACGTCCCACTGTGACCAGAGCCTCTCATCCACAAAGCTACCCCCCCAGCCGCGTTCCTGATCCACGCCGCCTCGCAGACCATGATGTTTCGGGATCAGGTGGGCGTGCTGGCCAGCTGGTTTAAGGGGTGGAACGAGTGCGAGCAGACCGTGGCTCTGGTGTCGCTGCTGAAGAGGGTGAGCCGGACCCAGGCCCGCTTCCTGCAGGTCTGCCTGGAGCACTCCCTGGCCGAGTGCACGGAGCTGCAGGTCCTGGAAGGAGAGGCCAACAATCCAGGTAGGCCGGCTTCTCCTGAGGGTAACACAGTAGTCGGTGACAGTAATCAAACCTGCATGACCTCAAGGGGTTTTCGTTGGGATTTTAGGTGACCAACACAGAGTAGAGCATAAATTAAAAGTGGAAGGAAAAGGATGCATGTTTTATTTTATTATTTTATAATTATTTTACAAATAAAAGTCTTTAAAGTGCGGCGAACATCAGTATTCAGTCCCTTGAGTCAATGACCGTCTGTGCTGGGGAAGATTCTCAGTCATCCAGGTCATGATCATACCAAAAAAAGTAAAAAAAATAAATAAAAACAACAGGACTTTTATTCCGAAGTTTGATGTTGTTGTTGTTTGATGCTTTCCATCCAGAAAGCTTTCTCAATTCAAATGAGCTTAATATAAATAGTGGAACTCCATATTACTCCAGACATTTTGAATGTCTGGAGAATGCTTTCCGGATGGGAAGCGAAACAACATCAAACTTCGGGAAAAAAGTCCAGTTGTTTTTGTTTTTTAACTGTTTTTGGTAATGAGCATCTGCGTTTTAGGGGTTTGTCTCAGCCAGCACAGCTAGAGGCCGACGCTTATAACTCCCGCTCATCCGTTTCAGTCACATTTTCAATTAGACTTAAGCTCGTACTTTGACTGGGCCGTTCCAAGCTGCGTGGATCCAGTCCTGCTGGAAGGTGAACCTCGCCCCAGTCTCACGTCCTGGGCAGCCTCCAGCAAGCTTTCTGCCACGATGGGCATTTAGTCCGACTTCAGATCAAACGGGGGGCAGTTTCTCTGCTCCTGGTAACGAAAAAGCTTCCCCACAGCATGACGCTGCCTCCACCGTTCACCTCCCTGGTGAACGCTGGTGGCAGCGTTTAGCTTTCTACCACATAAAGCGTTTTGCTAATAAGCCTCAAAGACCAGATGTCCTTCGCCTACGTGGCTTTTTGCAAACTCAACATGACACATCTTCTTCTGGCTTTCTGTCAATAACGACTTTTCCTCTCGCCGCTCCATTAAAAAGTAATATTCTCCCACCCATAGTCGTCCATGTCTTATCAGACCTGCGGCGTGTCCATCCGCTTTCACATGATGGATTGATCAGAGCTCTGGGTGATGCTGAACGCTTGGAATATCGTTTTAGAACCGAACCCAGCTTTAAACTTCTCCACAACCTTCTCTGCTGGGCTCCTTGGTCTTCGTGATGCTGGTTGTTTTGTCACAAACACAGCTGGACTCTGTGTAGAAGTTAGATTAGTTCTAATTTTATTTAGGAGAACAGAGTAAAAAGGGCTGATTACAAATGCTTTAGTTTTTCTATAAAAAAAGAAAACCAGATTATTTTTCCTTCCACTTCACAAAAACACACTTATTTATGTTTGCGTGTCACACGAAATGCATTGGAGTTTGTACATCTGACAAGACACAAAGTTTAATTGGCATGAATACCGTGGGAAGTGATTGTATTACAGACACTTTTTTTTTCCTTTCATACTTGCCTGTTTCTAGGTTTAATGTTTTGCCGACTTCCATTTTCACGTTAAATCCACAAAGCGTTGCCATTTTTACTGTTTTCGAGCTGCTTTTTAAACCCGGGGATCCCAAAGAAACCGCCTCCTCTGAGCCGGGTTCACACGCAGAGACGTGTGATAGTGGCGTCTCTGCGTGTTACAGGACATTTCCTGCTTCAGAGATTAACGCAGACACGTCAGAGTTTCAATTCAATTCTATTTTTATAGCACCAATTTATGATACATGTCACCTCAAGGCACTTTCCAAAGTCAGATTCCATCAAATTGGATCAGATCCTCCAGGTTGGTGAGAAAGTTTCCTCTTTAAGGAAACCCAGCAGGTTGCATCAAGTCTCTCCAAGCAGCATTCACTCCTCCTGAAAGAGCGTAGAGCCACAGTGGACAGTTGTCTGCATTGTTGATGGCTTTGCAGCAATCCCTCATACTGAGCATGCATGAAGCGACAGTGGAGAGGAAAACTCCCCTTTTAACAGGGAGGAGAACCTCCAGCAGAACCAGAACCAGGCTCAGTGTGAACGCTCATCTGCCTCCACCCACTGGGGCTTAGAGAAGACAGAGCAGAGACACAGAAAGCTCAGAAGCTCACATTGATCCAGGAGTACTTTCTATGTTCGATGGTAATAGCGGATGATCTGCCTCCCCTGGATGATGTCACACCTAATGCCAGACCAGGTGTACCTTCTATGAAGAGAAAAATGACAGAGAACCAAAAGGTAAAATATGACATAACAATAAACAATGCAGCTCTGAGCTGATGCTTTGGATCAATGCACAGCCTGCATGCATTTCAGCGTGTCTGAAGGCGCTGCTGGGAGGTCAGTGTAGCCCTTCCTGAGCTGGGTTTGGGCCAAAGCAACAGGGGAGGGGCAGGGAGGGGGGGTTCTGCCTCGGTTTTGTTGCATCACACTGCAGCACGGCCATGGTAACAGAAACCCTGGCAACCGACTGGGCTCGTGAAAAATAGAAAGGCGCTGCTGAGGTTGAGAGCGCAGGTCTCAGCCTACCTGTGGCAGCGCGCGGACGGACTTTCACATCTGGTGAGGAGCAGCAGTCTGTCTGTCCACGCCCCTCTCTAAGGGGCGGCTGCTCACTCTGTGTTTATTGTTTGAATACAACCAGAGACATCAAAGCTGACTTTTATGAAGTTTTCTCCGGAGAGACCCCTGGAAAAAAAAATGAAAAGTCAGTTCATGGTATCAGAGATCAAAGCAGCCTGGATGGTGGGGCGTCTGATTATTACGCAACCGCAGTATCTCCAGGGGTCCTGGTAGTTGCTCATGAAGTCAGAAAGACGCTACAGCATAACCTGAATGAAACCTGAGAGGCGTGCACCTGTGTTTGAGAAGGGTGCTATTGTTTTTTTGGACGTTAAAGAAGGAAAATGTGGTTTTACAGTAATTACAGAATCTCTGCTTACTTTGCATTAAGTAGTTTAAATCATGAGTAAATCACAAGTGGAGCCTTACTGCTTTCACCATAGTGCTCCCCTTTATTTATACATGCAAGAAGCTTTATTAGAATCTATTCAGGGAATATTTTTTGTTAAATGGACACTTAAACAAGAAAAGGTGAAAAAGAAAAAGAAGAGAGCGATACAACATCCTCAGTCTGCTTCTTCACCTGCAAAGAGAGATATAAAAATAACAGCAGAACCAGCTGATAAAGTATTACAGGTACAAACAAGCAATGCCTTGATACCATCACTGAAGAATATACAGTATTATTTCATACGACTTGTATAAAGTGAGTAAATCTTTCCTCCTCAGTCCTGCTTTGGTTTTAATCAGCTGCATCACCGGCTAGTTTCCTTTCTTAATGTCTGACCTAAGTGAAGGAGCGTTTTACCGCGGCTGCTGTCTGATTGTGTGTCGGCTTTTTAACTTCTCCTGTGGACCAGAAGCGTAACGTTAAGCCGGAGTTACCCTGTGGGAAGAAAATCAGCTGCAGTCTTACCTTGAAGCCTGGAAATGTGTGACGTTGTCGTCAGAATAAGATTCAGGCAGATTGGTTGTTGTTATCCATTTGTATCACCCACAAAGGAAGACGTGGACTGTGCAGAAAAGGGAAAATGTTCATCGATAAAGGTTGTTAATGGAAATGCTGATGCCCGTGTCGATCTGTAGAACAATGCTAGTCAGAACTGGAGTAAAATTACAACGTCTACAACGTCATAAGTGGTTATTCACCACCATGAAGAAATGCGAGTACACGGTAGGGCTGGGCGATATATCGATATAAATGATATATCGATATATTTTAAAATGTGATATGGGATTAGACCATATCGCATATATCGATATAGTTCAAATTTGCACCGTGATCCTTGCTCCACGCAAGCCGCTGACCGGAGCTCTTTGCACTGCTCCCCTCTCTGCACTGCTGTGGAACTGCACACTACTTTTCTCATAGAAATATATTTATTTCAGAAAAAGATTGACCTATTTTATTTTATAGGATATTTTTATTTAAGATATTTTTTTTATTTAAATGTGCACCTTACGGAGCTTTGATTTCAAAAAAGGCACTCCAGTTTTATGTTTACATTTTATTGATATTTGAGTAGTGAGTTTTCAATAACATATTTGACTGAACATTTCATTTTACAGTTCTAACTTTGCGAAAAAAATATTGGGATATATATCGTATATCGATATTCAACCTAAATATATCGGGATATGACTTTTGGTCCATATCGCCCAGCCCTAGTACACGGTACTTAAATCCGCAGGCAGGGTGTTGGTTTATTAGATCTTCTAAACTGCCACGTCTTCCTCCACCCCACCGGACACACCACCAGGTAAACCGTCATTATTTGAACTCGCAGTGGAGCTGAAAACTTCTCCATCACTCCTTTTTCTTGTGCAGGTCTAGAGTCAGGAAATGTGCTGCTAACATCTCTGCAGACCCCACACATCCTGCACACAAACTGTTCAGACTTTTGCCTTCAGGTCGGTGCTAAAGAGGGCTCTTTTGTAAATTAAATAAAATTACAGCTGCCACAGAGACGGTTCCCTCCCTCGCTGTTTCTCTGATTAACAAAACGAACATCTTACAGCCTGAGTAGTCAGCTACCCTCCTGTGAAACAAAAAAAGCACTTTCACAACCACCGTTGTTCCTTTCTTTCTTCACAAACATAAAATAAAACGGTTCAGAAATGGTTGGTACGCTGCGAACGCTTGAACCAAAGTCACGCCTGGTGATGCCGATTTCTGATTTGTTCCTGGGTGGCCGTCGTGTTACGAATTACTCCTTCATTTAGGAGTCTTTCTTTTCTTTCGGCAGCTGCTTTAAGACTCTGAAGTGAGAATTATTATTGTGACGTACGATCAGGTGATGATAGATGATTTAAATGATGTTTGGACTCAAAAAGTGCAAGAAAACGTATTTACGATAGAGAATGTCTTTAGTTTGTGCTGTATAACCAAAAAATAGAAAGTTATGAGAACTTATTTATTTTGTTTATTTTACAGTTCATCCAGTATTATTCTGTACTGAATTTTTCTTCATTCTGGCAACCAATGGGCATTCGTTCTGACCACTGAGCTATATAATACACTGGAGTGCTAATCACCGTCTGTTTAAACGAGTCGCTTTGAAGCCACCAGCCGCCATATTGGTACTCCCTATTTTCCTCCAGTAACTAGGGAATATGTGCGCTACAGCATCGAATAACGAGGGTTTTCTCATGTTCAGGGGGGGCTTAAGACTTTTAAAATGTCAAATGCCATATAGTTTTATGTTCTAAAAATATCAAGTACTGAGAAAGTCATGTGCTGTAATATTTTGCATTTTATTCATTTAAATATATGTGTTTAACATTTATAAATATATAAATAACAATATACAAAAACATATATTTACATATGTGTATACATATATATACATATATACATATACACATACTCATATATACACATATATACATATTTTATATGAATAACATGTAAAATATGTCAGCACCTAATTTCCTAGTAGTTGATAGTGTTAGAACATCCACTGACTGTAGAATTACCTGTGAAACGTTTTCACTCAGCCAGAAAACTGCTTGTTGTTGCAACTAAATCCTATGGGATTCTGTGAGAGTAGGGAGGAGCAAGATGGCCGCCAGTGACTTCAGTTTTTCGGCAAAATCAGCACTCCAGTGTATAATATAGCTCAGTGGTTCTGACCAGTTGTTCCAGATGTTTTGATTTTCTTCCCCTGTTTACTAGAACTGCATGATGTATAGAATTGCAATCAATGTGTGCAAAATAGCAATCACAAGCACCTCGTTGCGTGTCTTATTTTGTATTTCCTCTTCTGTATTGACGTTTACTTCCTTTTAACCTCATACTTGACAGATTCTTAGTGACGGAGATGCTAGAATTTGTCGACTCTGTGGTGGAGGAAAAGAAAGAGATGCTGAAAATGTGGTTTAATCACAACTACTATCGGTTTTGCAATATTTAACGAGTGGCACAACAACGAGAAAATTCCAGTTAAATGTAATGTAAGGATTCTTCTTCATGCCTTTGGAGAAGGAGATGGATTCACTACAAAAACAAAACTAAAAATAATAATAAGGATTTGCCAGTGGAATAAGATTTTGCACTTAAAATACAAACAACTCATCTCCATCATCTTATTTACCTAAATATCTTACTTTATGTGTAAAAATACTCATTCCTCTGGCAAATAATCTTATTTACCTGCTCAAATCAGAACAAATACGCTAATTTGAGGAACATTTAACTTATTTTTAGTTTCGTTTTTGCAGTGTAGGTTCCTTTTTATTTGAGCAAAACTTCCTAGAAAGTAGTTATTTTATTGACCCATGTAAATAATAAGCTTGCTTTAAAAACCCATAAAACTGTGGTGTAGGGCCACAGGGAGACTCACTAAACCCCAAAGAACTCTTGCAAGCTTGGATAAAATGATGACATTGCAGCAGGGAGAGAGAGCCAACATAATTGTGCAACTTGTGTAAACTGTAACTATGTACATACTCTGCACAGTCTCTGAGATAAACTCCGCTTCTCTCACACCCTCCGTCCATTTCGGCTGGGCTCTGTTTACTAAACACGCGGCGCCGCTAAAACGAGCGGCGTTCTCGTTTAGTCTCGGCCAATCGTGTGTCGCCTCTGTTCGTGGAGAACAGGACGTTGCTCAGGTTTATTGAAAAAATGTCGATGTGAAGGGTCAAGATGGAGGACCAGAAAAAAGCGATGCAGTTCAGTGACTTTCTAAGAATAGTGAGATATTATTTCTAATTGAGTAAAGTTTATTTGTTGGGTGCCTTTCATAGACAAAACCAAGACAGTTTGGTTTATTTATATGGTGCCGATTCAAAACATTTAATATTTAAGGAAACCCAGCAGGTTGCATCCAGACACTGACTTGCAGCTTTCACTCCTTCTGGATGAGCCACAGTGGACAGTCGCTGGCATTGTGCCGTTGACTTTGTAGCAATCCCTCATACTGAACATGCATGTGGCGACAGTGGAGAGGAAAACTAAAGACCTGTTTGCATTTAGCAGTGCTATTTTTCTTAATGTTCTAGACATTTGATACAAAAGATTTACAGTGAAAATATCTGTGCAGTTGCCAGATTTGATCATCTCCAAGGTTCCTTGAAGGCTTTTGTTGGTGGAAACCATGTTTGCGCCCTTCTCCCGACCGGATTTGGCAAGTTTTGTTTTCCGGGGTGCGCCCGTGGCGGAGTGGTTAGCGTGAACCATGTTAGGAGGCCTTTAGTCCTCGACGCGGTCGGCCCGGGATCGACTCCGACCCTCGGCGCTTTGCCGCCTGTCTTCCCCCCTCTTCCTGTCAGCTCACTGTCAATAAAACGCCACTAGAGCCGCAAACACATAAAACAAAAAAGTTTGTTTTTTTCCTGCGTAGCTCTCACAGCGTCACGGGTTAGCTTCGGTGTGAGTGGTTGAAATAGCACGTTGATAAAGATGACAGACAAGTGGCTTATCCAATCATATGCAAGGATTTTTGATGAGGCCCAGCCTTCAATAAAGGCAATTCCTATGGATCTGTTCCAGATGGATGAGTGGAGCGAAATTCATCTGGCTAGGGTCAGGTTAATTTTGTACAGCAGGTAAAAAAATAATTCGTTTTTTGGCCCTCTAGTTCCTTTGACTTGACAATTTTGGCCCATTTACCAAAAAGTTTTGACACCCCTCGTCTAGATCATGGTACTAGCACTATAGCTAGAGATTGTCTTTAACTGATATAAATTAAAAATGGTCTACATTGAACTTAAATGTATTAGAGCTGAACAATTAATCGCATTTTCAATATAATCGCGATTTTAAAAAAACGCAATTTCCAAATCGCAGAGTCTGCAATTTTTGGCTATGTAACAATTAGGGAATTAGACGCGTCCATTAGGTGTTGGTAAAATGTTTAAAGTGGGTTTGCCTCCACATGGAAGGGAAGACAGTTGCAGCAGTGAGATAATCTAATTTTATTACTTGTTTTAGAGTTTATATAATCATACATAGCATTAAGTACAGGTCAATCAGTTTAATACGTAGACTTGCTTGTTGGTTGCACTTTATGTTCAACAAAGATTGATGTCCAAATCAATTAAAAGCCGTTCTCTTGAACAATATTCTGATCAATAGAAATATTAAAAGTTTTTGTTTTAAATAGTCCTTGTTTACAAACATTTTTATTTAGAGGCCATTTTTGTTGCTTGTGGTTAACGCAGAGAAAAGTCAAAATTGCAATTTTGGTTGAAATATATTGTAGGCAGAACCCAATCATTTCTGCTCCGAGTTTAGATGCTGTGGGTCTTTTAGCAACTAATCTGCACAGCGATAAAAGAAAATGATTTGTTGTTTGTATATGTTTAAAAAGACATGATAAATTAAACTGGAAAAAAAATCGCATTAAATCGCAATTAGATTATTTTCCAAAATCGTTCAGCCCTAAAATGTATCATCATAGTGCTTTAAAAAAAAAAATCACCTTTTTGCTCTGATTAAATACAGCAAGCAGTTCAATTATCTGTGGCCCTTCAGGCAGCTTCATGTCTCATTCTGTGTGGGTTATAAACGCTTTTCTAGAGATGAGCTGTACGGACACTCCTGTCTAACATGTATGCAAATTTCACTCTTCATCTTGTTTTGCTACGTCTGCCACCAGCTGCCGGTGCTAAAATATCTCAGGAGTGGTAAAGCTGCAAAGAGCGGAGGGGGGGAAAAAAAAAGGGAAGATGCGCCTCAAATTGATTGTAAAGGAGGCGCATTCCTGCGGAGTAACCGTTGGACTCCTCAGAACTCGCACTCTCTGTACCTCCGGAGTGAGTTTCGGGCCTCGCCTCGCTCTTCTCCCTTTCACTTGTGTCAACTTGCGGTTGCTTTTCCCTCCGCTGATTCAGCTGAGCGAGTCGTGAATCGGTGGAGGGTTCAGACTCGACGTGAGAACACATGCTGGCGAAAAGAAGGGGGACAGAGAAGGTTGTGTGGTTACGTGATCCCTCTGGTATGTTGTGGTAGCTCGTTTGAGCGTTTAAGGGCCGGGCTAAGGCTGATATATATCACTTTGCTTTTGTTTCTGCTATTTTGGTTTCTTTTATTCGGCTGTAGATCTTCCAAGAAAAAGGCTTTCCGGTCGTCTTCACGCGGAAGGTTGTTTTCTGCCGCGCGTTTTTCAGGAGACCTAACCGGCCGATGGAAACGGACCCGTTCCTCGCTTTGGTTTGCAGATCAGAGCCGAGACGCTCCGGCTGCTTCAGGGTTAACTTCCCAGTGGGACGTTTCAGGCTTTGAGTGGAAAACTCTTTTGGAAAGTGTTGTACAAATGAAAGGAATCCTCTGTGACCTACTTCTCGGTGCGTCTCAGAGGCGGCTTTGTTTTGGCACCGAGCGAGCGGCGCGACTTTCTGTGCTCCTTCAGACGCGGTCCCACTAAACGGGGATCACCTCCTCCCACAGACACTCGCACAGTTGTCCCTCTATTGATTTATTGCGATTAGCTTTTCTTTTTTTTTTTTACTCCCATGTTATTCTTGGATAGCTGGGATTTCCTCGATTCCCGGCTATTAAATAAGAAATGTGGGAATTTGTAACCCAAAATTAACCAGATGCGAGTTAAAAATAATTTATTTCAAACCATATCAAAGTTTTGGTTCAATTTGATTACTTAATCATAGCTCAGTCACATTTTTTGTCTGTTTTTAAAAAAAATAATTAAATTTTAAATGACATCAGCATTTCTGAGTAATCTCTTAGCTTTTAAAGTGGAGAATATTGGCGGAGACCTAAAATAGCCGCTGGAGCGTGCTCTCTGGAAGATTCCCACTCAGGACGTAGGCTTAGTGGGTGGGTCTGGGGCAGGACAGTGGACCCGGTGTTCTGAATGACTAACATCATTTTTAAAGTGCTGCAGCGCTGACCCGGCCCGCACAGCTGTTTGTGCTGGAAGCCGGACAGCTAAGATTTGATAAGTACACGCAGCTGAGCCGACGGAACCAGAATCCACGAGATGCGTGTCGGTTTTGAGTTCTGGTTGTCCTTCGTGTGCAAAAAGGAAGATCTGTGCAGACTTTATGAGCTTCGGCTGGAAATGTTCTTTCATCTGAGGAACTGGCTGCAAAATAAAAGCATGAGCAAAACCAAAAGCCGTGTTTTTTTTTTTTTTAAATATGAAATCTTTAGAAGACCGCACAGCGAGGTGCAACAGCGGCTTGATTCGGCTAAATCTGCAGATGGATCAGTGCCGACGTCTTTGTGAGTGCAGCCAGTTTTTTAACAGAGTAACCATCTTTCAGGGTTTTTATCGGAGAAATACCAGTTTGACTGACTGCCTTTAAAATATCTACTCCTCAAACTGTTTTAACATTAAAGCCTTGGTTAAATCTTTTCTGTCTTCTGGGATTCAGATAAAAAAAAAAAGCTTAAAAAAAGCAAAGAATAATTTAAATGAAAGAAAACCTTCAACTCTAAACGCAGCTACAGTTGGTCCAAAAAATGTCGGCAGTCAGACACGGGCCTATATGGGATCCCCACATTTAACTCTGCGTATAAATCTGACAAAATCTTATAGATCTTCTTCAGAGCAGCAATAATTCTGCTTAAAGCCACTCTAACCTGGAGATTTTAAGCAGCCTTAACCTGACGAGATTGTCGGAGTTTCCCCGTCATGACTAATGAAGTCAAACAGCTGAGAGAAGCATCGCATTTTTCTTTCTGTCAGCTGACCGGCAGTGTGTGGCAACAGGTGGGGGAGGGGCAGCACTGTGTGGAAACATCAGTCACTCTGGTGCTTTTTTTCCTCTGGCGTCTCGTTAAAAGATAAAACTACAGTAGAGACGCGCGGATCGAGGTTTTTGTGGAGGATTTCTGACGTCTGCTAAAAGTTGTCGCTTCTATTTAAGAATAAATAATAACGTCTTAATTAGACAGACCTTCCAGCCAGAGAGGGCTGAAATGTAAAAGTTAGCGCCCTGCGTTAATTGTCGACATGCTTTCACGAGTGTAACGTTTCAGTTGATCTGTGGGGAAAAGACTGAAGCCCCTTCCTCAAAAGGCCGCAACAAAGTCAGCTGATATGGGTTTTTACATGGCAAGATACCAATATTTAAAAAGCCAGTGACCAATATTCAAATGTGTTTTAAATTCATTTATTACATTTATTATAATAATAATAATTATCTTTTATTCCTCATTGCAACATACATACCAATGAAATGTGTCCTCTGCATTTAACCCGTCCCTCATGTAGCAGCGGCGCCGCCTGGGAGGGCTTTCTGGAGCTAAGAGTCTTGCTCAGGGACCCTGAGTGGCAGCCTGTGGGATTTGAACCGGGGAACTTGCATTCTAAAAAAAAAAAACTCCATCCCATTTCTTTAGCAATGTAGTAGTGAGAGCTCCAAATCTCCTTGCTCTTTGATGGATAGGAGGATGTAGGTCCGCCATGTTTCACCTTGTTCGTGGTTCTTGGTATCAGCTACTGAGGGTCGATGTTTAAAAATGGCAAATATGTCCTTATCTTTGTCAAGTTTTCATGGTTACCCCCCCCCCCCCCCCCCCCCCAAAAAAAAAAAAAAACAGGAATGGATTCTGGATCAAAGCTACATTTCAAACGTTTTTTTTTTTTTTTTCTTACATCTGTTAATGTGGAACAAAGTCTGTGATGACTAACTTCCCAGGAAGGCTTGTGTTTTCTAATGACTCACATCAGTCAGTGAGGTTCTGCCCAAACGAGGCTCAGTTCTGGGCTGGACGTCAGCATTCCTGCCCCAGGCACTAAATTATCCCAGCGTTGGGGATACTGTCTAGGAATGTGGGCTTACTCTGGACTTAGGCGCTCGGTGTGAGCAAAGCAGGCTTTTTTTTTTTTTTTTTTTTTTTTTCTTTTTCCAGAGTAAAGAGGTGGGGGTGCCGGCAGTGGAAAGGACACCGGTTCCACCCACAGTGGAGAGACGGTCTCCTGAGTCCACAGCGGTATGGAAGAGGGGAGCGAAGGAGGTGGGTGGGGCGGGGAAGGAAAAGAGATGAAGAGTCAGGAGGAATGGTTTCATCCTTTATATCCTTCACAGAAGAACCCCCGTTTCCCTGTGTGCACCATTACAGAGCAATAATCAGCTTTCAATCAATCAATTATTCCTAAAGCATGCTTTAAGGCAGGGGCGCCACCAGGGGGTGGCCAGGGGTGGCCATGGCCCCCCCATGCCATGTCCTGGCCACCCCACTGGCCAGTGTAAATTGAAGGCAACCACTCTTCTATCGCGCTTTTATTTGTATCTGCCAGTATCTACTTTTCCCTAGTAACTGTTTTGTTCTCCAATAAGTTAATAAATGTGCACCTTATTCTAAATATAATTACACAATAAAAAGGAATTGTTATTCAACTCAAAATGTTAACTGTACTGTTATTGATCTATGCACATTAGATCATTAGGAACATTAAAAATCCCCCCAAAAAAACCTTAAAAACCAAAAGATATTAGTAGATGTTTACTTAAGTCTTTCTGATAGGTTTCTACAGGCAGCTTTACTACAACAGTAGAATAAAATATGGTTTTAGTTTCAGTGCCACCCAAACAGTTTGAGGGGCCCCAACATTTCTGGAGGCGCCACTGTTTTAAGGTGACCAAATTTTGTACACTAAAACAAGAAAAGGTTAAAAAAACATGCACACACAAGACATCAAAAGCTAAAACCGCAGGTTCACAGCAAGAGTATTTTAAAAATGCCAGACATGAAAAATCTGTGTTAAAAGCAAGGAAATAAAAGTGCGTTTTTAAAAGAGATTTAAAAACAGGAAAAGAGGAGGCAGCAGCAAAGCTCTGTCACCTCTGAGCTTCAGCCTGGTTTTAGGGACCGTCAGCAGCAGCTGATCTAAGCGGTCGGTTTTTCAAACATTTAAAAGCAAATAACAAAAGCTTAAAGTTAATTCTGTAGCGCACAGGGAGCCAGTGAAGGGACGCTAGGATGGGGGTAACATGCTGGTGCATACAGGCTGCAGACGGGCCGGAGAGATCCGGCTAATGCCTCTATATACGGTGCATTACGGTAATCAAGACGAACCGCGATGAAAGCAGGGACTAGTTTCTCCAAGACAGGTCTTGCTAAGATTGATTTCACCTTTGCTATTTGAAGATGCTGGGGAAAAAAAAACACTGCGGATCTGTTCCTCAAATTTAAAATTAGGGCCAAACTTCACCCCCAGATTGGTGACGCAGTCCCTGAGATAAAATTAAAAGATTTCATTTAAATGATGGTAGCAATATGTTACAACGAGCTTTTAAGGAGAGCACAATGAGTTAAATGAATGAATAGTTGTGCAATTTAAAATCAATAGAATGAAGAAAGAGTTTGATTTGTATTCCTTTTTGTGTCGTTCTGTTAGGGCTGGGCGATAAATCAATTTAATTGATTAATTCTAATGTACAATTCTTTAAGATTTCATTTTTGGAAAAGCTGGATTTTATTTTGCCAATACACTCATTGGGTTTCCATGAAGAGAACAGCATGTGATGCTGGATATATGTTTAGGCAACTATATTGTCAAAATATTGTTAAGTGGAAACTTTTTTTTTACCATAATACGAGGTACTTCATTTACTTATTTACTTTTTTTTTAACTTAGTTTGAAGTTCACAAGTGCAGTGAAGCCTGTTTTTAGCTCAATGTGTAATACCACTAGCAGCAAATGTTTTGTTATATTTTCATTGTTTATAATGGCACGGCTGCCATCTTGTTTTACAAGCATGTTTCACAGCTTGTTTTTAGTTGCACTTTGAATTCAGGTCAACTCCCTGACGAAATGCTTGACATAAAAAGCAAGGTTTTAAAATAATTTCTTTAATTTCTTTTTATGAAACAAAAAGGAGGAAAAAAAATCGATTAATCAGATTTGGTATGATAAAATTGGAGATTTATTTTTTAATCCATATTGCCCAGCCCTTCGTTCTGTTATATCCAGTGTGTTAATTTAGCTCGACTAGGATTAGGAAATATTTGTATGTAATGTAGCCTTTTATCGCTTCGTTTGATTAAAATGGTGAACTGTTTTACTGAGCTCCTCTTTAATGATAACTAGGGTTCGGCCTTTATCGTGTCCTTTTCATCGGTATCGTGAAAAATTTCCCATCATTAAAAGAATTTGAGTTATTCTTGACAACAATAATATCCAATTAGTGCCGTCAGGATTGTTATTTTTGCTGTTTTCTCTGTTGTTGGTTTCTTTAGCACATCGATAAATGTCAATGAATTCAAAAAATAGAATGAAATACAGTTTAGTGATTAAAAAAAAATATCACTCTTCCTTATGTAACTGGTCTAATGACGAAACTTAGAATTATGTTTTAATATATGTCACATTATTAAATATGTTTTTTAAGGACAGTATTTGTGTTTGTTGGGCTATTATTGACACTGTAAATAGTCTTTTATCGTCATCACAATAGAGCCACAATATATCGTGAAAAAATTTAAAGTCCATATTGCCCACTCCTAATAATAACTAATAATATTTATCTCTATTTGTCATTGCAACATGCATTCCACTGATATTTAATCTGTCCCTCATGGAGCAGTGGGGCCACTGTGCGGCCCCCGGGGAGCTTTCTGGGGTTAAGGGTCTTGCTCAAGGACCCAGAGCAGCAGTCTGCGGGATTCAAACCCAGAACCGTGCAACATCTCTGGGCTCTCTAACCGCTTGGCTACCACTCCGCTTACGTTTCTAAATCTGTCCCCTAAACACCTGGTATAATGTCGCCTTTGCTCATGAATAATTAAGGATCATTCACTGCAGGAAGGGTTATAAATATAAATATTTCAGATTTTATTGCTGGATGTAGCAACTTTTCTGACCATTTCAATGTTTTCCTCATTAAATATACGGGAATGCATGAAATATCTGTCTTAGCATCGGTGTCTGTATAACATATTGGTATTGGTCTGAGGAGTACATATGGGTCGAAATTGACAACAAACATTTATTTCCATTTATTTCCATTTGTCTTGCCATGTGGATTGGTCATGTGGTATTTGTTTGGTCATGTGACAGTGACGCTGCGCAGGACTACACATGTGGTCAAGCAGGTTGGCTAATATATATATAAAATATCAGCAAATATTGGCTATTGGTCATAACGAATTAAATGATGGATATTGATATAGGCCCTCATTTCCATATTGATGCAACCATAAAATAAAACAGTTGCTGGCCTAAAAAAAAGTTGTGCTCTTGTCAGAAGACGCCAAAGTTTACCTTTTGGACAGAAACCAATGAAAACTAGTGCTGGACACATTTCCACGTTGAAACATGGTGGTGGCAGCATCATGCTGTTGGCATCCTTTTTTTTTCAGCAAGGATAAAGACATTTAAAAAACACAAAAGAAGAGAGCATTTCCCGCATATTTTACTGTGCAAACCATATAGAAAAATGGTGGTGGTGCCACACCAATGTTTGCCTCATCCATCCAGCGTATTAGCCACTTTATTTGGATAAAACTAGTTGTGCTCTAGCAACATTTTCAGAGCAAGGTGGAGTTGCTGAAAACATTTGTCGCTCCCAAAGATTGATTGGATATGCTTCCCTTGCAGCTGGATAGTCTGGGTGTTAAAGAGGTAAAAGCCTAAATTTAGGACCGGCGTGATCTGATTTTTCTCCACACACCCATATAAACGGTGCTTAACCGCAGCTTTTTGTACATCTGTAAACGTCCCGCCGGTCGCTCTGTCAGAGATGAGAGGATCGGGGGGGGTTGGGTGGGGGTTTGAGCCAGAAATCTCTTGTCGCTCGTTTTAGAGCCAAACTATTTCATCTCGCCCACGCATGAGCAAACGGTTTATTTCTGGAAGTCGACGCCACGTTCTGTGAACTCCCGCTGAACCTCAGGAATGGGGACAGACCACTGGCCCAACGATCAGAGGAGCAAACAAAATAAAGTTTGTCTTTTTCACACGCAAACCTCCACATGCAAAGGGTTTTTTTTTTGTTTTGTTTTTTTTTACCTTTTGTGATTTCGGGTGGGAAGCGGTTTTCTTTAGGGAACTGGAAGAAAGCTTATAAAAGCCCCATGAAACATCTCCACAGCTCCTCAGAACCGTCGGACTCCAGATTTGATTTCAACAGTCAATGAGAACCAGGCAGACAAGCCGTTGCTGATGGGCGGGGCTGTTGCTGCTTAAATCCTCCAGGTTTAATTTCTCCCCTTGCATCGATTTGGTGCTCCATGTGTTTAAAGCAACACTCAGACGTAATAAACTCCAGATAACTGGATAATAGACAAATATCAGCTACAATCTGGCTGCAATCTTCCTTGCCTTTTTTTGATTTTTGTAATACTCAAGGATAATTTTTTACAATTCAACAACTTCAATTTCAAACTTAAAAGTTTTTATTTTTTATCACTTCAAATCGATGTGATAAAGTCGACAGTATGTAAGAAACGGAGCACAGGTGAGTTGACAACGCAACTTAAAGTCGTTCACGTCTGAAGTGGATCAACTCGGGCATCGATGCATAACACAAGCACCACGGAAGAGGAAAGGTGTGACTCGCTATGATTCATTTTACATTGTATTTTGTCATAATTTTGTCTAGTGAGGACAAACTCAGCTAAAATCTGGTTTGAGGCAGCAGCTTAGAGATTTAACGTATCGGCACGCTACCCACGGCTTTAAAAGCCCTCTGTGGGTATATATAATGCCAATTCAAAGCGCTTGTCATCTCAAGGCACTTGACAAAAAAGTCAATTCAATTGAATCACACGGACTAATTGCGACTTGCACTTGCATACATTTCATTTTATCCTTTTTATTAAACAATGCACTCACGTTCAGTTTATTATTCAAAATGGTTAAAATGTTTTCTAAAGACTGAATCGAGTCAAAGGCCATTTTAAGAGTTAGCTCAAAAGCCGCATGACAATTGTATCGAAACACAGCCGTTAACTTGCGACATTCACTCCTCCTAGAAGAGGATGTAGCGACAGCTGCTTGCATTGTGCTGTTGACTTTGCAGCAATCCCTCATACTGAGTATGGGAGCAGCAACAGCGGAGAGGAGCCCAAGCTGTAGTACACGGAAGCAGCTGAAGGTCCAAACATTATCAATCCAGATTTTACCTTTTTAAAGATTTATTTGCATTACAATAATGGACAGACAGGTCTCAAAGTTTGGGGAATTTAATTATAATGAAGACGAGCTTCCTCACAACTCTGGGTGGGTAATCAGGTAGAGATAATGGGTGAATGGATGGATGGACATGATCTGCAGACATCATCAGAGTTTTCTTGCTGACAGAGGTCACCTGCAAAGTAAATGCCAGGGTGAAACAATAATTTTTCTATTATTATTAGAAAAAGTAGTCAACACATCTGTGGTAACTTCTATTGCGTAGGATTCATAGACTCAAACCTGTGTAAGAGACTTAATTAAACTCAAAGTTTAGCAGTGGAAGACCTAAAGGATGCAGTAAATGTTCTCAGCAATACCCTCAAAATCTATCTATGTATCTCTCTATCTATCTCTCTATCTATCTCTATCTATCTCTATCTATCTCTCTATCTATCTCTCTGTCTGTCTGTCTGTCTCTCTGTCTGTCTGTCTGTCTGTCTATCTGGCCAGTTCTATGGTCAAAGTCAGGGAATTGAGATTATGACTTTCTAAACTATAGCAGACTATGTCTTTAATTAGCTCCATGGGTGTGTAATGTTATTGTTATCAACAATCTGCCGTTTACATGTACATGTGTTAAGGAGTAGGAGGGGTGTGAGAACAGGTGAAGGATACCGGTCTGTCCAATCTGGTCCCGACCAGACGTAGAGCCGTGCGTTTCCTCATATAGCCGACAGCGAGACGGTGTGCCCGGCCCGTTCTCGTTTCAGTCCTCTTCTCAGTGAACCTGTTGTGCCATACAGTAGACGTTTGTGAAGGAGCTCTGCAGCCACCCAGCCCCCAGCTGTACAGCCCTGCAGGACCTGGATGCAGTGTATGAATGCAACTTTACATAATGGCTACAAAGGAGTGTTGGGATTTTGGTCTCAGACTTGGAGAAGCTGGTTTTAAAACTGCTTAACTGCTTCACATATGGTTGAGAATCACGGCAATTCAATTAAGGTAACATCTTCAAGACACTAAGAGAAAAACATCATCTGCAAAAAAAAAAAACAAAGATCCATGAGGTTCCCTGCTCATTTTTTTTTTATGTCAAGGCTAAGAGAATGGGGACAAAGGCCATCCCTGGCAGAGTCCGCCCTGAGCTTCTGGACCCAGAATCAGGACACGGCTCTTGCTTCAGCTCCTCACCACCAGTCCATAAATATCTAAATTAATCCTATGTTGCTTCATCAAGATGTTTCAGTTTACAAGGACTTGTTCCGAAGTGGCTTTTAAATACCGCACAAAATAACACCTGAGGAAAAAATGTGATGTGTTGGGACAGGACAAAATAAAGGTGCAAATAGACGGGCTGGTTTTTTGGATTCTACTTCCTTAAATAGAGTTTCGGGCTTCTCCCATCCAGTCCTGGCAGCGCAGAGGCTCGCATTCCCAGCATAGATGCGACTGCCGTATTCAGAGTCTCCCCAAACACTGGAGCTCTCCTCCATTCACCCGCAGGTGCACTGCAAAAACGGAACTAAAAATAAGTGAAGTAGTCTTAAAATTTGTGTATTTTTCCTTGATTTGAGTAGGTAAATAAGAAGATCTGTCAATAGAATAAGATTTTTGCTCTTAAAATAGGAACAATTTATCTCCATCATCTTATTTCAAGTGCAGTATATCTAATTATCTTATTTTAGGGGTCAAAATACTCATTCCATTGGCAGATAGTCTTATTTACCTGCTCAAATCTAGGACAAAAACACAAATTTTAAGAACATTTTACTTATTTTTAGATCCGTTTTTGCAGTGTGGACGGCAGATCTTTGCAGCGCTGTCAGCGTTCACCGTTTTCTCCTGACCTCAGTTGGTCCTGCAGCAGCACGACAGGGAAGCTGAAGGAAGGGGATTAGATCAGGAAAGATCTAAAAAAAAAAGAGAGGTTTTGTACGTGTGAGCTTTTAGAAATTGAAGAGTGGAGCTGTCATCTGGTCTTGGCACCGTCTCGTTTTGAAGGAAAAGGTGAGGAGGGAACTCTGCTCCGACGCAGCGGGGAGGGCAGGATGTCGGCGTCTGGAGAAGCCTTGATGATGCTCTTCCTCTGCGCGTTGAACGGAGACACAAGCGCACGCACGCTCTCAACATCAACAAACATCTCATTGTCATGCAGGTGCTTCCCACTTTGCAGACAGCTGTATTGGCTACTGTTTCAAACATTGCAGAGGATAAATAAATAAGCGGCTCAGAGGAAGAGACTGAACAGGGCTCTGCAGCGCTGCACAGAAGGCAAAAAGCAGATAGGACTCGGCTTTTATTTAGTTTCCTATCATTTTAACCGGTCTCAGCTGTCTGACAGTGATATGAAGCTGTAGGTTTTCTAAGTTATTGTGGCTCACAGGGAATTTAACTAATGTGGAAACATCTTCTGGTGTTTTTGGCATATTGTGAATATTTCAGACAGTCTGACTGGAACGTCAGAGAAGTGACGACGCGCTTTGCTTGTATACACCAGATTAGGAGTTTAGTCTTTTACGGCAATAATAAGCCTTCATGTATTTATATTGGCTCCTGCTCTCCTTCCTTAATAAACGTGCTACCTCCCTTTTTTTATTGTTTGTGTCGTAACAATTTAAGCACCAAAAAGTTGTAAGTTTCAGTTCTTTCTTTTACAAAAATGACCATTCAGTAGCATATAAGCCCATGACTTGCTCTCCTAAAGTCATTTAGTACACTGTGAAAACAGGACTAAAAATAAGTAACATTTTCTTGAAATGAGTGTTTTTCTTGAATCTGTTCTTGATCTGAGCAGGTAAATACACTGCAAAAACAGATCTAGAAATAAGTAAAATGTTCTTAATGTTAGTGTATTTGTCCTTGATTTGAGCAGGTAAAAAACATTATTTGCCAATGGAATGAGTATTTTGACCCCCAAAATAAGATAATTAGACATCCTGTACTTGAAATAAGGTGATGAAGATGAGTTGTTCCTATTTGAAGTGCAAAAATCTTATTCCATTGGCAAATAATCTTATTTACCTGCTCAAATCAAGGACAAATACACTCATTTTAAGAACCTTTTTACTTATTTTAAGTTCCGTTTTTGCAGTGTAAGATTATCTGCCAATGGAAAGAGTATTTTTTCCCCTAAAATAAGATAATTAGATATAATGGACTTGAAATAAGCGGATAGAGAAGAGTTCTTTTTATTTTAAGTGCAAAAATCTTATTCGATTGGCAGATTGTCTTATTTACCTTCTCAGATAAAGTACAAATACACTTATTTCAAGAAAATTATTACTTATTTTTAGTTTAGTTTAGTCTGTTTTTGCAGTGAAGGTTTGATCGTACCAAACGAGGGGTTGTTGGCCATTTGTGGTCCTCACCTACAGGTTTTCTAAAGGATTTAGGTCCAAGGCCTGAGATTTCACAGGAAGAAGGTTGATTTGTTTCTGTGTTGATTTGACCATGTGTTTTGGATTATTATCCTGCCGGAGGACCTTTTTATGAAGACGATTTTGTAGTTTTCCATCAGAGGCCTCGGCATTTTTACGCCTAATATAACAGTTTTTCCCCAAGAGTTCATGATGCCATGCACTCTAACCAGGATCCTTTTTGGAAGAGAAACAGACCCACAGGATGACGGATCCTCTACCGTACTCAACAGTGGCCATGAGCTGCTTTCCAACATATTCAATAACTAATCATAGACCCACCTGGAGTGTTTGTTGCAGAAATCTTGATCTTATCTGTCCGAAACACACTGAAATCCTTGAAGATTTGATCAAGCATGTTTACGTCTCTGATGGTAGGAGAGAAAATTGACTTTTCTAGTCACATCAACTCCATCAACAATACCAGCCGCCAACACCCACGTTCTTACACCGACACGCAAATTGGTAGACAGTGTCAGATTCACTGTAAAAAAAGAACTAAAAGTAAGTGAAATTGTCTTGAAATCATTGTATTTTTCCTTGATTAGAGCAGGTAAATAAGACTGTTTGCCAATGGAATAAGATTTTTGCACTTAAAATAGGAACTATTCATCTCCATCGTCTTATTTCAAGTGCAGGATGTCTAATTATGTTATTTTAGAGATGAATTGTTCCTTTTTTAAGTGCAAAAATCTCATTCTATTGGCAAATAGTCTTATCTACCTGCTCAAATCAAGGAAAAATACACTCATTTCAATACATTTTTACTTAATTTTAGTTCCATTTTTGCAGTGTTTAGTGCCTTGCATAAGGGGCATCAATGTGCGGCAGAGACAGAAGCTGGAATCAATCCCGCAGTTTTACAGTTACCTTACGGATACTCATCCCTCTGAGCCACAGCCAGCAGATGTAGATGGGCTCTAATGGTTGTTTTGGATACAATCCTTTACAGGGCCCTGACTGTAAACATGGGCAAGTTTAATGTTTTTGTGGCCAGTATCTGAGTTCAATATTATATTATCTCTTGTCTTTTTCATTATGAGTAAGTCCAATTGACCAAAAAGGAAAAGTATAAATTATAAAACTGCTTATATTAAGTTTATTATAAAGGGATTAAGAACACCAACAATTATACGGCCAGCGATTATTTAATGTGGGATTTTCTTTTAGCTGTTCAATAAAGCTACCAAGATTAAAAGTAGCATTTCTCCATTTTTTTTCCATTGTGAGATTTTGTAACTTTAATTAAAGTATCTTATTTTAGGGCTTTTTGCACATCTTCAACACAGGGCGCTTATATGAGATATTTTGGTGTGATTTGAATTAGTTTTTTTTTCAGATTTGATCTGAATTGTAGAGTCGGAGAGACAAAGCGACCGGCGTCTGAAACGCTCAGCGTGGTTTCCAGCTGTGTGTGGCACCAAACAAAAAGCGCGCTGCTGATGAGACGCTGCAGACCCGCGTCGGCAGGAATTTCAGGGTTACGACAGAGGTCAAGTAGTTTGTCACACAAGAGTGCAAATACCAGTCTCAGGTTTGCTTTTGTGCAGTGAGTACTTTCTTTTTCCCCCCCAGCATGGTCACCGGTGATGTCTGAAAGAGAGCTCAAACATGTTGCTGTCGATTCCATGTCTCTGGGTGCAATTTTTAAACAGGCAGTTTAATCATTTTTGAGCTCATTTCATTTCATTTTAACTGCTGCAATTATAAGTAATGTGAAATGAAATGCGTTGCAAAACAGGATATAACACAAGACATTGTCAGCCCCAGACAACATAGGAGCTTCACAGGCACTTACCATTTATTTAAAAACCATCTAATGGGCTCAATTAAAGAGAAAAATATCTGTAATATTTGCAAGAATTCTGATTTTGCTATGTAGGTTTTTTTTTCAAGCAAAAAAGCTTTAAGAATGTTTATTATTTTCATGTCTTCAGCTTATTTTGTTTGGGCTGGGGTGGTTCCCCAGTGCTTGCTTTGTTTATGATTAAATATAGATTCAGTAAAGTTTGTTGCTACTTTTTTTTTTTTATTAATCAGGTAGTAAAGATAGAATTTGGGACTGGGGCTGCACATGTGCTTGTGATTAGGGCACAGAGCTCTGAATCCTGAGGAATCGCTCCGTTCTTCAGCAGCAGAGACTGCGACATGCCAGCACATTCCCCAGTGCTGAGCTGGAGAATCCAGTCGGAAAGCAGGAACGGGAACTTTTCCTTCCCACCGCCGCCCTCCCCTCCCTCCGACCATTCACTAGTTGTTGTTTTTATAAACTTTGTTCTCCTCGAGTAACACCACGACAAATTTCTTCCCCACGTTCTTTCCAGACACATCCCATTGAAGTTTGTTTTATTATCACCCATTCTAGTCTGGAATGGTGTGGGAAAATCTTTGTATTTCAAAAACTTTGTTCCCTTTTCCCATTTTTTTTTCAGGAAGATTTCAAAGCAAAATGTTTCCGCAATAATAGTTATAGGCTTATTTTAATTAACATACAAACATGACAGGAGACATTCTTGGGTTTTAGTTCTCCGATTTGTTGTCACTTTCGTGGAAGTTGCGTAAAAGTTTTGAACCTTAATTCAGGTAGCAGGTTTTGTTGGTTTAAAGCTTTAGTTGGTAATCCTGTTCAGAAACACTTTTTGTTATACTGGGTAAAATTTTACTACTACTTCCTGAAAGTAGTAAATACATTAATTATTCACAAAAACGGAGGTTAAAAAAATCATTTTCTGTGGGAGCTGCAGGCCTGTAAAAACTACAACCAATCCATGCCTCCCTACTCAAAGGGCCGGGATTTGACAGTTTTGTTCCTGCTTTTATTCCCCTCTGCCTCTCAAATTCCGGGATTATCGCATTATCTATTGATTGTCCCACATGCCAATCATTCTGACGCGCTCACAAAGCGTCAGTTTCCATGCTCATTCCTTCATAGTTTCCACTTGCTGGCTGCGCATGTTCCCTTCTAGTGGTTATTCAGACCTCTCAACTTTTATGAAATGTTAAGAGTGAGATTATGCTAATTTGGGGGTGGGGCTTGTTTGGGGGTGGGGCTAACCGGACCCTGGAAGAGCGGTGGAGTCAACTCCATCTCATTTTTATCCCACCAGACAATGAAGTAGACATGTATTACTTTTGTTAAAAAGAGAAAGAGACGTATTAATACCTTATTGTTCAGTTAATGGATTAAAACATAAAAAAAAAGTATTATTTGAACACAATTGTTCAAATAATACTGAATAAAATTAAGTAGTTTTAAGTTATTGACCAAAACATTACACTGTTACACATTCATCTATGGATTTGTTTATCATTGTAAATCTATAACCTGATTGGGGAATCAGGCTGAGTTTCATCAAGCCTTTATGGTCAACATTTTCCCCTCAGCAGCAACACTGAAGCACACAGAGGTTCACGCTGCGTCTTTACGCACGATCCAGCTGCTGATGTCTCCCTCTTTTCAGCTCAATACACTTCTAGACTGTTACAGTTTATAACATTCTCATCACCTTTCACAGCGACAGGCTTCTCAGTCAGTCGCCGCGCTGACCAGACGAATCTCCATTGCTCTCGTCAGTGCGCTCTGGGCGGTGAGGTTGGCAGATTTTACCCCAGTTTATCCATGGCACGGATAAACAATGGGGAAAATGCATAACTAAATACTGTAAAGGCCTTCTATAAAGGGAACAGGGGTACTGACAGGTCTGAGATGAAGCCCCTGATGTTACAAGTTCTTTAAAATGACCCTTAAAAGTGCACACCTGAATTAAAGCGCGAGTCAGCAGCCCACCGAAGCGCCACTGATTCTTTGTTGTTAAACACGAAAGAGCATGAAGCACAGCTAGTAACTCTCCTATTGACTTTAACTGGCACACGTTGCTACCGATGTGAGGGAATTAAACGTAGTGATTCACGTTTTGAATGGTGAACGGTGATAAAAGCACCTGGTCCGAGGGAAAGGAGGGGGGGGGGGGGCAAGCGCTGAGGCACAGAAATACGGTGCATGTAGTTAAAAAATGCAGAATTAATAAAAACGAAACTTATAAACAGACCAAGTGGCGTTTTAAACTGCATCTGGTTAGCAGAACTGTTTTATGATCCTGCGTGCAGCCATGCAGCAGCTCCACCCCCTCCTTTTATGCGTGATAAATGTCATGTGTTGCGTGTGAGCGTGTGAAGTCAGTGAAATGCGTGTGTCACACGGTCAATGCGTGAGAGTTGAGAGCCCTGTGGGCCTATCTATTGATTGTCCCACATGCCAATAATTCTGACGCGCTCACATAGCGGCAGTTTCCAGGTTCATTCCTTCATAGTTTCCGCTTGCTGGCTGCGCATGTTCCCTTCTAGTGGTTATGTATCCGGTTAGCTTAGCGGTTAGCTTAGCGGTTAGCAGTTCACTGTAGCTCCGCTGCTCTCACCATAGACTTTGAACAGGGCTGAGAGTCAGATGAAGCGAACTGCGTTCATGTTTATGAGAAGGAGAGGAAGGCCTTAGTAGAAATAAATAAGACCAGAGTGGATTTGGGAGATTTTTAAGTCACGATCCCCCTGAAGAGCGAGGTAAACTGGAATTGTGCATGCGCAGCTATTCAAAAAGAAAAATTCCGGAAAAATCATCGACCCTAACTTTAAAGGACCCAACAGTTGTTTGATTTTAGTGCTGCTGTCATCTTGGAACATTTATTTGAAACAAATGTTAATAATTCTAAATTCATTTGGCTTAAAAAGTCGTCAACCCCGCTCATTCAGCACCACGGGATAGTTTTAGGGTGTGTTCACACCAGCCTGGTTTAGTCCACTTCAGTTGGACTTAGGGCAATAAATAAATATCATTATATATCGTGGTAAATATCTGATCAATATCAGTGTAAAATACTTCAGATAAAATTTTCAATAATTCCACTGAACTCCGATCCAGAACCACCTGGTATTCTGGAGGATATAGGCAGAGGAAAGGATTTAGACTCTCACTCTCACGGCCAAGCTTGGCAAGGTTGGTAGTAGGGCTGAACTATTTTAAATTTAAAAGTTACATTTAAATAGGGTTAGATTACAGTTTAAATTCTGTCTCTTTTCCCCTGGTCCTTGTTTCAAATAGGTAAACAAAACATTGCTCTATATTTATCAGTATTGACGCGATATGAAAGGCTTATATCGTGATACATTTTACATCCATGTCACCCAGCCCTAATTGAACTCTGGTTCTTTGCTCAGAAAGTTCGGTTTGTTTGGAGAGATGTGAATGTGCAGTCGAACTCCGACGCAGACCAAAAAACTGGACTTGGGTCTGCCTCAAAACCTCGGTCTCAGCACAGTTGAGGTGAACTCTGGAGCGGTTTAGTTGCATATGTGAATGCCATGTGTATTGGAGGCCACTCCAAAAGCAGGAAGTGGGCTACAGCGCAGGGCATTCTGGGTAAATACAGTTGTAGTTGAGTAACAATACTTGCTTGACATCCATGTAAGAGGGAAATCGGTGCAATGAAGTTGTAAGCGTAGCTATTCGCACCCCGCCGCCTCATACGGAGCCGATTCACCTGTCTTGTGTAACATCTAACAATCTATGTGGTCCTCTGCCTCGTCCTGCGCTCATGCTGAGCCCACTGATCTTCATCAGAGTAATGCAATACCCATCATGACATTTTCATTGCATTTATGTGCATTTTCATTGGAGCTTGTGTTTATTACATGCTGTGTATGAATCGTAATATGCCAAACATTTTTTCAACATTTCCAAAAGAATTGAATGGCAACCTGGCTTAGCAGGAGATGGAATTGCCTGCTACAGTATCAGATCTGAACGATATAACCTAGGAAAACTTTAATAAATCACAATCAGATACAAGCTGTTTCCGTTCTCGGCTCAACTACGCCTTGCGCTGCATTTTTACCGACTTTTGAGATGTTCACTATTCATCAGTCCAATCGATTTTATCTTGATTAGCCGACGTCCAGCAGGGGTTGGTGCTGGGGCTGCACATTATTAGAATATCCTAAATCTCAATGAAAAAGTGGCTAAATATTTCAAACAAAATTACATCGGTTGCAAAATATGCCTATTTTCTTCTTTCCTGTCTTTCTGGTCGGCGCTTCCATCGCTCTGTGACCTTGAGCATTTTGGGCATTTGTGTCCGTTGTGAGCACCTGCTGCTGTAGGACTAAATGTTACATTAGCATTAAAATACTAACACTTGGCTTGACACTTGGAATATATTAGCCAACAATTATTGCACGCCATACAGTCCTTTGTGGTATGAATATTGCACACACTGATATTGTGATGACAGTAGATACACAATATTTTTTTCACGTTTTCATCTTCAGTTAATTAATTTGTGCAGTTTGACACGCGGTTTCCAGTGATGATCCTGCTTAGCAGTGTGATGAAGCTCATCGTCTGTCGTTGGTTCCTGCGTCTGTAAATCCTTATTAGACGTTCGTTTGTCTTATCCACTTCCCAAAACCCAACTCCGTCAAGTAAATTTACCAAAGGTTGCTTTTTTCGCCTGACTTTCTGCAAACAACGAAATATCTCAATTATAACCAAGCATAACTTCCTGAATGTTACGGGCGGCGCCATTTTTAGTTGCTTGATTCCCTCCTTCAATCCTAGAGAGCAGTAGTACCGTAGATCGTCACTAGGAGGCGATGAACTGTGCTAGCGTGGTGTGTAAATGGTTGTTAGAACCAAGCTCGGCACGGTTAACTGATCCAAGGTCAGTCTGAGCTCGGCATGGATCGGTTTAACAAGGGTAGAGTAAATGGGGCTCTAGTCTCTCTTTCTCATGATGTGTGGAGGTAACCTGAATCAGCCTCCTCCTGTGGCCTTTCCCCCTGCAAATCTACCCTGTCTGGCTTGTTTACAGTTGGTATAATCTCATTTTTCTTTGTGCTCATGGCCGCCCTGCGTGTCAGATACGCTGTTGACTCAACATGAACCAGAGCAAGGTGTCGGTACTGGAACAAAGTGAGCAGTCGGTTTGTTTTGCTTACAGAGATAAAGCGTGATTTTTATTTTATTTTTTTTAGCCGGACACAAGCACCGGTGACAACTGTGGTGCAACTCGTGACGAAACATTGTCCGGGTTTTGTCCCTTACCATAAATCCTGTCATATTTCGTGCTCTGGTTTATAGCAAACCAAGGGGAAATAACAATATATTTAATGGCAGGTAAGGAAATTCAACAGGTTTGAGTGCGGCTCCCAGAGCTGCTGTGTCATTGCCCCTTCTCTAACCGCTGTCTTATCTGTAGCCCGGGCTGCCTTGTTGTGGCTTTGCACGCCGTCGAGCCGTCTATATTTAGAATGAGAGGAATCATGTGTCTCCACTACTGTGGCTTTGGTGTGTGCGCTCCTCCAGTCGGGTGTGTGTTTTTATTTGCACCAATGTGTAACAAATGAGCTCAAACAAGCACATTGTTTCCACTGCTTTCACTCCCTACCCGTGATCAGAGTCTGAAGGGACCGGCCGGGTCCGTCTCCGGCTCAGCGTTAAATCCGTGGAGCGTCTGCTGCTCCTCTGCGGTTCCCCCGGATGTCTGTGTTTGCAGCGGACCCGGGTTACTTGGAGATTAATTTTAATTTGCACTTATTTAATGAGGTTTTCACTACCTTTTTGTTGGTGATCCAGGCTGTAAGACGTGAGGCTGTTTTTTTAATAAGCAAAGCAATATTTTAATAAAACATATCTAGATGAGGAAAATGTTGAGAAGAACATGGTTTGATCGTCACACAGCAGCGTTTACATTGGTTGCTTCTTCCAAAAGATGCTGCAGCAAATAAAGGTTTTCGAAAGGGGCGGCCAATCCCGGGGTGGCACATCCAAAAGTGTTATCGTAGCTAGGAGGTGGCGAATGGGCATCAGAATCAGAAATACTTTAATAATCCCAGAGGGAAATTACAGTTCCAGTACAAACATCCATCAGATACATCACAAAGATTTCGGGGGAACAATTGATTGAGGCCTTGCTGCTGAGGACCCCACCTGACACGGTTACCAGAGGACACTGCCTTCAACTCTGTGGAAAGATAGGAGCAACATTTGGGGAGGGAGAGGGAAAAAAAACACATATTTCACAGGATACAGTTTGAGATATCAAAAAACCTTGCACGATAAAAGCACATATGACGAGACAACATTTATGCAGGGGGTTAACCTTGGATCCAAAAGACTAAATAACTATTACATAAATTAAATCAAATTCTTATCAAATAGGGTATAAAGAAACATTAAGATAAAGTGGGCTAGATGGATGGATGGATATCAAGAATGCATAAATAATTATGACATTGTTAATAGGTATATTAAGGTATTGCTAAAATATGATTAAGGTGAATACTTTTTTGCAATTTAAATTTTTATTGTTTTTCAATCACGAACATCTCCAAAACACAAACAAAATATGAACATGAACATAACTTGTCGGCAAAGGGTAGCTGGCATTAATTTCAGTGTATGACACAGGTGCATACGCTAAGAGTCACCAAATTAATAAAGGCCTATATGATTATGCTATTATTAAATAAATTAATACATTTGGTAGACTTCAGTAATCAAGCAATGTCTTGCTGTTGTAATTCACTGAAACTTGCCTTTTTACTCCTAAAATTGCTCTTCAAATAAATATTATGCGTTTATAACTAACTGGCTGGGGTGGGGACGGCTGGTGGAGGAGGCCAGCCAATTTATGGGTATGGGCTTTGGGCCCCTGCTGACCCTCATCCGGCTACGCCACTGGCAACTCTGTGTATGGAAGATACAGAAGACTCAGCTTTGTCACTCATTGTTATATGTGGCACCATTTGGGGTAAGCCTGACCTTTTTAGATTTCTTGATATGTTCAAAAACAAGCAATAAAAGGTTGAGAAGCAGCGATTAAGACTTTTACTGGGCAGCACAATTTCCCTTAGGTCCGACCTGCCAGATTCAGATTCTTGTCTAAGGACTTTAACATATGTTCAAACCCATTTTTTTCAACTCATTAGTTAAAAGTAAGAAACAATATTAGAAGAATCATTGCTAGGAAGCAGATATCCTTAACATCTATGTGATTTTAACTTTAAACAATGTGCATCAAAGACACCACAGGCTGTTGATGCATTAGAGACTGAATAAGGAGTTTTCCATTGGGATGCATTCAATGAACATGAGAAAAAAGCAGATTTTGTTCCAGTTTTGACCGGTCTGAGACAATTACAGGAAAATTGTCCCATTTCCACCACCGTTCAATTAGTTAGTGCATCACTGCTGAAAGGATGGAGCTGGATAGTGATGCATTGCAGGGATTCATAAGGTGCATAGAGAAGGTCAAAGATCTGGGCGAAGCGAAGACTCCACACTGCAAAAAGGGAACTAAAAGTAAGTAAACTTTTCTGGAAATTAGTTTTTTCCCTTTGATTTGAGCAGCTAAATAAGATTATTTGCCAATAGAATTAATATTTGTACCCCTACAATAAGATAATTGATATCCTGCACTTGAAATGAGATGATGGAGATGAGTTGTTCCTGTTCTAAGTGCAAAAAAAAATTATTCCATTGGCAAATAGTCTTATTTAGCTGCTAAATTCAAGGAAAATACACTCACTTCAAGAACATTTTACTTACTTTTAGTTCCCTCTTTGCAGTGCAGCAACGCCTGACACACTCGGAAACTGATCAGTTGCTTTAAACGTTAAATAAATAAAATAAATGCAGTTTTTTGACCGCTGATTGCTTGGTCCATCAGACAGTTTTACACATAGCTGTTGGAGCACGAAGCAGGACGATCTGCAGCGCGTTTTATTGATATTACCTCCTATGTTCTGAATCCGTTGAATTTTTATTAACAAGAAACTCATATATTAAAAAAAAAACTGAAATAATCAAACAACAATTCTCTACATGTTAGCCCTGATATTATGAGCCAAACTATGCATTTGTCCAGCATCTTTCTCCTATCTGGGTCACACAAGTAGCCGGTTCCTGGACGGAAAGGCCAGGACGGTTATATTTAGTCCCTCATTGGTGCATCCCCTGGGGTCAAATCCCGGTTGGACCTACCCAGAACAGGCATCCTGATCCGAAACCCTGAGCACTTCAACTGGCTTGTTTGCAGAGGGATGATCCATATTTCACAGCCGCAGGTGAGCGCTTGAGCCTAGTTGTAGCAGTGAATCAACACTGCAAAAATAGAACTAAAAATAAGAAAATAATTCTTGAAATTAGAGTATTTTTCTTTGATTTGACCAGGTAAATAAGATTATTTGCCAATGTTTGGACTTAAAATAGGAACAATTCGTCTCCATCATCTTATTTAAAGTGCAGCACTGCAAAAACGGAACTAAAAATAACTAACATTTACTTGAAATACGAGTATTTGTCCTTGATTTGAGCAGGTAAATAAGATTATCTGCGAATGGAAAGAGTAATTTTCCCCTTAAAATAAGATAATCAGATATAATGCACTTAAAATAAGTTGATGGAGATGAATTGTTCCTATTTTAAGTGCAAAAATCTCATTCTAATGGCAGATTGTCTTATTTACCTGCTCAAATCAAGGACAAATAAACTAATTTCAAAAAATTTTTAACGTATTTTTAGTTTAGTTGAGTCTGTTTTTTGCAGTGAGTATATCTAATTGTCTTATTTTAGTGGTAAAAATACTAATTTCATTGGCAGATAATCTTATTTACCTGCTCAAATCAAGGGCAAATACATTCATTTCAAGAAAATTCTTCTTATTTTTAGTTCTCTTTTTGCAGTGAAGAGCTTCACTGCAAAAACGGAACTATAAATAAGTAAAATGTTCTTAAAATTTGTGCATTTGTCCTTGATTTGAGCAGGTAAATAAGATGATTTGCCAATGGAATAAGTATTTTGCACTTAAAATAGGAACAATTCATCTCAATCATCTTATTTCAAGTGCAGGATGTCTAATTATCTTATTTTAGGGGTAAAAATACTCATTCCATTGGCAGATAATCTTATTTACCTGCTCAAATCAAGGACAAATGCACAAATTTTAAGAACATTTTACTAATTTTTAGATCAGTTTTTGCAGTGTTTGCCTTTTGGCTTAGCTCCTTCTGCACCAAGATGGACCAGAACGACACCTTCAGCACTCCAGACTGTCCATCTGTCCATGGCCTGCTGTACAGATCGAGACGCCGGGACACGTGTGCTCCTCGGCGTCTGTGACTCAGTCAACTTTCCCATCTGTCCGTCTGCTCTCTGTTTGTGTCGCACTTTCGGCGGCCGGCGTGCGGAGAAGGAAGGTGGAGGCCTCGACCCGCGGCAGACCGAGGAGAGATTAGTCACAGAGGGGCAGGGCCGTGCTGAATGCAGCGCTCTTGTTTTGGTGCCACAGATGGCGTCAAAGGGCAGCGCCCGGCCCGGGGTGGCGTGCACGGATCACCAGCAGGAAACTGCTGTGTCAGCTCCTCAACAAGTGACTCTCTGTCTGAGGTTTCACTGCTTCTTTCAGTGGTTCTGATGTGATTCACCGTCTCCTGTTTACCTGTCGCTGGCCTAAATGTGGGACTAGTTGTGGGACTTTTACTGTCCACTGTTGAAATGACGGCGTCAGACTCTTGTGCTGTAAGGGGATTTGTTTCGCGCTGTTGTAACCGGACTCTTGTGATCAGAACCAGGCCCATATGTGAAAACATGGCGCGCGTTTCTGCTCGCTGTTGACCTTCAGCCTGTGTTTTAGTTCCAACTGCGACTCCTGCGAGTGATGAGAGACGGTTGGTGGTCAGTGTGAGGTGAACCGCTCCTCTGTGACTTCTTCACCCTTTTTAACCTTTGGAAATCCACTCAATAAATTATAAAGAATACCATCTTGAGCTTCAGGTTTAAGTTATTTTGTCTTTTTTTATTTAACAGATACCAGACCTGTATAGGTCTTGGTACTCTTTGTGGAGATATGCTGACATGTCCATTGGGGATGCACAAGTATTTTTTGACTGAAGCTGCAGAAAGTCTTATTTTTATTTTTTTATTTTTTTTTACAATTTTCAGACATGCACTGCAAAAAGTAAACAAAAAGTAAGTGAAGTTTTCTTGAAATAAGTGTATTTTCCTTGATTAGAGCAGGTAAATAAGACTATTTGCCAAAAGATTTTTGCGCTTAAAATAGGAACAATTTATCTCCATCGTCTTATTTCAAGTGCAGGATATCTAATTATCTTATTTTACGGGTAATAATACTTATTCCATTGGCAAATAGTCTTATTTAGCTCCTCAAATCAAGGAAAAATACACTAATTTCAAGATTTTTTTATTAACTTTTAGTTCCCTTTTTGCAGTGTACTGGCTCAAACCAGTGCCAAAAACACCCTGAAGCCTTCGGATCGGCTTCTGTGGGATTTATTTTATGTGATTTCTTTTTAAAACTGCATAAGTCTTTAATGGAAATCTTTATTTTATTTTACGTAAACCTGGTTGGTCCTGACTTTTTAAAAGCCTCCTAAACGGTACGTAACACAGAGCTATCGTTATTTCTGTTTTAAACACCTTTAAGGTTTTAGTTTCTGCCGGTTTGTGAGTTTTTGCTGACGCAATGTTCAGGGCGTTTTTATTTTTTTATTTTTACTATTTTTCTCTTAATGTTGTGAAGCTCAGATTTGATCGTTTTGAAACATCACCTCCAGCTGCTACATTTGATTGTCTAAATTGAACCGGGACTTTTTAAAACCGGCAGAGTGTCCCCACATTTGTAGTTTGATATTTTTAAAAAAAGAAAAGTTTTTACACTTTCTCTGCCAGATTTTGGCATTTTCCACCCATGAGTTTCATTCATGGAACAACTCCTGCTCCGAGATAGGCCGAAGATTGCTTCACTCGCAGGAATGAAGGATTGCGTCACCCTTGGCGCGCAGCGGAGTGACTCCCTGGATCCTTTTACACGTCCTCCTGCCTAATTCATTCCATTTACTCCCACATTTTGTAGCTTGCAGTGTCTCTACCTCTTCTTTTCCTGCTTCCTGGTCTTCAGTGTTACATCACTGCTAGATGTAGCCTAGATGTAGGGGTTCTTGATCTTAGAAAGGCAGGAGATCATCTTTGTGGGGCCGGTTCTGGTGTGTCTCAGCACTGAGCGGGTTAATATCTGAACTTAGAGGTCTAAGGAGAACAGGGTAGACGCAGTGAATGTTAATTATGAAATAAAGAACAATTATGGCGTCTGTTCCCTCATAAAAAGTGACGGGCTTTTTATTTTTCATCATTTTCATTCCCTTGTGGATTATTTTTTTGTCTTCGTTGCCTTTTGGCCTCCATGTGACTTCATGCTGGTCCCTAATTGGTTGCCTAAAGACTCTCCTCTTTGCGCCTGTGGCCAATCAGAGCTTTTTGTGTGTTTCTGCAGCCAATCAGTTTAATTCCTCATGCCTGTCAATCAAAGTCACATCCCCGGCGCCAATGTCCCTCAAACATACGAATACATACTGAACATCCAATCCAATCCACTTTATTTATATAGCACATTTAACAACAAAGTTTCCAATGTGCTGTACATAAAAAAAATAAAATAAAAAAAGACACAAAGGACCACACAACTAAGCGGCGTTAAAAGCCAAAGAGTAAAAGTGGGTCTTAAGACGAGACTTATAACACTCCACCGTAGAGGCAGACCGTACATGGAGGGGCAAAGCATTCCAAAGTTTAGGGCCAACTACAGAAAAGGCTCTGTCCCCTCTGGTTTTTAGCCTTGTCTTAGGCACTATTAACTGAAGATGGCCCTCAGACCTCAGAGCACGTGCCGGAGAATAAATCTGGAGGAGGTCAGTGATATATTTAGGAGCCATCCCATTCAAGGCTCTAAACACAAACAATAAAATCTTAAAATCAATTCTAAAACGAACAGGGAGCCAGTGCAAAGACGCAAGAATTGGTGTAATATGTTGATATTTTTTGGTCCCCGATAAAAGACGAGCCGCTGCATTTTGGACTAACTGCAGACGGGAGACAGCTCGTTGGCTAATGCCTGAATAAAGTGCATTGCAGTAGTCCAGACGGCTAGAAATAAAACAGTGTAAAACCTGCTCGAAGAGGTTAAAAGATAAAAACGGTTTTACCTTAGATAAAAGACGAAGATGATAAAAACATGATTTTAAAACGCTATTTATCTGTTCGTTCAGTTTAAAGTCGCTGTCTATGGTGACACCTAGGCTGGTTACCTTGGAACGCACAAAATGCTTGAAAGGTCCTAAGTCGGTGATGGCACTTCCAAACACCATCACCTCTGTCTTGCTCTCATTAAGCCTCAGAAAGTTTCAGAAAAACATCAGAAAAACAAGAGAGAATGGCAGCAGCAAAAGATAATTTGGTAATTTATTTACAAAATAATAATCTCACAAGGCTTACGCTGGAGGAAAAAAAAGCAGACAAAGACATTTTTAGAAATTTAGACTGAAGGCCCACACTGTGTATGGATTTTAAATTAACTGTTTGGTAATATTGCTTTCATTTTCAGTATTTCTGTAAATTACCATTAAATGCCCATATGTCCAAACATAATCTTGCGCATAAAGGCCCGAGCCCTGAGGTCCAACCTACAGCTCACGTCGTTCAGCAGGACGTGAAGTGTCCCTGCTTCCTCATATGTGCCGTCTTTATTTGTTCGGCCGACTGAAGCTCCCCACCTGACCTGCTGGTAACTATATCTGTGGCCCAAGACCAGAGGAATGGCCTCCTAACGGCTTACAGACAACAATAGAGCTCCATGACCTCCAGGTTACGTTCAGCTTCGATGAGCAGTCCTCAGGACCTCGGTGTTTACCCAAAGACCTAAATTGAACCATGACTGTAGGCCTGACATCATGGCGGGGTTTTCTATTTTAAAGCTGTGCAGGTGTTTACTAATGCCATCTGTGAATCACATCTCCAAATGCAGACCTTTATTTTATTTTTTGTACCACCACATGCAGAGCTCTGTCCCTCTGTGTTTTCATTATTATTATTTTTTTTTAGGTGGGATGCCGCGGCTTTTCTAGACATATTGAAGCAGCCCTGGGTTCGTCGGTGTGAGTTTTCCTCCATTGGACCAGTTGTACATCAGGGAATGAAACTGAAGGGCTGAATGATAATTCAATAACGATATATATCGATCGATAGACGTATATCAATGATAGGAAAAAAAGGGTCAATAAAAAGTTCAGTAGAATAACAGTTTTCCTTTCTTTTGCATTCTACCGATGTAGGTTAATATTATAGTCGTTACATCGTCCCAACCAATCAAACGCAGACCCAGGAACGCTTTGTCACCAAGCTCTGCCCCCTTCAGAGAGTTTAGAGAGCATGCATTCTTATAACATTTTGAAAAACTTGCAGTTTTGGTGAAAAGTTGGTTGAATAATTCAGTGTTTGTGTGTGTCTGTATCTAAAAATAGGTCATTAAGCAACAGCATTAAATGGTCAGGGCAGCACTTAGTGTATGTTTTTAATTTGTTGATAATAATCAGTATGGATTGATATGATTTCTATTTTATCAATATGCTTTTTTTCTATTTCGTCCAGCTCTAATCTGAAGTCAGTTTATGGGATGTTAGACTTCAGGCTCCTTAAAAGCCTAAAATTCACAACGCAAAGCGACTGCTGCAGGTTTATTGAATAGAGGTAGCGATAGTTTTGGAAATTCCTTGACTTTTATATGTTTTGTTTTTACCGTACTCCACACGAACAGGTCCTTTTTAGGCAGCGTGCTGTTTGTTGCTTTGGTTTATAATCTGAAATATTGGGGAATGAGGAGTTTTGAGGCATTAACCCAACAGAATAAAATCAGTTGTTGCAGCTGGTCAACTGGTGCACAGCTGCTAATCATAATAAAACATCCAACGTAGGGTTAGATGAACTATATGTTGGAGACTGGGCCAGTAATGCCGGGACTTGGCTTTGTTTTGGTAAATTTCTTACCTTTTATTCGCTGTACGTGTGAATTTTCAGCTGAAAAAACAGTTTTTTGTGCTCTTCTTGACACACAGTGCCGATTATGTTTAGATCTTAATCTACCTGTCAGTATCAGCCAGGCATTTATCAGATGAGATGAGATGAGAAGTCCTTTATTGCCCCGCAGTGTGGAAGTTTGGGCAAATTTGGTAGTGTCACTGCATTTACACAAACATTTGAAAACAGCTAAGCAACAATCAGTCCAGCTGCTGCTGCAAAAATTAGATATTTTGTATGTTTATACATTCTTATAGCTATGATCCTACCTGAAGTATTTATTTCCATTCCCGCTGCGCTGTACGCTCAATATTCCAGGTATTTCCATAATTCTCTATACTTCCTAATGCTTCCTAATGAGATGTCCTCTGGGTCTGATGAACGCTGCTGCCCGCGTCCTCACTAAGACTAAGAACGTAGAGAACATGGACCCGGTTCTGAAGTCCTCACTAAGACTAAGAAAGTAGAGAACATGGACCCGGTTCTGAAGTCCTCACTAAGACTAAGAAAGTAGAGAACATGGACCCGGTTCTGAAGTCCTCACTAAGACTAAGAACGTAGAGAACATGGACCCGGTTCTAAAGTCCTCACTAAGACTAAGAAAGTAGAGAACATGGACCCGGTTCTGAAGTCCTCACTAAGACTAAGAAAGTAGAGAACATGGACCCGGTTCTGAAGTCCTCACTAAGACTAAGAACGTAGAGAACATGGACCCGGTTCTGAAGTCCTTCCATGGCTCCCTGGATCTCAGAGAATAGACTTTAAAATCCTTCTGTTAGTCTATAAATCCCTGAATTAGCACCTAAATACATCACAGACTTGTTATCAGGGCATCAACCCTCCAGACCACTCAGGTCTTCTGACTCCAGCCTGCTCTGCAGAACCAGAACCAGAACCAGACATGGAGAAGCAGCATTTAGTTCCTATGCTCCACTGATCTGGAACAAACTTCCAGAAAACTGTAAAAGTGCTGAAAGAGTTCCTTTAAATAAAGATTAAAAACACATTTGTTTAAGATTGACTTCCACTGTTCTAGTTAAACTGTTTTACTGAAACATCATTAGATTAAGTTTGTAGTCCAACTGTTTTTAATATTTGCTTTTAAGTTTCTATTTTCCCATGTTTTATTTTGTTTCCACATTTTATTCCAACTTGCTTTTATACTGTTGTATTTTTTAACCATGTATAGCACTTTGCATTGTCTTTGTACTGAAATGTGCTTTACTAATAACGTTGCCTTGCCTTGACCAATCAGCCACATGTTTTGGCTGAGCAACAACCTGCAGCACTCAGCCAGCTCCTTACCGTAGAGCAGGCGTGTCCAAAGTGCGGCCCGGGGGCCATTTGTGGGCCCTGTGCTGATTTTGTGCGGCCCTTCGACTCCATTTTAAGAAAGATTTGATCCACCAGCAAAGGTGGCTAATGCAAATGGAAACTTTTAATTTTTAATTAGGGCAAAATTATTATAGAGTGGTTACATTTTTACATTTGAAAATGTCATTGATTGTTTTTTTTAATGACCACACCTTTTACATTCTTTTTAAATTCATAGCAAATAGGACCACATCTATCTAGAGTCGTTTTCTCAAATGCAGACTTTGGTGCATTTGATTCTGATTTCAAAGATATAATGACCAAATCCTGTTCTGAAATCCTATTATTTATTTATTTTTGATCAAGCCCGAAATAATTTGGGAACTGGATGACCATCATTTGATGAGGCAAATGAGCAAAACCTTTTTAATTCAGATCTTCAATGATTTACACATCCCTTTCTGGCTGAATTTCTGACTAATTTGTTTAAATTAAACAATCGTGTTTTGTAGAGCAAGTTAAAAATAATTTTTTGGGTATTTATTCATTATTTATTTATTAGTTTTGTGGCCCTCGATCACCTCTGACTTGATGATTTCGGCCCATGTGGCAAAATGTTTGGACACCCCTGCCGTAGATGTTCTGCATGTCCACCAAAACTGTCCAAAGCAACCCGGTCCTTGTTGAAATGTAGCTTTTTGTGTATTTTCCCAATGCTGCGTTAAGCTTATGGTTTGTTTTGTTGTGTTTTTTGTTTTGTAGGTCTCATCAGTCAGTGGCAAGGCGAGCCGAAGGAGCGCATCATCTCGCTGGTTCTCACCCACCTCCCTCTGCTCAAACCGGGCAACACCGAAGCCAAGAGCGAGTACATGCGCCTGCTGCCGCGGATCCTGGCCCACACCATCGAGCACGGCCGCCACCTGGAGGAGTCCCGGCAGCTCCTGTCCTACGCCCTCATCCACCCCGCCACCTCCCTGGAGGACCGCTCCGCTCTGGCGCTCTGGCTCAACCACCTGGAGGAGAGGGCTGCCGCGCGGGGGGATTCCCTGGAGAGGCCCCCCCCCGCCGCCGGCCCCCACCACCACCATCATCAGTCCACGCCTCCTTCCACCCTCACCTCGTCGGGTTCCTCGTCTTCCACGAACTCTTCGTCGTCGGGGAACCTGTACAACCTGCACCACCACCAGCGCTACGGCTCGGACGATCGCCTCAACGGATGGCCGAGCTCCCGGGACTCGGGAATCGGCGGCGGCGGTGGCGGCTGGCACCAGCAGCAGGGCTGTGAGAACGGACATCTCATGCTTTACCCGTCGTCCTCGGTGCCGGCAACCATCAACACGGTTGGAACCGGCGGAGGAAGCAACACCAGTAAGTTTGGAGTCCTGCTGTGTTTCGTTTAAAAGATGCGCTTTCACCAGCAGCTGATTGCCGGTGGCTGAAATGTCACGGAGCAATGCTGACGACAGCTTAATGCAGCGCTTACACTGCAAAAAGGGAACTCAAAATAAGTAAAAGATTTTCTTGCATTTTTTGTATTTTTCCCTGATTTGAGCAGGTGAATAAGACTATTTGCTAATGGAATAAGATATTTGCACTTAAAATAGGAACAATTCATCGCCATCGTCTTATTTCAAGTGCAGAATATCTAATTATCTTATTTTAGGGATAAAAATATTCATTCCATTGGCAAAAAGTGTTTAACCTGACTCCGCCAGATAGATTTGCTCCGCATATCCATCTGGAAACCTTCCGTTGAAGTAATTTTGGGAAGGGGCGAAAATACTGGTTAGCTGATTGGCCTATGTTGGTGATAGACGGGCCAAATAAACCAATCAGATTTGTCGTCACTCTGTTACGAGCGACGACGAAAACACAACCACAAGCCAAGCTACTCTTGCTGCTGCAGGTAAAGGCTCGTTAGCTCAGCAAAGAAATACTCTGTAATTCCGATAAAACTTGCTCGATAGCCATGCTAACGCTAGTTTCATCGGCTGAAGCCGCCATGTTCTTTAGACTGAACTGTCGCGCTTCCCGTTGCGTCACACCTCAACCTGCCTCAAAGCCAACGCTGATTGGACGTTCGTTTGGTGAACGGCTCCAAATTTTCTTTAACGGAGAGTAGCCAGACTGATCTGCGAGTGAAACCTTGAAAGCTCGCGAGATCAGGATGGTCTCACGAGGCTAAAAAGTGTTATTCAGCTCTTCAAATCAAGGAAAATATACTCATTTCAAGAAAACTTTACTTACTTTAAGTTCCCTTAAAGATACTCATTCCATTGGCAGATAATTTTATTTACTGGCTCAAATCAAGGACAAATAGACTAACTTTAAGAACATTTTACTTGTTTTTAGATCCGCTTTTGCAGTGACCAAATGATGGGAAAACATAAATTCAATACTTATTATTTATTGTGCAGCAAGATTCATATTTCACTGCTTAATCTAATGTTGTTGTTTTTTCAGTTTTTGTTTTTTATGGATGATTTTATTAAGTAATTTTTCTACTGAAAAGGAAAAACAAGCCAGTGTTTAAACGGTTAATTAAGTGCGACATGTCAGATATTTAGGTTTGTGTACTTTATGTAGACAGAGTAACATGCAACACAATGTGTGTCTTTACTTTCGCTGAAATATGGTGTTTCTGGACAAAATCCAGTCCTATGGTGAATATTACTGTGTTTCCCATATTATATTTATATTTTCACATCACTGCGTTGTTTAAAGGTCACCTTGGGACGGGTGCAGCACAGTTTACTGGATTTTCTACTTGAGTAACACACGGTAGACCTGAACTATGTGTAAATTTTAGAGCAGATTTATGTATTTAAAAGTTTTTTTTTTTTTAAACCTATACTTTCAGATGTGTTGCTCCTGTCCCATAGTCTAAATTTGATCCGTCCCTCTGTTGGTTGCAAAAACAGAACTAAAAATAGGTACAATTTTCTTGAAATTAGTGTATTTGTCCTTGATTTGAGCAGGTAAATAAGATGATTTGCCAATGGAATAAGATTTTTCCACTTAAAATAGGAGCAACTCATCTCCATCATCTTATTTCAAGTGCAGGATGTCTAATTATCTTATTTTAGGGGTAAAGATACTCATTCCATTGGCAGATAATCTTATTTAATGGCGCAGATCAAGGACAAATAGACTAACTTTAAGAACATTTTACTTGTTTTTAGATCCGTTTTTGCAGTGGCATCAGTCAGTTTGTCCACCTGTCCATTCATCTACCTCTCCGATTGTCTCTTCATCCGAACATTGGTTTGTCCGTTCATCCATCCATCTGTCCAATTTTTTTTCATCAATCAGTTGTCCCTCTTCCCAGGTCAGACGAGACATTTAGTCCCACCAGGGAGTTCTGGGTCTTCCCCAGGGTCTCCTCCCAGTGGGAAACCCCAAAGGGAGGTACCCAGGGGGCGTCCTGATCCAAAGCACCTCAGTTAACTCCACATGAAGCTATTTTCAGCTGCTTGTTTCCGGGATCTGGTCCTTTTAGTCGTAACGTAGACGGACCGGTAAAGCGAGAGCTTTGCTTTTTGGCTCAGCTCTTCCCTCACCACAACAGACCATTACTGCAGAAGAAGCCCCGATGTATCCACCTCCTGTTCCATCCTACCTTCACTCATGAATAAGACACCAAGATGCTTAAACTCATCTGCTGGAGGCTGAGACTGACCTCAGTCCACCTTTTTATCCATTTATTCCATCTGCCTAGTCATTAGGTTAGTTCGCCATCTGTCTGGCTGCCTGGATGGACGACTGGATTGACAAGCAAACAGTCACTTTGCAGTCAGTAGTTTATGTCAATCTAACCTCTGTAGAAACTGTAAAACAAATCTTGCTACTGTGTACAATTGCACAGGATGGCCAGGGAGGTAAAAAGGAAGCCACCTCGGGGTCCAAGAGTCTCCTTAACAACCAGGAGACGCCTTCAACATGCAGATTGGTTGTTGAGGAGGCATAACAGGAATAAAAAAGCCTTGTTTGTCTTCAGCTGCTACAGAGGATCTCAGTCTTAGTCTCATCTGACCAACGTTCAAAACACTCAAGGTGGGTTTGGTTTAAAGCGAAAGTTGGATGTGAAAAGTGAGCTCCGGCCCTTTTTTAAGCATGGCGGAGGATCTGTGATGCTGTGGGAGGTCTCAGGAACCATGCTATATTATTATATTCTTTAATAACATAGAATAAGTTCAGTTTGAATTAAAGGTTACATTTTATCACGTAGAATAAAGAATCTTTTATTGTCGCCGCGTGTTCTCCACCTCTAACCTGACTTTGCCAGATAGATTTGCTCCGCATATCCATCTGGAAACCTTCCGTTGAAGTAATTTTGGGAAGGGGTGAAAATACTGGTTAGCTGATTGGCCTATGTTGGTGATAGACGGGTCAAATAAACCAATCAGATCAACGAAGCATATGACGTACTAACAGAGTGACAACGAAAACACAACCACAAGCTCTTGCCAAAACCAGTCGGGAGAAGAGCAAAAACATCTTTTCCTCTGAGAAAAGCCTCCAGAGCAGCGTTTTGCTCTTCTTTCAGTGAAGAAATACTCTGTAATTCCGATAAAACTTGCTCGATAGCCACGCTAACGCTAGTTTCATCGGCTGAAGCCGCCATGTTCTTTAGACTGAACTGTCGCGCTTCTCGTTGCGTCACACCTCAACCCAAGGTGACCCAATCTGTATAATATGATTGAACTTGACTTTGTAAAGTGCCTTGAGATGACATGTTCATGATTTGGCGCTATATAAATAAAATTGAATTGAATTGAACCCGCCTCAAAGCCAACGCTGATTGGACGTTCGTTTGGTGAACGGCTCCAAATTTTCTTTAACCGAAAGTAGCCAGACTGATCTGCGAGTGAAACCTTGAAAGCTCGCGAGATCAGGATGGTCTCACGAGGCTACCCCACCGCAACCAGTCAGTCCTTTTTCAACAAAAAGTATTACTGTGTTGCATTAATTAATCACTCAAAGCTTCTTTGGTGATACTCTCATGCCTGCGGTAGATTCTGTGCAGTAAACTTTAACCTTCATGTACAGAACTGTGCAATGAAACCTTCCTGATAAATCAGTGTGCAAATATGCATTTGCATTAGTGTTAATGTGACGTGTTCTCAGCAGGGGGCGATCGCCCTCACAGCTTTAGCGAAGAAGCTGTTTCTTCGGGTTATGGTTTGTTTGAATGCTTTTTACGTATCTTTACCCGTGGTGCGGAAAAGTAATAAGCTTGCTTTGATTTCTTTAAAGCCTATTTTCAGTCAGTTCTGGTGGTTGGAAACTTCCTGACGCCCGATCAAACGACCAAACTGAAATAGTCGGCACGGTAAACACGCTCTGGACGGATCGGAGCAGCTACAGCGCGTCCACATGAAGACAACACACCGGGAGGGCAGGGCTGTTGAAATGCAGCATAACTATGGTCAGAGCAGGATATTTCCAGACATGAATGCAAGGGCTCTGTGGATTTTTTTTTCTTTTTCTTTTTCTGGAAGATGAAAGAAACAGCTGAGGGGGGGGGGTTTATAAATAAATGCACATTTAAAACCCTGCTCACTCTTGGATTTCGGTTGCTCGCGGCCTCAGACCCACACAAAGACCACAAGATTTCGCAACCGATAAACTAGAGTTACCCTGGTTGGCGGGGATGGTGGGCAGCACTGAAAACAAGCAGAGTGGCGTAAGAGCTGTACTTTTCAGATCGTTTATAGGAGCTACTATGGATGTGTGTAGCCCGGAATTAGTTTATTTCCACAGGTAAGTCCCTCAAAAATGTGTTTATCAGGTCATTTTGATGACTTTAGGAATATAATTGTCCAAGGACATCGACCTGTGTCCTGCTGATCCAGATGACCACCCCGGCTTTAGTCGGAGCCACATAGCACATACCAACCGTCCGTTCCCTTGTAAGGTAGCCTTTGTGGCGGACTGTATTTAGAGAAAATGGCTAATATTTAGGGACTGGAACTTGAAATGTTAGCTGGGCATCTATTTTAAACGGTCTTCATGAAGTCCTATACATAGAGAGGACCACATATAGGACTAGGAGGAGAGACTGGAGTACTGGTGGCAGCCAACCCCGTCAGAGAGGCGACACAAAAAGCTCTTTGGCTCCGCACCGTTTTTATCCTCTTTTACCGCCTCAAGCTGTCTCCAGGATGCCGCGGAGTCTTTTGTTGTTTTCTTTCTTTACAGTGAAGACTGTAAATCTGTGGGAGTACGCCACACCGCCTGTCTGCAGGCTCAGATACGTATAGAGAAAATGGAAAATAAAGAATCAGTTGTACTTTCATTTCTATTGCCGGACTTTAGGCGCATCTTCTTTTCATTTGCCAGACAAAGCCTGGACTTCACCTTTTATATCAACGTGGAAGGTTGATACCAGGCATCAATAGATTGGATTCTGAGAACGTTTATACTTCAATCTCAAGATGAAAGATGTTTTTATCCAAATTTCATTCTGTTTTTACTGTCCAGTTTAAGGTGATTTATAAACGAATAGGTTAAACAACTGTCAAGCATAAACGTATAACATGATCAACTCCTGATAAACTTCATAAAACGTCCCTAAAGAAAATGGGAGAAAATGGTCTAGAAAAGACCGGAGATATATTTTTCAATTCTTCAGTAGATCAGCTTCGCCATTTTCAACTAACTGCTCTTTGGGAAATCACCTTATTGGATTAAACATCCTGTCTATCAAACTGGGTTAACTGTAAGAAATGTAAATTTAGCCTGAGAAATACGCTGTGAGAAGGGAGAGTTCTTTTAAATTAGAGTGAACTAAGATACCGGTTGTTACATGTGTTGTAAGATAAGATAAGATAAGCTTTATTGATCTCAAATTGGAGAAAATCACTTGTCACGCATCGGCTTAGTGATTTAGTGATCAAAAAAAGGTGCCAAAAGGAGGAAAAGGTGCATAAGGTATAAACAGTGGGTATATATATATATATATATATATATATATATATATATATATATATATATATATATATATATATATATATATATATATATATATATATATATATATATATATATATATATTAGGGCTGGGCAACGATTAAAATATTTAATCGCGATTAATCGCCCTGATTAATCGCGATTAATCGCATTGTATTTACAAACTCCAAGAATGAATTCAAAAGTAGTGTAAAGAGCACTTTTATTTTAATGTTCTGCTGCCATATGAACAAAAGTGTTGTAACATTTGTAGCACTTATTTTATACTGGATATTTTCAACCCATCTATTGAATTTAGTGCACTAGTTGATCTTTTCTTCATAAGAGAACAGCAAGCACTGCAGCCAAAATATGGCCTTTTTTGACCTGCTGTATATTAGCCAGTCCCTAAGCTTGATGTATCATGAAACTGTTGACCTTTTGGGTTTTGTGGTTTTTATTTTATTATTACAATTAAATAATAATAATAATAATAATAATAATAATAATGTTATGTTCAGTGTTTTTTCGCTAATCCACCTCATATATTTCAATCCTTATGTAATTTTGTCTGTGTTGTGTGCACCTGCCTGTTGCTTTAATCCTATAAATTTCCCCGTCGTGGGATAAAAAAAGGATTAGCTAATGTTATCTTATCTTAAATAACACTTTTTAATATATGTACTGGGTTCTTTCAAGGTCTTAATTACATGTTATGTGTGGGCTCCAGTAACATATGATAGATAATATCTACTTTGAAAGTTAACATGAAGTGCTGCTGATGATGAACACTGATCTACCTGGATGTTCCCTGGAGGACTGAAACGCCTCAGTCAGAGACGTCTGTGGGTCTGTCGGGGCAATGAGAGACGTTTCGTCTCCTCTCTCCGTTTCTGGGGCTCGACGTTTTCATGTTTTTTCACGTGCTTAGATAAATTTGTTGTGTTTCCACTAAAATGAACCGGCTTTTTACAAAACATACAGCTTGATTTCATTTACGGTATTAAAATAAAGCCAAACGGTGCTACTTCCTCTGTTCATGTTTTTTCGCTGCTGCGGTCTCTCTCAGCTGTTTGTGTATTAAGTTTGTGTGAGAGCTGAGTGGGCGGGCCAGGCTGAGCCTGCGTGCTGATTGGCTGGCGCCGCTGAGCCATGTACGAGAGGGGAGGGGGAACGGGAGAGTGCTGCCGTGAGACAGCGCGCTGCAGTCAGCGCGCCTGCTGACTGACACTGACTGAAAGCATGTGAGCAATATGCGTTAATGCGCGATAAAATAAATATCGCCGTTAATAGTCTAATGAATTAACGCGTTAATTTCGCGTTAATTCATTAGACTATTAACGGCGATAAAATAAATATCGCCGTTAATAGTCTAATGAATTAACGCGAAATTAACGCGTTAACTTGCCCAGCCCTAATATATATATATATATATATATATATATATATATATATATATATATATATATATATATATATATATTCATATATATATATTCATATATTCGATCTATATGATTTCTATTTTATCGAAATGTTGTTTTTTTCTATGTCGTCCAGCCCTACTGTGCAGCATCCAGAATCCCAACATGAGTACGCTGCATTGTTTACTATGAGATGTTTATACTGGGCCATTGCTACAGCATGTGTTCCAGTAGCAGTGGTGCATGTGGGCAGTCACATAACGTTTGAGAGCTGCAAACTGGCGTTGGTACAAAGGTGTCAAATTCATACAAAGGTGTTGTGAGTCCCCCCCTTTATGGTAATGTGTCTTCTTACAAAAATGCAATGCAACAGTGTGATGGGGCGTTTCTCTTCTGCAGTCCTGGATAACCTGATTAGAGTGAATGACATTGTAAACTCTTTATAATGCCAGAAAATTATAAATATGGAAAGAATCATCATTTGGTATTTCAATACACTGCAAAAAGGAACTAAAAGTAAGTAACATTTTCTTGAAATGAGGAAATTTCGCCGTTAAATTAAGCATGCAAACAAGATTATATGCCAATGGAATGAGTATTTTCACCCCTAAAATAAGATAATTAGAAATACTGTACTTGAAATAAGATGATGTAGATGAGTTGTTCCTATTTTAAGTACAAAAATCTCATTCCATTGGTAGATAATCTTAATTACCTGCTCAAATCAAGGGCAAATACACTAATTTCCAGAAGGTTTTACTCACTTTTAGTTCCCTTTTTTCAGTGTAGGATGATAATCAATCAAGAAAGCACCCAGGACTCTGAAAGATCTACACAGATTTTGCAAAGAATGAAAAGATCAAGCTTTAAATTCCGGGTGATGATATCTTAATGGTAGTTTTTCTCCCACAGTTCTGACGAGCGGAGGTGGAAGTACGCAGCACAGTCCCCTAAAGCGCTCCGTGTCCCTTACGCCTCCCATCAGTGGCCCCAACAACCAGCCTCTGGGCCACGTCTGGCTGTCCCAGGAGGACCTTCGGACCTCCAGAGGCCCCGCGCCAGACCACGCGCCTCTCTCCCCCCAGAGCAGCATCGCCTCCTCGGGCAGCGGGGGCAGCGAACACCTGGATGACGCCGGTTTAGGAGGCGGCTCCAGTCTGCATCGCAATTCCTTCCATGAGGACGGCAGTGGAATGAGGGGTGAGTAAAGGGCCGGTTGGTGTCGGCCGCCGTCTGTCCTTACATGGTGCTTCTTTCATATCTAAGACACGTCTTGGTTTTACCTGTCTGCACACTGCAAAAACGGATCTAAAATAAGTAAAATGTTCTTAAAGTTAGTGTATTTGTCCTTGATCTGAGCAGGTAAATATGATCATTTGCCAATGGAATGAGTATTTTGACCCCTAAAATAAGATTAATAGACATCCTGCACTTAAAATAAGATGCTGGAGATGAGTTGTTACTATTTTAATTGAAAAAATCTTATTCCATTGGCAAATCATCTTATTTACCTGCTCAAATCAAGGACAAATACACGCATTTTAAGAACATTTTGCTTATTTTAAGTTCAGTTTTTGCAGTGCAAAGACTCGAGACAATATTCTAACTTAGCAACACTGCAAAAAGGGAACTAAAAGTAAGTAAAAATTTCTTGAAATTACTGTACTTGTTCCTATTTTAAGTGCAAAAATCTGATTCCATTGGCAGATCATCTTATCTAGCTGCTCAAATCAAGGACAACTCATCTCCATCATCTTATTAATAGTGAATATATCTAATTATCTTATTTTAGGGGTAAAAATACTACTTCCATTGGCAGATAATCTTGTTTACGTGCTCAAATCAAGGACAAAAACACTTATTTCAAGAATATTTTATTTACTTTTAATTGCCTTTTTGCAGTGTAACCTGTCCTGTTTTGGGTCTGTTTAGAGATCTGGATTGTGACGAGGACAACTATTCTCGGAAATTTCTAGGAAACATGAAAAAACGCGAGATGGATTTGCCAGATCTAAAATCTTTGGTCTCTTCGCAGATGTTCCTGCATGGCTGAAGAGTCTTCGTCTACATAAGTACGCCGCGCTCTTCTCCACAATGACCTATGTTGAGATGATGTCACTGACGGAAGAACAGCTGGAAGCGCAGGTTCGTAAGCACACAGACAGTTCATAACCAGCCCCCTGAATAACAGCACATATGTGTTTAGGAACGGTTAAGGACCCTAAAAACACGCCATTAGTGACAATGTTTTGTTGAAGCCGTGACATAAGATACTTTATACACTGCAAAAACGGAACTAGAAATAAGTAAAATGTTCTTAAAATCTGTGTATCTGTCCTTGATTTGAGCAGGAAAATAAGATGATTTGCCAATGGAATAAGAATTTTGCACTTAAAATAGGAACAATTCATCTCCATCATCTTATTTCAAGCGCAGTATGTCTAATTATCTTATTTTAGGGATCAAAATACTCATTCCATTGGCAGATAATCTCATTTACCTGCTCAAATCAAGGATAAATACACTAATTTTAAGAACATTTTACTTATTTTTAGATCCGTTTTTGCAGTGTACTTCGGAAATGAATGTTGAGGTGACTAGAAACTAGACGTGAGTGCCTAAACAATAAAAACCCTGAGTCTGCAGCGGAGCAATAATTACTCGTTAAGTCACTGCAATGTCCCAAAGTCAAGGTCATTAGTGGAGGATTTGCAGACAAACAGGACACCGTTGCAATCATCTGATAAAGCTCAGGATTGACAGGTTGGACGGATGCCACAGTCACCTGGTTATTATGGCCAGTGTGGACATGAGGAGACCCACAAAGTGTAAAAGTTTCCAACAACCTTCAATGCACCTGAATCCAAAAGCTACATTACGTCATGAGCAGCTTATTAAGTTCTGCAGAAGCCCGGTGATGAGTCTGACGCACACTGCAAAAATAGACCTAAAAATAAGAAAAAATTTCTTGAAATGAGAGTATTTTTCCTTGATTTGAGCATGTAAATAAGATTATTTGCCAATGGAATAAGATTTTTGCACTTAAAATAGGGACAATTCATCTCCATCATCTTATTTCAAGTGGTGTATATCTATTTATCTTATTTTAGGGGTAAAAATACTCATCCCATTGGCAAAAGAACTTATTTACTTATTTTTAGATCTGTTTTTGCAGTGTGTGTGTGTGTATATATATATATATATATATATATATATATATATATATATATATATATATATATATATATATATATATATATATATATATATATATATATATATATATACACCATTGGCAGATAATCTTATTTACCTGCTCAAATCAAGGGCAAATACATTAATTTCAGGAAAATTCTACTTATTTTTAGTTCTCTTTTTGCAGTGCATCTAGACCCCCACTTTGGGAACCCCTGCTGTAAGAGACCTACTGTAATTAGATGTGTATTAGTTTACCTCTGATATCATATTTATGGTCATAGTAAGAACCTGAAATGTAACCTGATCCGTTTTATTTCCTGGACTGATTCTGGATGCTTGCTTGTTTTAATCAAAAATGAAAAATCTGTTTGAACGGCTACGCCTGTGATGACTTTGGAAGGGATGATGGGTGTAAACCTCAGAAAGGCGGCCTGTAAAATGCCTTCCCGTGCGTTTTTGTAAAACCTCCGGCCTGTTTATTTTTGCCTTGTTGCTCCGCATGTGTCATCTTCCTCCAACTTTTCACTCCAGCTGTGCTCAATGTTGGTCAGGATGAGCAGCTGCCAGTTGGTTTTATTGTGAAGACTTGACTGTGTTTGCAGGGAATACTGTCATCATGCCTAGGAAAAGACAGCTATGTGTAAAATGCAGTGTTTTGACACAAATTAGAGTTTCATCTACAGTTTCGATTATATGTCTACTACCACTCAGTTGCACCCCCCCATCGCAGCTAAAGAAGTATTTCTCCTCACTGTTTTCCAGCTACCACTGCAAAAATAGACCTAAAAATAAGAATTTTTTTCTTGAAATTAAAGTATTTTTCCTTGATTTGAGCAGATAAATAGGACTATTTGCCAATGGAATAAGATTTTTGCACTTAAAATAGGAACAATTCATCTCCATCACCTTATTTCAAGTGCAGTGTATCTAATTATCTTATTTTAGGGGTAAAAATACTCATTCCATTGGCAAATAATTTTATTTACCTGCTCAAATCAAGGGCAAATACATTAATTTCAAGAAAATTGTACTTATTTTTAGTTCTCTTTTTGTAGTGCAGAGAGCAAATCTTTTAAGAGTTACTGCCGTCTCGTTACTGACTTGAAAAGTTGCTTGTGCTGGAAATGCAGGACGCAGAACAAATATAGCAGCTGCTTTCCTTGTGGATGAAGGCATTAAGGAATCTATTATTAAAAGCGGGATGCAGCTAAATTTAATTCAGCTACAGCTGTCCAGGAAGCAGTCCACTTCCTCCAGGTGCTGCCAGTTCTTTCTGCTTGACTCTAATGTGATGAACATCCACACCAAAACATCTCTAAATATCTGCCCTGTCGTGCTGGGGCTACGATTGGTTTTTTTTTCTTCTGATTTTGTAACCTGGTTCTATTTCCTCCTGCAGAAAGTGACCAAAGGAGCTCGACACAAGATTATAATCAGCATTCAGAAACTTAAAGAGAGGCAGAACCTTCTGCGCAGCCTGGAAAAGGTCAGAACCTCCTTGTTTGTTGTCGTGCATCATGTAGCTTTAACGTTTGGTATGGCCGTTCCAATGTTAACCTTTTTTTAGCCTCCGCTTCTTCTCGTGGCCTGAGTGAATAAGAAGGCTCAGTCTCTGTCGGGGTTGTGTGTCTTAGATGGGTAACAACAGAGCGTCTAATCCACAAGGGAGGGTTTTGGGCTCAGGTGAAAGACAATGGCATAAAAGGGACATGCAAGAGGACGGACTTACTAGAGGCAGCTAATTTCAGGTGTAACCTTTAGCAATGGAGCTGTTGCAACGTGTTTTTTTTGTTGTCTTTTATTGAGTTAGGACAATGCATATTAATCAACAAATCAGAAAAACTTCAGTGCAAATTTGCCAGAATTAGCACAATAGCTAAATTGCATTCGCTGTCCTAAGGCAGGCACCATAAAACGTTACAGATTCATCATATTACATACAGTGGTCTACAATGACCAGTTACAATAATACACAGGAACATATAAAATAGACAACAGTGTGAATTATACGCGTGAACTGGACAGGTTTATTTTTAACCATAGTTTTACTATTTTTCCTGAATGTCAGAATTCTCACAGTTTTTGATATGAGCTGGTAATTTGTTCCATGAGTGTGTGCCTCTGATCGACGCCACAATTTGGCAAAACTATATGTTACAATCACCCCTGGTTAATGCTCTAGTATTGACTCTATTGTGCATTTTCTTCTGTATAAAATCCAGCAGAGATGGAGTTGCAAGCCCGTTCAAAACTTTAAAAACAAGACACACATCTAAAAACGTTTTATAGCTATCCAAATTTAAATTATTACATTTACTAAGGATATTAAAACAATGACAATGAAGATGTTTTCTGTCTAATATTTTCAGTGTTTTAAGTCTTGATAGGTTCTAAAGTGCCTTCTGTTGTATTGCGTAAAAATCATTGCGTGCATATAAGCTTTTACAGACTCAAGAGTCAGAAAAGGTACTAAATGATAAAAATTTGACAAGTTAAATCCAATGATATTTAAAATTGGCTTGAAGGTTTTTTTTAATGTTAAGATGCAGACAAGAGTTTTGAAGCTAACAGGAAATTGGTAGCATGGCTTCAGAGAGTAAGGCATCTGCTTCCTGTTTCGTTTTTACATGAGCACAAAACACTGTATCATCTGCATATAACTGCATTTTTATATTTGGACAAACATTTGGGAAATCATCATCTACAAAAACACTGAATAAAATCAGTTCTTGTATTGAGCCTTGTGGGACTCCAGCAGTGCATGTGAGATAGGTTGACTGTGCATTTCCTATTTGCACAGCTTGCTTGCTTTCTGTCAAATATGATTTCATCCAGGAGTGGGCACTTTTAGAAAAACTATAATTTGTTAATTTTGCCAAGAGCAAGTCATGATTTATGGTATTGAAAGCACGTTTTAAATGTAAAAAAAAAAAAAAAACTGCACCTACACACCCTCTCTGATCTAAAAGGCTTTTAACATTTTGAAGAAAGTCAAGAAAGACTTTCGGAATCCAAATTGAATTGGGTGGAGAGGGTTATAGCCACTGTTAAGGTGTCCACCCACTTTTCTGCTAGTTTACAGGGACAGATGGCTCGGTGCATGGTAGGATAGTGGCACATGTCCTTACTTTACTTTATTTTTTTTTCAAGGAATGTACAATATCTTTTCTGCCTGGGAGTCCTGGCTAACATGATCAGACATAAATACAGTTGTTCAATAAAGTAGGATGACCCATTAAATACTTTAAAAACTAAAGAAAAGTTTGCCCCATTTGAGGCTTTTCTGCATGTAAAGGTAGCGTCTTTATTACCTGTATGTTCACCTCCTTCTTCCAGGATGTGTTGGAAGGTGGGAATCTACGCACCCCCCTTCAGGAGCTCCACCAGATGATCATGACTCCCATCAAGGCCTTCGGTGGAGGGGAAGAGTCCTCTCTGCAGCGCACCCTTCTGAGACCGGAGACCAAGAGCTCCGCGTCCGACTCCAACCTTCCTGGAGGGGGTGGAGGTGAGGCGGAGCCTGGGACTAGCGTCATCGCTGAGGGGGATCTACCTGGTCAGTTCACCCGTGTCATGGGCAAAGGTGAGCTTCACGCACCAGCATCCCTGTCGAGGTTTTTTTAAACGGAGGCGAAGTTCTTATTTTGTCATCCTTACCCCGCCCTCAGTTTGTACGCAGCTCCTGGTGTCACGATCGGATGAGGATAACATCAGCTCCTACCTGCAGCTCATCGATAAATGTCTCATCCATGAGGTACTCGTGTTTTCTGAGTTTACTTTAACTATAATATACTCAAATGTTGAGATCTGGCTTTAAAATTGTTGTCTTGTGGCGATAAACCGTAGAACAATTAATCCAGTGTTGACACTTTTCTGTCGATATAACTTATTGGAGTTAATGATGGATATTAAAGGTATACTATGCAACTGGGGTTGATTTTCCAGCGAGGCTCCCCCCAGAGGGCGAAAGTAAAAGTGCACTGTCGTAAAGATGCTCAGCTGTTCTGGTTTCTCCATCAAGCCAGGCGCGGTTGTTTTGAGCTTAGCAGACAGGCGAACGCAACGAAAAGTCGAAAAAACGGCAGTACAAACAATGACTAACACAGTGAAAGTATCAACATGCACACACACAGAGAGAGAAACCATTCCAATGTTACTTACAATCGCATCAGCAGAAACGCGAGGTCCGCGTCAGCCTTGCAGCCTTATTTTTCTTTTAGCTCTCGCCATTCTGAAAAAGCTTGCCCGATGTTCACCCGTGTACGACTCCTCTCTCTGTCCAGAGCCCTTTTCCTCTTTCTTGCCTGCTCTGACATGGGCTTTCGCTGTTTTCTCGCTGGTTCCGCCATGATAACTGCACAAATATCGCCACTGCATTAGCAACCAGCATGCCTTTCACTGGGGGCGTGTAGCAGTTCTCGCCGTAAAGCAAGACCGACTCTCGCGGTGTTGCACCAGACTTCTGAGCCTGTGTGTGCGGGCCGAGGGCTCCTGCAATTGCAAGTGCGGTATTTCCCCCACAGACCACCAGGGCGGCCGAGAAAACCTTTGTTCGACCTGAAACGACTCATTTAATCATCCAAAACGGTATGGAGCACATTAATTAACTGAAAAATGTTGCATAGTATGCCTTTAAGTGCTGGACCAGATCCTAACAGATGTTGACCCATTCTAGTCTCAGTGCTTGGAGTTCATCACAGTTTTAGGGCTTGTGTTCCTTTATTTGCTTCCTAAAAACTGAACACAGATTGAAGTAGGATCTGGATTTTCTAACGACAAGCCCAACATTTCAATGCTCTGATCTTTGAGCCAGATCTTTTCTTGATTTTCTGTCGTGATGTGGATCTCCATGATGCTGCAAGGCAGCATATATCATCCCCTAATGTTTCACGTGTTGTTGGAAGAAGTTACTGTTGGAGGATGTTTTCATCCCACTGTTTTGTCATGGGGAAAATATTTGTAAGCAAGCTAATTTCCTTAGATGAGAGGTAACCTCCATCATGGATTTTATCGTGATGTTTTACTACAGGTGCCACGCTGGAATCAGAAAAAATAACTTTGCATCAGTCTTCTGCTGGCTCCCCTTTTACATGCGACAGTGTATGAGTATCACCTTAACTTTGATCAGGCTCTGCACTGGTGGCAGCATAGTTCTGTCACACCCCTCTTCAGTAGAAGACCGTCTCTGAGATTACTCAACCCTTTGTTTGAAGTCCTAAAACCTTCTTCCCTACATCTGAAACTCACACCTTGAAAGTTGCCTTAATTTGCATGTTTTCTCACTATATTAGCACCTAAAGTATCAATTATGACCGCTGGAGTTAAACCTTTAAGGGTGCTGTTCAAATGCTCTCAGATGTAATTGAGAATGTGCTTATTTCCTGATTATTAAAAGCCGTTTTACATGTCAGTCCTTCACGGAGACACAGAAGAAGAGGCTGTTGTCTTGGAAGCAGCAGGTCCAGAGGCTTTTCCGGTCCATTCCAAGGAAAACCCTCCTTGACATCGCAGGTTACCGACCTCAGAGAAGGTACGGTTGCACAAACCGGCGAACATTTTCTCATTTGTGACGTAAATTTAGTTTTTTTTCACTAGCCCAATTAACTTGTCAGACCGTTTTTAGTCTGAATCCGCCTTGTGTTTCCTATTCTCAGCAGCCGTTTTGGTCAGTCAAACTCTCTCCCCACCGCCAGCTGTGTCGGGGGTAGTGTGTCAGCCAGGAGGAGCCTGCACCAGTTCCATATGCCTTCCAGGAGCTTGCCAGGAGCCAGGCTGGGTCTACTGGGCAGCGGGGGCTTGCTGGGACCCACACCTCGCAGCTCCAGCAGCACCCCAACTGGTCCCAAGCAGGGGAGGCATGTAAGTCTAACAGGAGTGAACAGGAAGCAGGATTATGTTGTATGCAAGAGTTGTTCTGCTATTTATGGCAGTATTTACTGCAATTTGGCTGGTTTTAGTTATAGCATCATCTAACATAGGCTCTATTTTACTTGCATGTCAACAGCCAGGCTGCAGGTTGGTAATTAAATCAGCCGATGGGTCTGTGGTTATACATCATTGCACTTATAGTTTAGTTGTTTAAATAATTCCAAAGCACAATCAGCTTTTTGATTGGAATAACAAATTAATTGAATTCACTTTACTGTAGTTTTCTTCATATACATACAAATTATAACATAGACAGATAGATAGATAGATAGATAGATAGATAGATAGATAGATAGATAGATAGATAGATAGATAGATAGATAGATATCTTTATTGTCATTTTGTATGCACAAAGTGCGTACAGAACGAAATTCCGTTTGCATACAGCTTCAAAAATCACAGTAGGTTGCACTAATTTTCAGGATAAAGATGCAGCAGCGATTTATGTAAACAATTGAAATGTAAAGCATCGCTCCAAAAATGACATCTTAAGTCATTTTGCAAAAAAAAAACATCTTAAGTCATTTTGCAAAAAAAACAAACATATCCAATATAGAAGTAACTTTTATTAGAAATTACTAATTCAAATCAGTCCAGTTCATTCATTCCAGTACAATTCAGTTATAGTCATATTCCTGTTTAAGTACTTAGATGTGTTTTCAAACCAAATTATAATGTGGAACAAAGTAAGATGACCTTGGGATACCAACTGGCTTTGAGCCATTAACTTTGCAGTAGAGATGCACCGATCCAGTTTTTTTCCAATCCGATACCGATACCTGGGCTAAGCGTATCGGCCGATACTCGATACCGATCCGATACTACTGTTGAATGAATAAACCGTATACATGTGAGTTGTCTAATTTGAAAGAAACATTGTTAAAAAGAGTTCTGTATGTTCTTTAGCATGGTGCTTTTGGGGGTGCTTATTTACGTTTGTTGCTGTTGAACTTGTTGGCGTGTCAATTTTGAAATATTACCAAATAGCAGACTGGACTCGTCCCGGCACTTGCTCCATGTTGCCCTGTGTTTGCTCATCGCTGCTGCTGTGCGTGCTCTGTGTAACCCCCCTTACAAACATAGAAGTGACTAGATCACTGTAACTGTATTGCTGTGTATGATATTAATAAAAGAAGAAATCACTGTATTGAAATGCTGGAATCGGCATCAATCATCCGATATCCGATCCAGCTAATTAGTCGATATTGGACCCGATATCCGATCCGATTCTCGGATTGGTGCATCTCTACTTTGAAGTATTCACTCCTCCTGACCAACCATATGGCAACATTGAAAAAGAACCCTCCTTGTTTTCCAAGAGGGTTATTTTTCTTTTTACCAAGAGGCTTCATTCCTGGCAGAATTAGAACGAGGCTCCAAATGAGTGGTCACCTGCTGCAACCACCTGGGAGATGAAAGAACAGATAGCATAAGCTGACAAAAACACTAAACCGCTGGTTCAAGAATATTTTTAATGGAAAATTAAAAAATAGAGTGAAAAGAATTCATGGAAGGGGTAAATCTGTTAGGGCCTTTGTCTTGGAGAGAAATCTGATTAGAAATTTAAGGCGGTGAGCTACAATCTATGGGATGAAAACAGGTTTGCATAGTAAGGGCAATAATTTTTTCCAAATTACAGCTGTTGAATATTTTTTAAATTAATATTTATCAAACATGTACCTTTGTTTTTATGACAAAACAAGGTCAGTCTCCTGATACTTTCAAGTATTATTTTGTTAAGAACTGCCAAGTGCATTCTTATAATACTAGACAAGCTTTGTCTTTTCATTTACCGTTAAGTATTAAAACTCAAGTGCAATTTTCTTTTCGGCATCGTGGTGCAAAATTATGGAATGAATATGGAAAATATTTGTAATCTTCAGAAATAAATGGTAGAAAGTCTTTGAAAAAAATACTGTTATCCAAAAAAGACAGTGATGTATGATTTTACAAATATTGACTCTGAAATCTGAAAGCTAAAATGTAAAAATAATGTTACTGTACATGTCTATTCTGTTTTCTCTCTTGAATGAAAGGACTTTCATAATGTGAGCTGCCTGATGTTTTGTTGGTTTATGGGTGTGGCCTTTGGTATAAGCCCTTAGGGGTTTCTGTCACACTCCATCACATTTTTTATTTTTTATTCTATTGATGTATTCTGAGTTTCTATTTTGATCTGTGAAAATAAAAAAAAGACCTTCAGCTATTGATGTGTCCAAGGAAGAGACATGTTTAATAAAACAATAGAAAAAAAGTAGGAATCCTAATTGTGTAGAGCACCATGTTTCAATGCATTTTTCCTTCACTCCCTGAAGGTGTAACACAATCAAAAAGACAACAAATTTGTGAGCGAGTTTAAACTACGTTGTTTCCTTCTGCTGTTATACTGATGTAAACTAACATTTAATCAAATTCTGTAATTAATTAATTAATTCTGATTAAGTTCTTGTAATGAAATGTTCTCTCAGGGGAGGTGAACTCAATTAAGCTCAAAGGTTATTAAAAACGGTCAGGAGGAAACAGTTATAAAGGAAACTGTTGTTTGCTCAGACTCAGTGCCATATTTCAACAGAAGATCAAGAGTATGAAGACAAGAGTGGGTCGGTCTTCAAATGTTTTGCACAAAATCAATAAATCTAACATAGCATTAAAGGCTACAGTATTACTTTCGGTTACCATTCTACACTAAAGTGACCTTATCTACGTTTATTTATTTATCTATATTATTTGTCTTTTTGTATGTGTTTTTATCTTTCTGATTTTACCCTATCTACACCTAAATTGTGAATAAGTGCCTGATGGAGTTGTAGTTTTGTGCTTTGCTGTTTGGATTAAGGAAACAACTAGAGATTAGAATGAGCTATACAGCATATATTGACTAGTCTAGACTAATCAACAAATCTGAAAATGACTTCAGATCCTCCAAAGCCAGTATTTGAGATAATGTGGGAGTTAGGAGTGGACTCAGGGATGCTAACATAGTCCTGCTGCTGCAGCCAGGTTTCTGTAAGACAGAATAAATCGATCTGATTATCGTATGTATTTGTTCAGGCAAGTGGAAAAGTTTATTTTTATGCATATTGTTTTGTGACTTACTCATTTCTACTTGGTTATTAGTTCATTTAATTGTGGTTATGGAAGGAAGATGTCTCAGTGGGGGAGATTTCACAGAAGCTGCAGAGAGAGCTGAACTACTATTCTGCTTCCTTTGTGAATTTGTGTCTTTGACGTTAAAGAGGAACATTCCCGAAATGTGTAGCGATGCATTCCAGGATGGTTACTACGACCTGGGCTCCGATATTCCTTTTTCAACGCGTCTTCTCCTCAAAATAGTTTTGCTGTGGCTCATTATTCCATGACGAAGAAAAGCAGGATGAGGAAGATGAGACGCGGTTTGTGTGCGGGGGGAATGAAGTGAGGTGAATGGAACTCATAGGCAGGTCACTCCACATACCAGAGGCTCTGCGTCAGCACAGAACGCCGAATCGGGCGGAGCTGTGGAGGGGTTCCAGGCCCGTCCTGCCTCACTTTGGTCTGAACCGAACCAGTTCAGAGCAAAACTCTTTTTTTTTTCTTTCCTCTCTTCCCTCCTTCTACTCCTCATCCCTCACAATAGCAGGAAATACCTCAGTTCCTCCTTCTTGTCTTTAGAGTGGATGTGCAGAGGGAGAAAAGGGAGAAAAGACGGCTGGCGGGGGAAAGCTGTGAGTCATAGTTGGGGAAACGTAGCCGTGGTGTTGGAGGAGGAGGGGCGATTAGAGAGAGAGAGAGAGGTAGAGTGTAAATATAGGAGGAAGAGAGAGAGAGAGAGAGACGCTCAGATACAGTGAGAACAGTGCGCAGGCATTTCCTGTTTTTTGCTGGCCTACGGCGCTGCAGAGGGGGGAGGGGGGGTGGGGTGATGGATAGGGGTGCGGTGAGCGAGGGGAGAATGGGCAGGTTACGCTAGTGTTGAGTTCATCCATGCAGCATCGGAGACCTGTCGCTAGGTGTGGACAGTGTTTCATGCTTCCCTCATTTTGGCAAAGCAGTGATTTGCTGAATAAACGGTGAAACAAATACAGCAAATGTGGTAAATGTAACTGTTTAATGCTGTGGCTGTTGAAAAATAATTCAGTTTTTTGGGCAGAAAATATCCTGGATGCTAATAAAGTTTCACCACAGCCACCCAGGTGCTTATCAGTAGGCATGAGGGGTGGTTCTCCAGATGTTTGTCTTTTCTATCTAGCTTTAAACACCTGGAGTGCTCGTTGCTGAAAAACACTGATCTTAATTTTCTTCAGATTAAATTTCCAGTCGTGTTTAACACGCGTTTATGTTTGTGACGGGAAGACAAGGCCTTTTCCTGGTAGCGTTTAAAACGCCTTATAACTATTAAAATAATGGCTCCGACTCTAAGGATGGGAAAGTTGTGATTTTTGACTTAACTGTACAAATAATGTGTGTCTTTTATGACATGTTCTTTCGTCTTTCCCCTTTTCTAGATTGTCTTAGAGAATTAGACCCCTGTCCCATTGTGATATGATAGTCTAACATTACCTTTTTTTTAAGTTAGGGTTAGCAATTATGAATTACAAGGAAATAGTATGTATATATATCTACATATTAAAGCATTCTAATAACAGTAAGTATGGGGATTAAAAGCAATTTCTTAGCATGACTACAGTACAGTTTTCCATACTCTTATTTTTATTTATTTTGGGGAATTTTGTGGCACTATTGGCCTTTTTATTAGGGGGTAGACTGACAGGAAAGAGGAGCTAAAGAGGGGCTCAGCCTCGTTTTTAATTTTTAATTATTTTAATTAATTTAAATTCTTTTGAACCATTTTAACAGTTTTTAACTATCTTATTTTTCTATTTTAGCTTGTCTGTGTTCTACTTTAATGTTTTAATGTTTAATGGTCTAATTTAATGTTACCATTATTTTCAGTTGTATGTAGAGCACTTTGATGACCTTTGTTATTTTAAAGTGCTTTATAAATAAAGGGGTTATGGTATGGAGCTGTTATCCTTCCACTGTTAAGCAGATGATCTACAGATCTGAGGCCAGGTCACAGGAATGCTCATCCAGATTTTTCTGTTTTTAAATGAAGACTGGGTGTATTTTGTTTGGTGGTAACGCCTCTTCTGATGTTATCGGGTTGACTTTTAATCTAAAGAGCATTTTAAAAAAAATTGGTGTAATGTTTGACAAGGTTTTTACATTAAAACATTTTTAAAAGTTTATTTCAACTGCGTCTTTTAGGCAAAGTTGAGCCTTTTTTAACATCCTCCTGACCTGGACAAGGCTAATTATCCAGCACGCACATCACCCCTGTCTTACATTCCCGACACTGGCTTTCTGTTCGTCTTAGGTTTGATTTTAAACTACTACGGTTGTTTTTATTTTTAAATCTCTTAAAGACAGCTCCTAAACTTAAATCCTGGGGGGAGCGGGGCTTTTCAGTGGTGGCACCAACAATCTGGAACCAGCCTCTTTTGGGTCTTCCTGCCATCACTGAATTGCCTTTTTAAAAGCAAATTAAATATGTATTAATTCAGAAAGGCTATTAATGTTCCTCAGCACATAATTTTTTTTTATCTGAATTGTTTCCTTTGATCTTTTTGCGCATTATAATTTTATTGTGATGCACTTTTAAGGTGCTTAATAAATCAACCCATAAATGAATGAATGAATGACCCATTATTCTGGTGTTGGTCAAAGCTTAAGCCCATTAATGGATCTGAAATTAGCTCACATCTCATATTGTAAATATTTCTTCTTCAGGGTCCATGGTTTGCCAACCCAGGAGGAAGTAACAGCATGCCCAGTAGGACCCACAGCTCCGTGCAGAGGACGCGATCCCTGCCGGTTCACACCACGCCACAAACTATGGTCACGTTCCAGCAAGCTGGTGAGAAGCTCCGACGATCCTGACAGAATAAGACAAAATTAGATGATGCATAGAGTTAGATGTTTCCATTTCAATGGAGGGAATTTTAAAGTTATTTACTAAACTTTATTGAATATGATTTAAAAAAAATTACCATTTAACTGCAGACAATACGCTTATTATCTTATTTATTATGATATAGCTGATCTCTCTTCATTTCTAAGTCACGTTTGAGTTGTTTTGTGTATTTATTTCTAAACATGTATAATATTTGGCACAAAAAAACAGGCGTTAATCAAACAAAAGAGAAGAGATGTGTGTTTTATACCGGCTGCCGTCATTCAATATTTAAGATAAATGGTAAAGTTGAAAACTACATGACTTAACACAGAAACAGTGACTCTATACACTGCAAAAAAGAACTAAAAGTAGGTAACATTTTCTTGAAATAAGTGCATTTTACCTTGAGATGAGCAGTTAAATAACTGGATTTGCCAATGGAATGAGTATATTTACCCCTAAAATAAGACAATTAGACACCTTGCACATGAAATAAGACAATAGAGAGTAATTGTTCCTGTTTTTAGTGTAAAAATCTTATTCCATTGGCAAATAGTCTTATTTGCCTGCTTAAATCAAGGAGAAAAACACTAATTTCAAGAAATGTTTACTTACTTTTGGTTCTCTTTTTGCAGTGTAGAAAGTCATTTTATGTTTTATTTAGTTGGAACAGACACTTTTATAACCAATCTTAGACCAATCAGAGAACGCTCCCATTCTTTATGTTGAAAATTAAAATAAAAGAATCAGACAAAAGGATGTTGCAGCAGAAACAGTTCATCAGATCCCAGAAAGTTTCCTTCGCTTCTCTAATTCCAGCAAGTCAAGGATGATTATGAATCGTTGATAAGTTACCGGCAGTGTGGAAAGTATTATAACACGTGAAGGAGTGTGGAGTCCTCTGCGGGTCGTTTTCCACGGGTCACAGCGATCGTCCGTGCCAGACGGGGCGACCCGCAGTAACCTCCGTCCCACAGGAACCGAGGACGCTTATAGAACAGAGTCCCTCCGCTTTGCCAGAAACGTCCTCCTTTTAGAGTGAGGAGGACAAAATAGATTTAAAAAAAAAAAAGAAAAAAGGCAGCAGAGAAGTAGGGAAGTAAGCTGGAGAGAGGGTGGAGGATATATGTGAGAGGAAGAGACGGAGGCAGGGAGGGGAGGAAAGAGTGAGGAGGCTCACAATGAGCCCCTTTGTGCAGCGAGGTCGGGGCTCCCTGGCCCGGCTTTCCTTCCCTTCTCGCTCTTCCTGACTCACTCTCTTTCTCCCATCCCTCCATTTCTACTGCCCCCCCCCCCCCCCCCTCCACACACACACACACACACACCCAACCATTTCTTTGACGACTCTGCAGAGTCATGCACACATAACAGTGTCCCTCTAGGCTGGCTGCAGTTGGGTCGGAGCCAGAGTAGACGTGAGAAGCTAAAGATCCTCGCCTCCACCCCGTCTCTGCTTAGATTTGTGATCTTCCCATCTCTCTGGCAGAGAGGTGGATCAACAACATATCGGCTCAGAAAAAGAGAGAAGGAAAGCAGAAGCGCGTCTTGTTGTCGTCGTCGTCGTCTCATCGCCGTGTCTTTGTCGGCGTTGGCAGAGGGATGACGGTGGGATTTATTTTGGAGGCTATAAATAGCCCCCGTGTGGACCTTCACGCCCGGCGCTCCGCGGGACATTTTTCACTATCCAGAAGACTCGGGGACTAAATGTCTCAGAGAGGTTGCTAGGCTGCACTCGCTCCTAAAAAACACGGCCAACATTTAGCCGTCAGCACGCCGGCCTGACGTGGGCTCTCCACCAAACAGTCCCCACCCTGTCCTCCCGGTCCGGGCCAAGGACAGCTAACACCTGTGAGCTAAATAAAGAAAACAAGGCAAGCTTCAAGTCGTGGACTTTAACACGCGTGTTAAAACTTATGAGTCGCTTTTATTCAACCCCTGAACTGTGAAAAAAATTTTAGAAAAACGGCAATCGTGACAAAAAAAAGATAAATATTCCTTAGAAGATGTCATGAAATGTGACATTATAGATGTTAGAAATAACAAAAACAATATTATCATGATGATTAAATATGTTAACGATAATAATAATGCAAATCATAGTGATAATAATGCCATATTGTTTATGATAAGAGTGATACGTTGGAGGAGGCGGATAATAAATAGCAATGGAATAAAAATTATTAAGATGACAATGGCAATAATGATGATTATCATAACCATGATAATCATCATGGTTATGATTTTATATATATATATATATATATATATATATATATATATATATATATATATATATATATATATATATATATATATATATATCTTATCCTCAAGAGGAGGATGATAATTAAAATAATGTGTTTAAAGCTGATGCTAATTATAAAACCTAATAACTACAAGCAAATATGAACATGCTAATAATGAGTATGATTCAAAATTATGATGATACTGATGATAATAATGATTGTAATAGGAATTGAGATTATGAAAATGATTTATTATATAAATAGTAGTGGGTTTGTATCAAACTCCTCCGTATGGTCCTTTTATCTGAAGGAATTAATCTGACATTTGATGATTTTTGATCCCATTTGAAACATTTTGTTGTCATTTCCTGTTAATTGTTTTTTTTTTGGTGAAATATCTTTTGCTCTGTATCCAGACCATCAGTTTCCCGTGACGGAGCCGGACATCAACAATCGTCTGGAGTCCTTGTGTTTGAGCATGACGGAACACGCTCTGGGAGGTAAGGCTTTTATTTTGTTATAGTATAGTGCAACATTCGGGGGGGGGGGAAAATAACATAAAATAAAACAAAGCAAGCCGATGCACAACAGAAACGCTGAGCGCTGTCTGCATCTCATGCAGGACCGCTACATGAAACGCGGTGAAGCCGTTGTGTCCGCATCAGGAGGGCGGGGTTTGTCCGATAACGTTTGCCTCCCCGGCTTCATTAGAGCCAGCAGCTGTCAGACTGTTTTTCTTCTGAGCGGCCCTATCAGTATTTTCACAGATGTGCTGTTCTCAACAGGACTGTGTGGGCCCCGTCGGGCCCCTCGCTGTTCACCAGATCGGGGAATCTTCAGGCCTTCAGCCAGACTTTAACACGTTTTAATTAAATAAGGAATAAGACGTTCTCTAAACACACAAACTGCTGTGTCAGAGCTCCGGTTTTCATTCGCAAACAATTGCAGACGTTCATCAGAAATGCTAAAGATACTGACGTTTTGTCAAAGATGTTCTAAAAAGAGAAAAAAAAAGAAAAAGGAATGTATAAATTGCTTAAAAACTGTGTAATTACAGAGAAACAAACAACCGCTGTGTCTTTATGACTGATGGTGGTTATTCTTCAGATCATGAGCTGAAAAATTCTCATCTTCAGAAGCTTTTTAGGACATGAAACAAAGCTTCTGTCTTCTTTACGTAAATTATATAATTTAGTCAAAGTCACATTTCTGATGCTTTTATTATTATTTTCACAAGAAAACTAAAATGAATAAAAAATGGACGCTCTATGCAAAAATACCTTATTCATCCCAAATAGGCTGTGCGGTGGTGCAGCTGGTAGCACTGCTGCAAAAAGGTCCTGGGTTTGAATCCCAGCCTGGAGTCTTTTTGCATGTTCTCCTGGTGCATGAGTGGGTTATCTCCTGGTACTCCGTCCAAAAACATGAGTGCAGACGTTATCAAATTCCCCTTTAAAAAACCAAAGAAGAAGAACTTCCGTCTCTGCTGAACAACAAAACAAAGTGTTATATGAGTTTGTTTGTCTTTCGAGCACCGAGGATGGACGTAGACCAGCTTTTAATTGTGATTTAAACATAACTAAATAGATAATCATTTTGAGCTCTTTTATTTTTTCGAACAGAAAGTTTGTGTCAGGAGCCCCGACAGTTTGCTTCCCGATGTATTTCCGCCACTCAACAACACGGAAATGCGTAACATTTACGTCGTTTGCTACTTTCAGAATAACTTTATCCTGACAAGCGTTTATATGCACGATGATCGGAATATCAAGCAGCATAAACCACCGCTCTCATTCGGATTACAATTACATTTTGATTGAGTTTAATCCGATCATCATATTCCGATTGGCAAGTTCACACAATGCTTTTCCGTTCCGCCTTTTATTCTAATTACTGTCGTCCATGTTAATGTAGCTACTGTTCGTATTGAATCATGTAATGAACAAAGTGGTCGCACAGGTCGTTTCTCATCAGCTGTGATGACGCATTTTATTGTCCCAGCATGCACTGGGCGATGGAAAAGAAGAGCTAGTTTCCTTTGGCATCTTCTTCAGGATGTTTATTAATTATTTATTTTTTTTTACCCTGTATTTCCACTGAATTGGTCACAGTGAGGTAGATTAAGAAGTTAAATCCTGATGTCCTCTCCCTCCAGATGGTGCAGATCGCACATCGACAATATGAGATCAGCAGGATGCCGCAGCTTCTCCTATAAGCCACCCGAAGGTCGCCGGTCCTCGCGCCCCCTCCCCCCCCTCCCTTTTCCAGTAGCTGATGGTAGAGCCCAACCGGCGGTCCCAGGCGGGACCTCAGAAACACACGCAGGTTGATCGTCAGATGGCTAACACAAGCCTTCATCCATCTGGTAAAAAAAAAAAAACGGTCGTCTGAACCTGCAGGTGGAGAAAGAAAAGTATGAAAACCAATGTTGGACAGAGCGTGAATAGCCCCCCCCCCCCCCCCCCATCCCCATGTGGAAGCTGGTGGACCGGAGACCTCGGCCTGTGGATCGGGCCTCAGTCGGACGTCGTCTGGCGCGTTGACCAGATCAACGCGGCGTCCTTCGCCTCATTCACATCACATTACCTCAGACAAGACGAGCAGAGCCGCGAGGATGACGGCGGATGTTTGGGGGGGGGGGATTTAGACCAGACCGAACGTCCAGAGCCGACGTTGGTAGAAGTGAGCGTCGCATCTCTCCAAGAATTCAGCTGACGGCATGTGTCCACGGCGTTACACGGTGACGCTACCCTCAGAGGCTACAGGAACACGTACTCACTTCAGGTAGCCGCCGTGCACAAAGCTTTACGTCCATCTAGTCTACAACGGACATGCTCGTTGTTTGTTTTAGCTGGGGGGAACGACGGCGAGTTCTGGTCTTTTTAAACCAGGAGAGAGCGTCGGGAGGAAGTGGAGCAGACATGGAGGAAGAAGGACGTAGAATGTTGTAGAGGAAGGAATCAAGCTGAAGTGATGCTAAGAGGGGAAGCGGATGTTTTAAGAGGCCGGACCTCTGAAGATGACGGCTGGTGATGATGATGATGATGATGATGATGATGATGTCATGTTGAGTGAGTGAGGGAGGGAGGACGTGGATCAGTTGTGCTCATTCACGGCGTGTGCTGTCGGAAAAATGCAGGAAATCTGCACAAGAAAAGGGGAATGTTTCTGCAGGGGAAACGACCTGTGGATGTTCGGACGCTGGGCTCTCTAAAGCAGCTGCGTTTGTTTGTTTGTTTGTTTGTTTGTTTGTTTGTTTGTTTGTTTGTTAGGAAGAAGGAAAAGTGTGAAAGTTTCAGAGAAAAGGCGACCTGTCAATCCATGAAGGGTAGCTCACCCAGAGATTGTCTCGTTAGTGCTGACCTCCACCTGCTGGCCAGACGCAGTCATTGCAGCGCAGACCTGCGTACCTTTGGCTGCTTCATCAGCAGAGGCCTTCAAAAAATACATTTTCTTCTTTATTTTTTATATTTTTTTTTAAACAAATCTTCTGGTTATTTTGTGTCTTAATATTTATCCCCATTTGCTTGCAGCGGGAATATAGTTGCATTAAATAAGCTGGTTAGGTTGCTGGTGAGGGTACCCGAGTCCTGGCCGGTTTCTTTATTATTATTTTCTTAAACAATTACGTGTTTTGTTGTCATTTTGTAGTACTTTCTTTGTATTCTGCACTTAATAATGTGAGACACTAAAGTCCAAATGTTCAAGGTTGAACCACGTGGCTAATGTGGAGCTCTTCGTAAACCATAAAGGATTTCTCTTTACCTAAACTTGGTAGACTGGAGTTAAAAAGATTATTTTTTTTTAATCATGTCCAACAACTGAATGACTGTAACAGTGTTTGCACTTATTTTAGCTCTGTGACCCTGGTTTGGACTGTGCCTTAACATGGATTAACCTCTGCTGTGGAACAAAATACAGAAAGATAACGGCTCCCTAAAGACCTGCTACTAGCATTGGCCCTGGGCGATGCGTTTGCACTCGGATGACGCTAAATTCAGCCGAGTAAGGTGGATTGGGGCGGATCATAAGTTTAGAAATCTGGATGCTCGATGCTGGGCCCTCACAGGGAAGGGATCCAGGGACAGGCCCACAATTTGCTGGAGAAACTGTCCCTTCTAGTCTTTAACAAGCATTAAAACAAAGACAAAATCAAGAAGTTCACCTTTGAAACTCTCTTTTAGGGTCTTATGTTAGCTGTTAGCATGGTTAGCGGACCTAGCATTACAAGAAAAATCAAAATCCACGTGTTTTTCCATGACAGGACCCTTACAGTGGCTCTGAGATTTCCAAAAGGCGACAAATGCTCCCAAATCCAGCATGTTTTAAATAACGTTAAATGCTCAAAAGCAGAAAACGGGACAACTTTGCTGTTCAGCCTTCCTGTTGTCTGTTGAAAGTACTCTCTCTCTCTCTGAATAGCTGACATCTCTTAACATGTGGAAAATAGCTTCCTTAATTCTCTATGCCCCCTTTCACTTAACAGATTCTAAAAATAGCCAACCTTCTTCCTTTATTAGGAACTTCCACTCTGAAGAGAGTTGTTTGTTGTTTGTTCGAACGGATACCAAACGCATGAAGATTGGACCCGCCTGCCTGATAACCTGATTGGTAAAATCCGGCACAGAAAATATATATAATTTAACAATTCTGGTAATACAAGTTTATCTACCAAAGGTTTCAATTAACATTTTGCTGGAATACTCATTTAAAAAGATGTTTCCAGAATGGCTGGTGAGGTTTTTTTTTTCTGTCTCTCCTGCAGTCTGATCTTGTTTTTCCAGCTAATCTTTAAGCTGGTTGCTCTGTTATAAAACTGGCGGAGCTCAAATAGTTGTTTTTGCGATTTGAGTGAAATAAAAAAAAAAAAAACGGTAACCTGGGTGTGAGCGGCAGTCCTCCAACCTTTCTGCTTGTGGGCCATCATTTCTAAGGCTCATGAAATCTTAAATAAGTGTAGTTGAACACACTCTCAGAAGCAGACTGAGGGCATAATTGCTGCAAATATGACAACTTAAACTACAAGGTGGAAACCGGTTTGTAGTTTAACTTTTTTGAGATTTGCGGTTTAGATCTGAAACTGAGAACGCTTTGGTTTTGTGACAAATGTGCAGAAACGCTCTTCAGATCAAGGGAAAGTAGATTGAAACTCCAGGATTTATCCGCTCACACGCTGCACGTTTAAATTTGTATGTTTTCTCATCCTCGGTTTAACTCTATCTGAATTCCTGACCTCGGATGTCTCGTGGTTTTGATCCTGGATAGAGAAAGTGCTTCTTCCTCCGCTGTGAAGCAGCATCGGGATCTCTTTTATTCTCTCAGCTCCACTGCCATGTGTCTCTCAGAACTTAAAAGTAGAAAATAATTATTTATTTCCTTTTTGTTTTCCATATTTCCTGCAGAGGTAAAACTGACCCTTTAAGTGTTTTTATTATTTAAAGTACCATATGTGTTAACGTGTTATGGCTGGTGACCATACATACATCTCAAATATTAACATAGTCATTTTCTTTGTACTTTATTGCTTTTGTTGAGTGTTTTTTTATTTTATATTTGAAGCTTTGAGCGCAGCAGAGAGCCTACCGGTCGACCAGGAACCAGTTTTATTTTGCATTTAGAAGGAATCGGTCCATTTAGGACCTGGTGTGTTTCCACCAAGCCAGTTTGGGAGAGGTTTAAATGTTAATCTCAAAGCAGCTGAGGGATCTTGGGACTATTTCTAGCGGTGGATTAACACATTGCGATTGGTTGCAATGTTTCATCCGGTCAAACAGTTGGAAATCGGTTTGCTTGTCTTTTTATGGGATCTGTTTATGAGGGTTGCTGATGTTTTTTTACATAAGAAAACACAGATTGTCCTGTCAAAGAGGAGTAATGTGTGAACAAGAGGAGTTTCTGTGACTTTATTGGGTCAGGTGTTCCACATTAAGAGCGCAGAACGGCCCGTCGGGCTCCGCTGTGGGACAACCGGAGCTCAGGATCATTATCATCTCTTCAAATCAAACCAAATCAGCTCTGTTGCTCTCTGCGCTGTGCACGCAGCAGTATTAACATTTAACGCTTTGATATTCCAAAAGCATTTATTGTATTTTACGTTGAGACATGTATGCTCCTTTTTTTGTGTTTGTTTCATTTTTCATAGATTCTGCAAATCAGTCTGTATTTTTTTTTCTGATGTCAGGACTTTTTGTTCTGGTTTTAGTTTTTTTTTTTAGTTTTTTTTTTTTTTAGATAAAGCGGTATTCTTTCTGTAACAAAGTGTTATCGCTTGACTGTGCTGTTTTTACTTCATTTAGATTTATTCTATCAAAGAGCCGATGTCCTGTATTGACTGCAGGCTTACTTATATATTTGGAGGAAAAAAAAATTTAAATGTATGTTTAATAATAAAAAGTTTCAAAAATGGAAAAAAAAAATCTAGAAAATCAAAAGTTGATTTGGGGGGGAAAAAAAGTGTATTTATATTTTAAACTGCATGCACAAGACTGGGAAAGTCGTATTTAGAATAACAAATGGCAGTGCCTTTTTTTGTATACTTGACACATCAATGTCATCAAAAAGTAAAAAAAAAAAAAAAAAAAATGGGGTTTAACATTTTAACTTTTATGTTGCAGCATTTGGAGAAAGTCACAGCTGAGTGGGTTCACCTTCACGCTGCAGAAGCAACACCGGCAATTATTTACCCCTTTCTTCCGCTTGGTAAAACCATCTAGTTTGGTTTATTTCACCAGATTTGGTCCGGATCTGCGGAAACGGTTGACAGTTTTCTGTATTTTAGCATGTGCTAAATGTTTAAATGAATCTTCTTTGTGGCGATCATAAACACAACAAAACCCACCAAATGAATTCATTTCTAATTGATGCAGTTTGTCATGAATCTAAAAACAACATATCAACCGATACGGATTCACTTTGCAAACTAAAATCTTCCTTTTGTCGGTTAAACACATCCTGACATTACATATGCAGTTTAAGCAGCTTTTCTCTTTAGCTTCTCGTTCATTTTAGCAGGCCAAACGCCTGAATAGTTGCCGAACTGGTTCATCTCACAAGCTGTTTTTTTTTCCCACAAACTGACTCGGTTCCTTGCGGGGGTTCTAATAAAGGAGCGTGAACGTGAGCCCAACTGCTTAAACAATCCTTGTGGTCTTCACACAGAAATTGAAATGTGACAGCAGTGTGATAAATGATGATATGGAAGTGTTTTGATGTGTTTTGTACTTTTGCTGCGATGTACCGGAATGCTGTGATTTGGCATGCCTTCAGTTTATATAAAAAAAACAAACAAACAAAAAAAACGTCTCGGTTTGTGTCTGTCTGTACGAGTCGGTGGAGAAACGACGTTCAGAAGGTCCTGACGGGAAAAATGAACTCAGAAGGTTTTCATTTTGTTCAGCTAAAGAGCAGCTGCTGTATTGGGATTGTTCAGGTATAATAAATTAATATCTGGTTTTTAATGCCTGAAAAGAGGGGGAAAAAATAAAAGTTAATCCAATTTAGTTAAAACAATTCATCAGTTAGATAGGAGACACAGCCTCTTTTGTCTCTACTAATAATCTTGTTTTTACCCATTTCTGATTTCAAATGTAAAACTGCACAAAAGATTCTGCATCATTGTTGTTTATTAAACAATGATTCAGTTATGTATGTTGCGCCAATTTACAACATATGTCCTCTTAAGGCAATTCTTTCAGTCTATTCTATCAAATCATACAGATTGATTAAAAAACTGATAAGATAAGATAAGATAGGCTTTATTGATCTCACATAGGAGAAATTCACTTGTCACATCGGCTCAGTAATCAATAATCAGAAGAAGGTGCCAAAAGTAGGACAAGGTGCATCAGTTGTATACAGTGTGTCCTCGTTTATACAGTGGATCAAAAAAAGAAGTAGATAAGAAAAATAATAATAATTAAAACCGCAAGCGGTGATGATCGGCCGTCGCAGCCAAGCGCCGCTCTGGCCTATTGGCCACCGCGGGGGTTCACGCACCGCTGGTCGCCAGCCACCGCAGAAGTTGTCACGCATTTTTCCCGCCCGTCCACCGGGCGATTCACACGAACGCGTTGGGCAGCACTCGCCCACGACTCACAAAAAATCTGGTGAAGATCGGTCGATGCAGCGAGCAGATACAGCCGTTGAATAATGAAAATGCATTTGGCCACCGGGCCGGACTAAATCGTTCAGCGGGCCGGATTCGGCCCGCGGGCCGTACGTTTGACACACCGTGGTTTAAACATTAGTATACCAATTTAATCAAAGGTATCTTACTAGCTGTTAATCCAGCTTTATGTCAAAAGTTAACAAAACTTTTTTAGTTCTTTAAAGTTGTTATTTCATGTGTTCAAGGGTTTCGTTTCTTGCATTAAGACAGCTTTTATGAACGTTTGACAGTTAAATTGGTGGATAAACACCCAAAAGAAATACTGTAACAGTGACACTTTATCAATTGGAAATATTGCTAAAGTATTACTTTAGCAATATTCCACATGTGGCCTCTGGTAATAAAGTCAAAAATCTTGGGGCTATTTTTGACCAAGACAGGTCATTGAAATCCCATATTAAAAAAGGTTTCCAGAGTTTCCTTTTTTCACCTTCTAAATTAGAAACATTCTGTCCAGGAGCAATGCTCAAAAACTAGTCCATGCATTTGTTACTTTAAGGCTGGACTATTGTAATTCTTTACTACTATAAGGAAGTCCACAAAATATATAAGTCATATTGTTGTGAGCCAAAAGTTCTAACAAAAGCCTACCGTATCAAATGTGATACAAAAATAATATCATAAAAATAAGGATATGGCAACAAACAAAAAAAAAAAAGAGTAGTAGGAGAATGTAGCACAGTGAGGGGAATGGGTCTTAATATCCTCCAGTAGCCTAAGCCTATAGCAGCATAACTATAGAGATAGCTCAGGGTAACATGAGCCACTCTGACTAGAAGCTTTGTCAAAAAGGAAAGTTTTAAGATTAGTCTTAAAAGTAGATGGGGTGTCTGCCTCACGGACCAAAACTGGGAGTTGATTCCACATGAGAGGAGCCTGATAACTAAAATATGTGAATAAATAAGTACACCTCCGCTTGAAATTAAGAGGTAAAACACCCATGAAATACAATGATTGGCAAATCATTGCCAGTGTGAGAAGTTATGTTTAACCAGGAGATTTGGCTGTTTGTTGGTCTGAAAGTCTTAACAATACGCCATGTTGGAAAGATATCAGCAGTAATCTTCTGTTTCTGTCCATCACTCTGGGAAGGCTTATGATGTAACTTCCAGACTATTGAAAGTTCATCGTTCTGCAGACAGAAATATTATTCACAAACGGAAGACGTTTCCGACAACTGTCAATCCTTACAACGGATTGGACGTCCAAGAAAAATCCCAGCAAAATAACCCAAGAGTTCACCTCAGAGAGGGTTCAGTTGACTTGTTAATTGTTCTGCTTAAAGATGGTAGAATGAGAAAACCACCTAACAACTACGGCTTATTTTGAATAATTGAAAATGGAAGATGAATATGGCAGCATTCCTTAGGCTTGCAGTTGCATCTGAATGAACCACAAAACTCTTGGAACAATGTGCTTTGGAGAGATGACACCAATGTATACAATGTAAATCTATAACAGGATGACTTTTACAATGGCCTAGTCAAAGTCCAGACTTCAACTGCTTGAAAATGCTGTGGTGGGACCTCATGACAGATTGTGTGTCTGTGTGTGTGAATAGCTTTTTGTCCTGTAGGTCTCTGTGTTCACCTGGGATAAACTAGTTGCCTGTCCAGGGTGTACCCTTCATTTCGCCTACTGACCACTCAGTCACTGACCCAAGAGATGGACGGATGGGACCTTAGGCAATCTAAGCAAATATGGCAAACCTCTATAAACAGAAGTTATATCAGAGACTGGAAAAAGGCATGAAAAAAATAAACAAAATTTGCTTTTAAATGTAGTTCTAGAAAGATTATGAATAAACAATTTCCTGATATTCCAGGCAGTTCCTGTTTATTTAAAGCCCAGCTGCATCTGACCGTCCTGTGAGACGAAACAACAAATCATAAAATTAACCAATTCATTTCCTCCTGATTAATCCAAAAAAGGGTGACTGTGAATGTCAATGCAGAACGTTTATTGCGTCAGAATATGAAGCTGCTTTTATCCTGAGAGGTTTAAAAAAGATGACGGTATCAAACTGTTTACCCTCCACTGTGTGTTTGTGTCTGACCACAAGGGGGCAGCAATAGCAGCATTACTCACTCCTGATCTGGTGACAGGAAATAAAAATGGGGTTATAAATTAAACACAGCGTCTACTGTCATATACTTTTATTATCTTTGATTAAAAAGTCTTTAAAATTAGCACAACAAATAAACAAGGCCACATAAACAATTAAAGCGCTTTTTTCCTTAGCACAAACCTTCCTTTCATCACAACACACACACACACACAGACGCAGTTACACAATTAAAACCAGACAGCAGACATTATGATACACTGAAATGCAAGTTGTGTCGCACCAGTAAACACAAAGTCACACAACAATACAAACTTGACTTCACAATGTTCATCTTTCAGGATGAAAACTGTGCCGAAAACACACCCATACACACATACAAATACATTTAACAATCCTTACATGGACAAAAAATATCTTTTTGGTTTTAATCAAGAGGCTGGTTGGCAGATAAAGGCAGTTCCTCACAGGAAAAAAAATAATAAAAATGACAAGTTTCAAAAAACAAAAGGGGAAATATTGGTGTTCCTTCCAGATACACTTAGATCCGACAATGATTTAACAATTGACACAAGTTGGATTTAAAAAAAACATTGTTTTAATCGGCAGGAAATAATCTGTTTGTCACTATTAAATCAGCTCTCAGCGTTTTAAAAAGTGCAAAGGAACAAAAAATTGTAAGCCACGGTCTTTCGGGTACAATGTGCCGACCGTTAGAAAGACATTAACAGAGATGAAATTACAAAACCTTTCTCAACACCGTTTTCAGAGATCAGTTATTTAAAATGAAAACCAAGGGCATCAGTTACCTTCCATTTCAATGAAAATTGTCCTTCATAACTCTGTGTTTTAATATATTCATTTATATATATGGATTCATATAATGTTACTAAGATCAAAGCACAAGGGTTTTGAATAAATAAACGTTGCAGTTGCCTTGTTTGCTCATTAATTATTTACCTGACTATTATGCTAATCCACTGTATTTATTTAGCAAAGTTTCAGCAATAATTTATATAACATTTAATATGTGATAGAATAAAAGAAGTACACTGAAGTTTTAGACTATGCTAAATGGGTTAAAATAGACCATAGACTAGAGGCAACTGGGCTGCCTGAGCTTGCTAATGCTAACACCCAAAGATAATTATTGCGATTTTAAACGTAAATGAAAATGTCCAGAGGATTATATTCCCAAAAGACATTTCAGATGTTAAGCAGCTTCTCTTCTTGTCAGATCTGTATGATTTTAAAGATTATTGGGATCAAGCTCTAATGCTGAATTTGAAAATGTGCATGTAGCATATTTAGTTAGCAACATGGAGAAAAAGAAATTACGTTGAAAATTACAACGTAAAAGAAATTGCCTGCTTCTAAATTATTTGTACCGACCACTTTTGAAAAGACCTCTTGGAAGCTGAAAACAAAAGACTCAATTTTGTTTTCATCCCCCTAATTTGTCAGCAAAAGTTTTGTAGCATGCTACATAGCGAGCATTTAGCATCACCGTGTAGCTCAATCATCATATAGCAATGTTAGCATTAAGCTAACTTAAATTAGCTTAATTATCTAAAAGAATAGTCAACATTTAACTAAATTAGCACATAGGGTAGTGGTAAATTAGCATAATTAGCATGTAACAAGCTTCAAGTTATAGCTAGATGCTGAAGCTAAAGTTTATTGTAGCAATACTCTCTTGGTGTATTACGTAAACAGGCTACAGATGTAGTTTATTTTGTTGCCCGTGAAAAATATTAACAGTATTAAATATTGATTGTTTTTTCTATTGAGTTGTTCATCTTCAAACAGCTTCTTCTGACGTGGATGGTCTAAAGCCTGTCATTTTCACATTTTAATTTTTTTTATTTTGAAATGTGCAGATTTGAGGTCCTATTTTCTTCTCTGTAGTGAATGATAAACCAATGACTTTACCTTTTCATGTCTGATTATTTAAAATCCAATTTGGATATGAATTTATCTCTATAGAATTTCTTCAAAATGTTTTAAGCATTTTTTTTTAAAGTTTGCTAAACAAAAAAGTTGTTTCATACAGGAAACAAAGGGCCATTAAGAATATGTTACTTTAAAACTATGCTCAATATTCTAAATATGAATAACCACCAACAGAAATACAAAAGTAATGTACAATGGTATTCATGTTTCACTTTGAAACACAGTGGTTTTAATTTTAGGAAAACTGATAAAGCAAACCTTGAAGATATTTTGGAGTTTAAATGACCTATCATGTTTGTTAAAAAATATGGACTGTTTTGTATTTTTAAAAGTAAAACGCAGTGACTCTATTAATAATTTCCTCTAAATCAACATTTTTTGGGTGGTTTTGGATCTAGTCTTGATAACACAAAGTACACCTTTTAATTCTAGTGTTTTATGTATCTGTACATAAGGAAAAATATTCTGTTTCCCAGGTTCTGAAATGACTCCAATCTAACTCTAAGCATAGAAAAACACACAACAGATTAACACTGATGTTACCTCTTGGACAGAAATAAAACCATAATATGGTCAACAACTGTGTCCACCTCTAAAAAAATATGGCAGCATGACTTTGGTGTGCAAAGTTGCAACTTAATGAACCACAACACTTCAGGAGCAACGTCCTTTAGATAGATATAACCAATATTGACTGAGACCTTTGTGCATGGTGCACAGCTCCATGCTTGGAGAAAACCAAAACCAGCATATCAGCACAAACGCCTCATATGAAATTCTCATCTTAGTGGTGGAAAGTAATGGTTTGGACTTGAGACCTGGGTGTCCTGCAGTCAGTGAGTCAACCGTTAAACTCCTCTCCATAACAGAAGCTTTCTGGGGTAAAATATGAGACCATCAGTACAACAGCAAAAGCTTGGCCCAAATGGGGTCAACAGCAGAACCATGATTCCAGACAAAGGTTCAAAATGGCTGCTTAATAAAATAATCCACGTCTGTCCAGTTAAAATTCAGACCTGGAAAAGATGAACATTGGTTCTGCAATCTGATGCTTCATGGAGGTGTTCGGCTTCATCTCTGTGCAATAAATAATTGTGTTGTGTATTTTTATAAACAAGGTTAGATTTTAACATTTCTGAACCGGGTAAATAAGTTGCAGCCTAAAAGACACCGACTTTAAGACTGGATATGATTCCTGAAGTTATTTCATGTCATTTGAGAATGCTTTAAGACTAGTTTTTAGGATAAACTCTTATTGGTGGCCAGTGATCATTCACATACGTGGAAAAAAGATTTTGACATAAAAATAAACAGGTTAAAGTCTGTTGTACTCAGAGAATAAACAGGTCAGTCAGCGGCCTTGAGCTGCAATCATCGAGGTAACATGCCGCCTCATCAGGTCACTACAGAGTGAACAAAAACACAAAGTAAACACCCTTTCAGTGCCCTTGGTGAGACGGAAACACACCCACGCACAAACAAACACACACACACACGGTGGGCACGGCAGGTGGTCCGCGCAGGTGGAGGTAACTCCAGGCAACAGGTAGAGGAGCAAGGGGAGCCTCTTCCTCTTCAGCTTCGAATGAGGGTCAGGAACTCGTCGCGGGTTTTTGGATCTTCTCTAAAGACTCCTAACATGGTGCTGGTAACGGTTTTACTGTTCATCTTCTGGACGCCTCGCATCACCATGCACATGTGACTGCAGAGAAGAGCAGAACATGAGAAGGGTGTTGTTTAAAAAAAAAAAATATATATATATATATATATATATATATATATATATATATATATATATATATATATATATATATATATATATATATATATATATATATATAGAAAAAAAAGTTTAATTCTGGACCAACAGCAATCAGCAGCCAAAAGGCTCTTGGTAAATCCACAGCTCAGGTGGAGAATCTGTTGACAGGGTAACTACTGGTCGGACACTCCATACATATGGCTTTATAGAAGAGTGGCAAGTCATTGTTCAATAAAAGCCACAAAACTCCTGAAACAGTTCCAGAAACAATGCAGGCCACACAGAAAACACATGGATGAAGATGATCTGCTCAGATGAGAGCAATATTAGACTTTTTTGCCCCACATTCAGAACTGCTATGTGTGCACTATCGGTTTAGATCAAAGAACATTCATCTGTAAACTTCTTCATCCCAGTTTGTGCTACTCTGTACCTGAGGCCGGCAAAACAATTCACTTTCTATACATGTAAAGCTGTTAAATAAAGAATTGTGGTGAAATGTAGTTCTAAATGTAGCTGTATTAATTCGAAAGCGTTGAACACAAATACACACATTTTAGAATTTTATTTCTAAAAAACGTCCAATATATCATTTTCCTTCCATTTCAAAATAAAGTAATACTTTGTGTTGGCCTATCACAGTGGTGGGCACAAGTGACCAAAGGTTTTGCACCCTCATATTTCACACACAAAAATATTAGCTTCGCAGCCGTTAAACCGAAGATAAATAAGGAAATGTGAGGACTCTAACGCTAGCCGCTAACCGATAACCACCAGCTGTCACTCACTCAGTCTTTGTCACACATCTTCAAACAAAAGGTGTTGCGCATACACACATGGCGCATGACGAACATGCGCAGCGCTGCATGTTTGAGGGAATAGCTGCTTCAGTTCAGGATAAAGGACGTTTAAATTCAATTTTTACATGCCAGTGGAAGTTTATGAGAATATGCTACCCCTCTGCACCCAGACTGCAGCATTTAGAAAGTCGGGAATCGACTCCTGTGTTGCCAGTTCTTGCAAGAGAAATAAGCAACCAGCTGCAAAAACAGAACTAGAAATAAGTAAAATGTTCTTAAAATGAGTGTATTTGTCCTTGATTTGAGCAGGTAAATAAGACTATTTGCCAATGGAATAAGATTTTTGCACTTAAAATAGAAACAATTCATCTCCATCATCTTATTTCAAGTGCAGGATGTCTAATTATCTTATTTTAGGGGTCAAAATACTCATTCCATTGGCAGATAATCCATTTTACCTACTCAAATTAAGGATAAATACACTAACTTGAAGAACATTTTACTTATTTTTAGATCCAATTTTTGCAGTGACCTCTATCTTGTAAACAGAATAGATGAACAAGCCCAAAGTTACTGATAATAAGAAAACGTGGCAACACTGCTGGAAGCTCGGAACAAAGTGCTGAGCATTTCTGCAGGTCACTTTTTCCCTCTATCATCATTTTTAAAGAAATGTGAAATACATCTTGTTTAGGGGTACTTATTGTGGTAACATCAGTGAAACATGGTTTGCTATTTCACACATGCTGGTTAAATGTCGCTCAAGGATTGCCGTAAACAAACACCAAAAACTTGGTAATACTACTAATTAAAGGGATCAGAGTCACACAGTGGCACACTGTTTACAGAAAACATGTTTTTGAGCAATGAATACTGTTTTGGCTGCTGACTCTTCTGAATATAACCACAGCTGGGCAAGGGTATCATTGAAAGTTGCCTTAATGAGTGACGGGGGCGCAAAAGTTAGAGAGGTCATCCTGTAATTGACAGGTTACCGGTTCGATTCCCTGCTCTGACAGTCTCAGTTGTTGTGTCCTTGGGCAAGACATTTTACCCCCATTGCCTGCTGCTTGGGGTCTGAGGGTCCGGTGGCGCCGTTGTATGGCAGCCTCTCTTCTGTCAGTCTGCTCCAGAGCAGCTGTGGCTACTAACGTAGCTCACCACCGTCAGGGTGTGAATGAGTGAATGACTGATTGTAGTGTTAAGGGCTTTGGGGTTGTCGGACTTAATTAAGCGCTATACAAGTGCAAGTTATTTACCATTTTAAGCAACAGTTGAACCTCATTGTCCAGCCATACCAGAACTTTATACTGTGCTGAGCTTTAAAGAACATAGCACCCCTAGTGGTGTGGCATAGAAATTACACTGTTTTCAAGTTTCTACTGTCACTACCCGATCCGTACCGGTAGCACGATCCGTACCATCAGCTCATTTGCTCAAGCGCGAACAGGATAACTTACGGGTCACCAAAAAAATAATGTAATTACGGTACTGAAAATACTTATTTCTATACTTAAATCATTAAATAATGCTAAACTATATCGTAAATAAAATATTGAAGACTTTTCTGAAAGAAATTGATACGTTTTACATTCTCTCCATTGTATTGCTTGACATCATCATTGGATATGCTCCAGCATCCTTCAGTCCAGGAAGTTATCATTGCATAACGTTTATCTGTATTGTCTGAATGCACTCTGTTAGTTTTATTGTTTGTTCAAACAGAACTGGAAAAAAACATTTCATCCTTAATTATATGGTGAATTTCTTTATACAAATAATCTTGTTCTAAACATTTATATTATTAGAAAGTTAAAATTATCGATTGAGATTTTAGCGCCCTCTGGTGTACACATCATAAACTAGAGAAGACCTCGTTGTTGTTTTTTTTTTACAAAAATGAACAGGGAATAGAACAAAGAACACACACAAAGCGAAGGCATACATTATTAAAATACATTTATTAAGAACAAACTACATACATATGCAAATCAAATAAATTATTTAAAAAATTCAAACTTCAAAAAAATTTAAAATCAAATACGTTTCTGTACTTCTATATGTTTTTATAGCTGGAGGTTTATGTACTTTAAGAAATGGTTTATATATTTTTATTTCCCTAACCACAACTGGGAAACATTTTTGCTATTAAAAAAAACAAAAAACAATGTATTTTTTTTTTATGTATTGCTGTTTAATTTTTAGAATATGCAGTATTGCCGCAAATACAAAGATAGACAAAAAAAAAATACAAAAGAATAAAAAAGTTAGAAAAACTAAATATTTCCTACGGGAAGTTATTCTGTTTGCGCTTGTGCAAATGAGCTGATGGTACGGATCGTGCTACCGGTACGGATCGGTTAGTGACATCTACCACTGCCGTGTAAATGGAGGTTGTAATTAGAACGTTGTCATGTAAACATGTTAATAGAACACAAGTCTCGTTTTTTCACTGGATCGTTGTCATGTCAACAGGGCTGCAATCACTCACACATTCACACCCTGGCGGTGGTGAGCTACATTGTAGCTTCCCTGGGGCCGAATAACAGAAGCACCACAAGGCATGACCACCGACAGCAGGAAAAGCCGGTGAAGCGTCTTGCCCAAGGACACAAACGTCAGAGCGGGGATTCAAACTCCTAGCTCACCCCAGTGGCACAGGACAAAAGTTTCGGCACCCGCAGGGAGATACATACGTTGCTTCAACAACAACGCCGACCCCGGTGGGCTGCAGGGCCTCGGTAATGGCCACAGCAATCTGTTTGGTCAACCTCTCCTGAACTGCGGAAGCAAAAGTCAAACAAAAAAAAATGTAAACAGTGAGAACAAACAACAGATGAAGGACGACAGATTTGAACTTTGGTAAAGACATTAAAACTCCTGTTGAAGGATAAACTATCCTTACCAAACTAAGTCTAAAAGTAGCAGTACAGTATCATCAGTCTAAACCAGGGGACCCGAAATAATTAAATAAATCGTTTAAGATCCATTTTGGCTCCAAATTATCATAAAAACAACATTGTCTCCTGATTGAGGGTTTCTAAGAGATCCTTCATTAAATCACTTGAAGTATATAAAGATTTATTATATAGTGTAATATAATATCACAAGCTGCTTCACAACAGACCGTGTTCTCCAACCGGTACCTGAAGTACTCATGTGTTTACTCTTATTTTTGAGTTCAAGGGTTCTCAAAGAAAATCTGAGATAAATTTTGAGATGTAATTCAAATCAGAGCTAAACATTTTAAATAATTAGTACCTTGTAGTCGGCGGCTGTAGATTTCAACAATCCTAAAAGGAAAAGAGAAAGAAGCCTTATTAAGTCATGTGATTAATATAAATGTAACCCACATATCAGTGAAGACGGGGGAAGAAAGAAGGAGAAATTATCTCCATTTGTTCATGTTCTGAATGTAAATATCAGCTCATAAATTTACTATCACTCTTTTAATTTAAAGAATTTGGTAATAATGAAAATCAAGAACAAACGTACATAACAGCACATTTGTAACATCTAAATAAAGCATTTAATAAATCCAAAAAATATCAAAGAATATTACAAACATGTTAAATAGGTGGAAAAAAATCCCATTTATATTTAGAGGTTTAGGAGAGTTGGCCTCATGATCATCCAGGATGAACAAATACATTTTTTAACCATTTGTTTGATTGTTGAATGGTTTCTGGCTTAGAATATGCATTTTTTAACGTACTTTACCAGACCAGAGCAGTTGAAATCTTAGCCCAAATAAATCAATTTTTCACTGTAAAAAAAAATCTGTTTTATTCATTTTTATCTGATCTTTTAATGCTATCTCTGGTGGTCATACAGTATTCTACAACTGCTAGGACACTGCAGAGCTGGAAGCAGAACTGACTGTCCTCACCGGCGAAGAGGCAGCAGCAACACATTTCTATTGTTTTAAATGTTAATCTTCTAGAGTAGGGTCATTCCTCAGTAACACGATAAATCCATCGCCGCTTTGGCGTCACCACACATCCTGGAGAAAATCGACCCCATCCTCCCTTTCAACCTGCTGCTCTTCTGCATGAGCGGAGGAACTTTGGGCAAACCTTGACCTCACAGATCTCCAGGTAAATGCCACGAGTCCAAACAAGGAGAGCGATGACAGCGAGAGCCCAGTGGAAACCCAAAGGACGAAGCATCAAAACGTGATGTTTTCTGGAGAAAATGGGGCAGCTGGAATCCAAGCATGACACCAAGACTGTAAGGCTTTACTGTGAGCTTTTATTTGTACTGCTTAGATCCAGTAGAGCTTTCCGAGTTACCTAAAATATTAGCTTCATGTAACACAAAGTTATCACAGTGTGACAGAAAATAAGATCTTTTCGGCACATGGGCCAAAATTGTCAAGTCAAAGGAACTTGAGGGCCAAACAACACTTTTTTTTACTTGCTCTACAAAATATGATCATTTTAAATAAATAACTCAGATTTTTGTAGGAAATTAATGTGCAAATCATTGTAGATCCAAAATTTAAAGGGTTTTGCTCATTTATTATATTCATCCAGTTTGTAGATTATTTAGAATAATTTTATTTGTCTGTAACAATAATAAACTGAACTGTTTTTGGTCTAGCAATATAAGAGCAATATTTGGGTCAGATGTTCTGTGAAAACACTTGGTGTAATATAACTGAATTCAAAGCAGATTTAATGCACCAAAGTCTGTATTTGAGTAGTTAAATGTCATTGGATAGATGTTACAATGAAATTAAAGAGAAAGTCAAAAGTGTGTTTATGAAAAGATGAATACTTTGTGTTGTACTTAACATTTTCAATTGTAGAATTTTAACTTTTCCGTAATAATTTTAATTTTGCCCTAATTAAACACTAAAATCTTCCATCTGCATCAGTCAGAATCAGAATCAGTACAGGGGCCATAAATGGCCCCCGGGCCGCAGTTTGGACATGCCTGTCATACATGATAATCAAATAAATTATGATATTTTAGGGTCTGGTCTGCATCTTTATCTCCTTTGAACTTAGACGAAGTTCAGTTACTGGAGCTCGGCTTTCTAAGGCCTGACACTTATTCCTTTGTCTTCTAGTTGCAGAGTTTCCTCCTGTTTTTTCTAGAACACACCGCACATTATGCTGTTATGGTCGTTTAAAAAAGCAAAAAAAACAAAAAAAACATTGAAAGACTATTAGAAAGACAGCAAAACTACTAACTGAGACCAATTTATAAGTTCTCTGTTCGTTAATAAACATTAAAGACATCTAGCTATTAAAGTTGACTTTAAATTCATGGGAAATATTCCTTCAGTGAAAAAAAATGCAACCTTCAAAAAGAAAAAACAAACGTGAAGGAGCAAAAACTGGTGGATTGGGTCTTCCAAAGTCGTTAAAAAAAGATTTAAACTGTCAATAATCTCAACAGTTTTGCACTTAGTTGTGGTAACATAATGTGCGTATGTGTGAAGTAGCATGATAGTGAGGAGTGTTAGCACAATAAGCCTGAAGGTATTGGGGTCAGTGGGATCTGATGTTTTAATAAGCAGCTTAAACCGGCACACAGAGGCAGATACTCCATGATGTCAGATGAAGTTTACTCACCTGGCCAGCTTACTCAGGCCCAGAACCCTCTTGTTGGGGAGGTAACCGATGTGAACCTGCAAGGCCGGAAACATTTTCAGTAAATAGTCAAATATTCTTAAAGGTAGCTGCTGTGGCATATCCAAAAATAACAAGAAGGTGAAAGGTAGTAAAACCTTCTCAATTAACTTTGAGCCATGATTTATACAATCAAGAAAGAGGTAACAGAATGTTCCTGGTATCTTTTATTTTCTCACAGTCAAATACCTGGATATAGCAGTAATCTTATTACGAGAAGATGTGACTAATAATAATAATATAACCCTGACCAGGTAAGATGGGACTAACATTAAAGACTTTAAATGTGATGTTCAGAAAAGTTTTGGTCAAGTTTACAAAACCTAACCAGGCTTTTTTTTTTTAGACAAGAGTATAGAAAAATGGCCGTGACGCTTTAGATATTTGTGCAATAAGAAGATTGAACACACTCCAGCTACTCTGGATATTATTACTTTGTTTTTGACTAAATAATATCGACACTGACTGTAGCTTTTATCTGGCAACAAACTACCAAGATCCCACGCCCCACCTCACATGTTGCTGAAAGCTGCCAGAATGCTGGGTAGCATGGAGGAAGGAGCAATACTCCATCAAACCTGGAAAACTAAATCTGTTTTATAGTTTATTTTTTTCTCCGTTGACCTTATGCTGCTGCTTCACCTGGTTTTTAAAGTTAATGCTTTTGTGTCTAAATCCTTCCAGTTCAAGATTAAAACTGCATAGCTAAAATAAGAGTAAAACAAAGACTAGGTTAAATGTAGAAAAGCAAAACTTTAGGCTTCTCCCATTCATTGCTCTGATTATCTTACGGATGTTAATGGTGCATAGCCACGTTATTTTACTTATTTATTTATTTATACGTCAGTAGCTCACTCTGGTTGTATACAAAGGTTTTATGAAAGTTTATCATGTTTTATATTATTTTGGTGTTTTATGCTTTGTTTTTGGTAAATTTGTTAGTAAATAAAGCCTTTTTTGGTTATTTACGACATTAACGGAAGTACAATACTGTGCATGCGCAGCAGGGGTTAAAACAAGGAAGCGGCTAACGGCTATTAGCATCTCCCAGCCAAACAATGAAGAAAGGTCCTAGATCCAGGGAAAGAAAGAAAGAACAAAAAAAAAAAAATGATTCCTAGAGGGAAAATCCTGGAATGTCTCTGGGAATCCCGTCTGAACGTTGGTGTTCACTGAAGCGGACGCTAAACCTGCCGAGGCTCAGATGTGACGCAGAGTTGACTGACGTGTGTAAATGTTCTGATATGAGGCTCTTAAAGCTGCTGTAGATCGTTTTATTTAATTAATAACGGTTGGTCTTCATCACGCCGAGCTGCAGCTTTACTGTGAGGCATAGCGGAGGGTCAGGCTCAGTCCAGTATTATTTAATTTTGATTTATTAATTAAACAAACCGGCATTATGATAGTTCTGCTGTACATAACATTATTTTATCATGATCAGACATTTTTGGTCTTTTTTTCAATTAGCATATTATGTGGTTATACATTTAAGAAAAAAAGGAGGGACTGATGTCTGTGTGTATCCAAGTAACAATGCTGGTCAGAACTGGAGCAAAAATTAGTCGGATGCCTGAATTTTAGGGTTTTTTTGGATGTGAAATTTGGTAAAATCTCAATGATGTCAATGAAAATTAATTTTTATTTTTGTGGCACTAGCGGGCTTTATTTGACAGGAGACTGAAAAGGAGCAAATATCCATGGCGCCACCAGCAGACCACAGAGACTGAATATTTGTAGAAAAGTGAGACTTTTAGCTGCTGCCATTCACTACGTGAATTTTAAACAATGACTGAGCAGCTTATTAGAATGAAATATTCTGGTTACAGACGTTTAGAGGGAATAATAGTCAGAACTGGAGTAGAAATTACGCTTATCCAGATTCATTCATAATTTCAAAATTTTATTTTCAGCTCAAGCAGTCTCTCACCACTGTGGTAAACTACAGGCAGACTGGACTTACAGCAGATTTATAACCCTCAGAAGGGTTTCTGTCTGTTTAATCTCCAAGCAGGCTGATGTTGAGTAAAATAACGTCACTTTTCACCGACTTTTGACTGTGAAAACTAAGAGGTAAAAAGGTTTAAAGATAAGGAAACACACCATTTAGTAGTCTGAATTGTAGCAATGTGTGTTATTTGGTATCAACTGGACAGGAACTGTTTCGATGCCGACCAGAGATGCAGACGTGGAACAGCGGAAAGGAAGAGGAGATCCACTGCTGCGGATGGCCGCAGGCTCTGATTCTCTTACACACAAACATTCAAGCTAGCTTCACTTAAATGTCAGACTCAATTTGTTGACTGGAGAGGAGAAAGGGCAGCAGTGAAAAGCGTGCAAAGATCTCTCTTTTCCACTTCTTTCTTCCTCCTCCTCTCTGCTGCAGCGGCCTGATATACAGACATCAAACAGGCTGCGGCTTTACTCAATTTATTTATATTTACAAGTACGTGCCGGGAGAGACGATGAGGCTGATTTTAAGATTCTTCTGACTTCTTTAGATCAGAACCGGTCTCCATTCGGTTCGTTGATTGTTGCAATACACCTGTTGCTATAAATACTATTCATATTATACACAGTATCTATGTATATAAATGTTTTTATAGGTTTGCTGCTACATCCCTGACGAATATCACAGTAATTTTCTACTTTTAATTATTTTTATTTTGCACATACTTATGTTTCCCTTTTTTCTTGTAATTGTTTTAGAAGTACCTGCATGCTTGTAAATTGCACAATGTACCAGAAGTAGGATCAAGTCATTATTACCTCCCAGGTAAACAAGTATTTATCAAGTCCCAAGTCATGTTCAAGTCCTAGGATTTAAATTAAACCGGTCAAAACGAGCTAGCCCTTTAATGCTATACACAAAATACCTAAGAAAGTCACAAAGCATCCAGACAAATGTTTTCTATAAATGTTTACCTTGTTTATTGAAGGCTTTTAGTCCAGCATTGGACCCAACTGTTTCAATTATTGACTTTAATGACAGCGTTGAGTAATTTCAATTAAACCCACTCAAGTCACTGCCCACTTTCAAAACTCGCCTCAAACCCCACTATTATTCTTTGGCTTTTACCTCTAGCCAGACTTAGTTTTCATTTTAAATTGGCTTTATTGTTTCTTTTAACCATTATATATTTATTTTATTTAATGGATGAGTTTTAGCTAGTAGCAATGTACAGCACTTTGTTTCAGCTGTTGGCTGTTTTAAAAGCGCTTTATAAATAAAAAGTATGGTAAGTCTTTTCCAATATAACCAAGCCAAGTCAAAATCAACACCTACTGTGTTCATTTTGCAGCTGTAATCCTAATTCTGAACAAATAGCATTTTATAAACAATAATATATGCTGCTTTAAATGTCTCTGGACACAATGATACTTGGTAATTTCACTCACAATCTTACACCAGAACAATTTTATCATGGCCCGTGCCTACGTTCCCCATTTTCTTCTTTCTTTTTTTTTTGCACAATTTTATCTCAAAGTGTTCTCAGCACAGGGGATAAACGTGTCTTTCCAAACAACAACCCTGCAATAAACACCCCAGACAGCTAAAACAGCTTAATAACACCTGGCAATCTGCACTCCATCTGATCAACAACATCCAGAGGAGACACGCAGCCGGCCGCTGCCGATGATGACGGGCCAGAGGATGAGGAGGTTTGGAGACGTGCTACGTGTCCGTGTGATCCACAGCTATCATCAGCGCCCATTTACACCACGCATGCCGTTTTATTCTGACGTGCAGCTGCAGGTGCAGATGGAGGGATGGAAACGGAGAACGAGGAGGAGGCAGAGGAGGCCGCTGCGTCAGGCTTTAGTGGAGAGTAATGACGTGAACGCAGCACACAGGAGGCTGAAGATAAACAGATCTCGGCTAATCTGATTGTTTCTTGTGTTCTCTGCTGCTCAGACCCGCGGCCTCCACACAAAGAGAAGGAGTTGGTTTAAGATAAACATCTGCTGAGATGTTTCTGTGCTCTGTGGCAAAGATCTTCTGTTTCTATATATAAAAAACAAACTTCTGAATTAATTCACGAACGCACCGTGTAAACGTTTCCACCTCCCAACACGCTGGAGTGATTTAGCCCGACTAACGGATGAATACTTACAGAAAGGACGGTCTACACTTTAAAACTAACAGGGTGGTGGAGAATTTGAACAATGTGTACCATACCAACGCCTTTAAGCATTTGTTTAGTGTTAAAAATATATGTTTTTGCATTATTTTGATAAAATTTGAATATTTTGAACACACTCTGAAATCCTACAAAACCCGTATCATGAAGCTCACCTCTGTGCTTTAATGTTTCTATTATTTTCTACTGTTGCTCTTTCAGGGTTCCTACAGCATAAGGCAAGTTAAATTCAAGAGTTTTTAAGGCTTTTTAATGCCACTTGAAATAAAAAGTTAAGACCAACTTCACGATAAACAAGATAAACCTGGTTGCGACATAAACATAAACCATTACTTTCTGGCCCAGTAGACATGTTTAAAATTTTGAAAAACATTCCACATAGGAAGAAAGCTAAAAACACACAAATTACAGATATATATTTAACAACTACTGAACTGAATTCACAAACTAAAATAAACTATAAATCAGTTTTAAAAACCACAACATAAGCAGTGCCAACTCTTTTTCGCAACTATCGTCCGGCCGCAACAGTTTTTATTGGTTCCGCTATCGTGACGGAACCGATAATAGTTACATTGAGCTGTTTGGTAAATTTAAAAAAAATTATAATTGTGTCAATTATTTTACTGTTTGGTAAGGATTACAAAAATAAAATCCTATTTATGACCTGGTTACAATTTTAAGACCTAAGAAAGACTGATTTAAGACATTTTAATGCCAATTAAGGCCTTAGTTTTATATTACAGAATTCAATGCCTTTTAAGACTTTTTAAGGATCCGCAGGAACCCTGTCTTTGCAGTATCTTACCTAATAGATACATTTTTACTTTTACGTGAGTAACCTTCTACACTGCTAACTTGTGTTTAAAATACATTTTTTATCAAAGTAACTGTACTTTTACTTCAGTACATTATTTTGGTACCTCTGCTATCTTCCACCCACAGTCCAAAAATAATAAAATTAAGTTATTTAGTCGCTCTAATTTGCCTTTAGGTCTGAGTGTGTGTGCATGGTTGTTTGAAAGCATTTATTAACAACAGGGGATGCTTCACTTTCCAAACATAAAACAATTTGTGTGAGACGATGACACTAATATCAGATTAATTATATTATAAAGCTTTTTACACATCTTTACCAGCCACTCCTTTAAGCGTGGGAGAAAAGATGGCTTAATTATAAAGGACTGAGATAAAGAATAGTCAAAAGAAGATGAGAGAAACGATCCGGGTCAAGAGAAAATATCAGAACTCCAACAACCATAACTTTTAGGAAACCTTCTGTCTCTGTTTGCGTTCTGTATGGTCTGTATGGAGTGTCAGCTGCTTGTTCACCCTGCCAAAGATGGGAACCAGGTGGTGTTCACACATGGAGAACATGTCTATGTCTTTGACGATCACCATCTCGTCGTGGTCTTCGTCGAAGATCGCGTCGTTCAGCACATCTAGGGAGAAATAAAAACGAGGGAGAATCGGTTAACGTTCAATCAGCATGTTCTGATTCATTCTGTTTTGGTTTCTTATACCACAGTTTGACTTATTTTTTTGTAATATTTGTGAAGAACAGTCTAATATTCTTGGAAAGTTGCCGTTTATCGTGGACCTCGGTGGTTCTCTCTGAAACCATTGTCTAATTATAGCTCCGTTTCCACCCTCCTGATGCTGGTTTATTGCATTTTTTTGGTTGCCGGGCCTCAATAAACAGTTTTATCTGTATATGACGACACAGGCGGCTCTCACTATCACCGCAGCACTTTTTAATTTCCTGGCTGGATATCTGTTCCAGGCAGAGGGAACTACAAAAGGTGAAGTCAGACAAACCCTGACTTGTTTTACTTTCCACCACCTTTTTCTGTCTGCATAAACAGGAGAGCAGGTAAACAGTGCTTTAAATTTGTTTTAGTAGCTTGGTTTTACCTTTTCCACCAACACATTTTCATTCCTAAACCTTATTTATCACCTGAAAACCACACAGTTCTGGCACATTTGCTGTGGCAGGATGTAACTGACTCCAATTACAATTAAACGAACTCATGATGTTACAAGATCATACAATAACCTGCTCTCTTGTTTTTATTGTGTGTGTGTGTGTGTGTGTGCAATTTTCAAGGCAAGGCAAGGCAAATTTATTTATATAGCACAATTCAGTACAGAGACAATGCAAAGTGCTTTACATGATTAAGATATAGGAACATAAAATAGAATAAAAGCAAGTAGGGATAGAATGTAGAAACAAAAAAGAACATTAAAACAGTTTAACTACAACAGTCAAAGGCAATTTTAAACAATGCATTCAATGTATTTAAAGATTAAATTTCACATGTTAGAACCAGAAAGCTGTTCAAGACTTTAATGTAAGCTGGTTCATTCAAATGGTTTTACAGGAAAATAAAGGAACAACAGCAAAAAGGTACATGAAAATACATAAACAAATATCAAAACTAATAATGTAAAACAAACAAATAGCTAAGACTATAAAAATGTAACTAATATAGTAATCTTTGACCTTGGGACACTGAGGTAAAAATATTTCTGACTGTGGCCATATGGTGATAGAAAAGTATCAAATTACAAGGAAAATCGAATATGGACGATGGTTGGACAGATACATCGCTGTAGTGTAGTCAAACCATCATGAGAAAAAGGCGGACTAGTTATGTGTAAAAAAGTGAGACTCTCATGTTTTTTCCCCAATCCTGGTCAGAACTGAGCAGAGCAGAAATGCAAACAATGTCTACATGCATGTTACCAGCGTTTTGCTGTTTCGAATAACAGTTTTCATCACAAGTGGTCAAGCCGGATTTACCACGGAGGCACATTTAAATCTTTGGGTTGGTATGCCCATTTGTTACACAATCACAATCCCAAGGCGTTCACAGGCCAGCCGGGAGACATAGTCCCTCCAGCGTGTCCTGGGTCTCCCTCTGGGTCTCCTCCCGGTGGGACGTGCGAAAACGATCTCGTTCTTTCGTTCACGACCCAAAGCTCGTGACCATAGATGAGGGTAGGAACGTAGATCGACCGGTAAATCGAGAGCTTCGCCTTTTGGCTCTGCTCCCTCTTCACCACAACGGATCGGTACAGTGCCCGCTTCACAGCAGATGCCACACCAATCCGCCTGTCGATCTCCCGCTCCATCTTCCCCTCATTCGTGAACTATAACAATGTTGATTGTGTTTTCATGAAACTGTTTTATGGTTGTTTTATTGAATCTGTTCTCACCTTTTTCTTTCTCTGCCAGTTTGGTTTGCTGAATCTTGCAGAGCATCGTTAAAGAACACAGAAAAAATCATTGGAGCGCAACTGAATGACATTATGGACTTATTCAAGTCCAGATCAGTGACCAAAGCCATGTTGGCAGACCCCACACACCCCCTGTACAAAAAGTTTAAGCCCCTCCCTTCAGGTAGGGGCTTTCCTCTGTGGGTTACAGACAAAGCCATGGTACTCGAGTAGCCTTGTAGTTTTTTCTTCCTTTTTTTTTCCTTCCTCTTTTTTTTCCCTTTTTTTTTTTCTTTTTCCCCACTTTTTTTCGTTTTTCCCCCTTTTTTTCCTTTCTTTTTCCTTTTTTTCCCTTTTTTTCTCTTTTTTCCTCTTTTTTTTCTTTTTCTTTTTTCCCCCTTTCCCCCCCCCCTTTTTTTAAGGGAAAAAAAGGGGGGAAAAAAGGGGGGAAAAAAGAAAAAAAAAGGAGAAAAAAAGGGGAAAAAAATCCAGGTCTAATTGCTGCACTCTATCTTTAGTTTTAACTTCAACTTCAGCTTTTATCATTAATCTTTTCTTAACTCCAGCCATTTATCTTTAGCAAATGTGTGTTTTAGACTGATCTCCTTTAACTTTTATCAGTCGCTTCTTACCTTTTGTCTTGTCTATTGTCTGTATTGTTTGTGTGATTGCGTGATGGCTGCTATTATTGCTACTATTACTTGCTGCAAGCAAATTGCTCTTTTGGGATCTAATAAGATAAAGTTTAAAGTCTAGTAAATGCAGTTGTGTCAGGAGGTAAAATGATGGACTAGAGTACCTGATTGAGTTCTAGATTATTGCAGTGAATTTAATTTTTGTTAATCATCCAGGTCAAGGTAGTTGAAAAAACTGAATCAGAAGCAACCGGGCTACTTTTTGAAGATGTTTCAACCTTTTCCAGAGGTTTTCTTCAGTGGGTCACAGCCAGGTATTCGGAGTAGCCTGGTAGCTTCAGGACTGAAAAAAAGACCCCTGGAAGAGGTTGAAACATCTTTCAAAAAGTAGCCCAGTTGCTTCTGATTCAGTTCTTTCAACTACCTTGACCTGGATGATGAAGAACATACTAGGGCTGGGCGATAAATCGATTTAATCGATTAATTTAAGATTTCATTTTTGGAAAATCTGGATTTTATTTTGCCAATACACTCATTGGGTTTCCATGAAGAGAACAACATGTGATGCTGGATATATGTTTAGGCAAATATATTGTCAAAATATTGTTAAGTGGAAACTTTTTTTTTTACCATAATACGAGGTACTTCATTTACTTATTTACTTTTTTTTTAACTTAGTTTGAAGTTCAAGTGCAGTGAAGCCTGTTCTTAGCTCAATGTGTAATACCACTAGCAGCAAATGTTTTGTTATATTTTCATTGTTTATAATGGCACGGCTGCCATCTTGTTTTACAAGCATGTTTCACAGCTTGTTTTTAGTTGCACTTTGAATTCAGGTCAACTCCCTGATGAAATGGTTGACATAAAAAGCAAGGTTTTAAAATAATTTCTTTAATTTCTTTTTATGAAACAAAAAGGAGGGGGAAAAAAAATCGATTAATCGGATTTGGTATGATAAAATCGGAGATTTATTTTTTAATCCATATCGCCCAGCCCTAGAACATACACAAGCTCAGAACGCATGGCATATAAACGCCACCCTCAACCACACGCCACTTAAAGAACCCACTCCACACTCCCCAAGGCAACCAGCCGTCATGGCTTCGTCTTTAAGCAGTTAGTGGAAGCTGGATCTGGTCCAGATTCACGCCCTCTGGGGGAAACAGCATTAGGTCAATGATGTTTAGATAAATGGATTTCAAGTGGGCGTCAGTCGGGCTGGGTGACAGAAAGAAAAGGTTGTTACCAGGTAATGGGTGCGTTACTCATGATCAGTCGTCGTGTCCACACACAAACAGACACGAGCGCCGTCTGAATGGAGCAGCAGCACCGTCTCCCATTCATTCCTGTCCAAGCGGTGCCACGCGTTGGGGGTTTTGACGCGCTTCCATTCATGACTCAGATTTTTATCAATGGCGTAATCCGATCAGAGAAGTGTCTGGTTGGTTCTAAACTCGTTTCGCAGAAGGGCAACGAGTCCAAACGTGCAGTCGGGATGGAACCGGACGGCAATGTGTTTAGGTGCTGACGTCACGGACTCAGTGCCGATTGTTTAAAGTCGCCCTCTGATCCCGTCCCGTCTGCTGCTTAAGTCAGGAGCACTGAGCTATATTATACACTGGAGTGCTGATTTTGCCGAAAAACTGAAGTCACTGGCCGCCATCTTGCTACTCCCTACTCTCACAGAATCCCACAGGATTTGGTTGCAACAACAAGCAGTTTTCTGGCTGTGTGAAAACGTTTCACAGGTAATTCTACAGTCAGTGGATGTACTAACACTATTAACTAATAGGAAATTAGGTGCTGAAATATTTTACATGTTATTCATATTATATATATATATATATATATATATATATATATATATATATATATATATATATATATATATATATATATATATATATGTGTTTTTGTATATTGTTATTTATATATGTATAAATGTTAAACATATATATTTAAATGAATAAAATGCAAAATAGTTCAGCACATGACTTTCTCAGTACTTGATATTTTTAGAACATAACATAAAAGTATATGGCATTTGACATTTTAAAAGTCTTAAGCCCCCCCCTGAACATGAGAAAATCCTCGTTATTTGATGCTGTAGCGCACATATTCCCTAGTTACTGGGGGGAAATAGGGAGTACCAATATGGCGGCTGGTGGCTTCAAACAGACGGTGATTAGCACTCCAGTGTATTATATAGCTCAGTGGTCAGGAGCCACTCAAATATCAGGAGCTTTCTCCACGTGCAAACCGTAAAAAAAAAGTGTAACATTTCAGAGGGCACACCTTTAAAATGTAAATAAATAAATAACTGGAGGAGTCAGAGGTCCAATGGCAGCAACCTAACATCTGCCTGTCCCCTGAACTGGCCCTGTCTGTTGCTTTAACTCGTTAAGCCCCCAAAAATTATCTTTACATGTTTATTTCACCTGCAGCATTGCTGTGCGTGTCTCCTATAAGACGGTAGGGGACCAATAAAGATGGTGATGATTATTCCACAGCTGATCGTTTGATACAAAAACCTCTAGGGGACTTACTTATAAGAATAGTTAATCTTTAATTAAAAAAACAAACCTTTCAGCTCAGCTCACACGGAACAGAAATCAATTAGTTCAGGTTCATAGTTTAATGTTAAACAGCCTTTATACTCTCTTTGCTTGTCTTAAAAAATCTTTGCTCAATTAAACTTTATCTTAAAAAAGGCCTAATTTCAAGTGAAGCTCCTCACATTTGCATATATTTCTTATTTTCATCCAAAAGCAAGTTTTTTTCACTGAGATTACGATGAAAGCTAATAAAACCTGTAGTTTTTTTTTATAAATATGTCAGCTAACAAAGTCTCAACTTTAAAATCAAAACGTAAAAGTGTTGTTTTATGTTTTGATTTTTCTCTGCGTTCTCATTTCGATGATCTCCTTGTTACGTCTTCCCTTATTTAGCTTCCTTCTGTGTTCATTGCTGTCGGCATGGCGTCGCCTTATCAGTTCTTTGTTGCTTCAGATTATTTACTTTGTGAACATCCCTCTGCCTTTCAGATTAAATACGGTAAAATATAGTTTTGGTTTCAAGAGTCTTTATATTACTACAGAAGTCTACAATGAAAACACATTATTCAGAAAAATAACCTGGGCTTAGGAAGCATAAAGCTAAGGAACAGTAACAGGAAACATTTGTTCAATATAACAAACAATCTAATATATAATGGTTCAAAACAATATTTTTCTGCTTTTTGTGTTAAAGGGGAAATCAGAGAGGCTCCATTATACATTGACAAGATAATTGTTTCATTATTTTTATTTTTGCAGCATATACCGGGATATGCTTTTACTGTAATCCAGGCTATTTGGGATTTTAGCAGAAATGACTATTAAATCCCACCGACATCAATTAATTTATGCGACAGACCAACACACAAATCATAATTATACATTCTGAAACGTTCTGGCAAATAAAAATCAGAAGACTGTGAGGTGTGTGTATGTAATTAGGGCTGGGCGATAAATCGATTTAATCGATTAATTCGAATTTACAATTCTTTAAGATTTCATTTTTGGAAAATCTGGATTTTATTTTGCCAATACACTCATTGGGTTTCCATGAAGAGAACAGCATGAGATGCTGGATATATGTTTAGGCAAATATATTGTCAAAATATTAAGTAGAAACTTTTACCATAATACGAGGTACTTCAAAACTAAGTTAAAAAAAAAGGTAAATAAGTAAATGAAGTTCACAAGTGCAGTGAAGCCTGTTCTTAGCTCAATGTGTAATACAACTAGCAGCAAATGTTTTGTTATATTTTCATTGTTTATAATGGCACGGCTGCCATCTTGTTTTACAAGCATGTTTCACAGCTTGTTTTTAGTTGCACTTTGAATTCAGGTCAACTCCCTGACGAAATGGTTGACATAAATGCAAGGTTTTAAAATAATTTCTTTAATTTATTTTTATGAAACAAAAAGGAGGAAAAAAAAAAAATCGATTAATCGGATTTGGTATGATAAAATCGGAGATTTATTTTTTAATCCATATCGCCCAGCCCTATATGTAATCTGACACCCTTAAGTAAAATCCAGAGCAACTCGATGAATATTTCACATCTTGCGTTCGCTTCTATTTAACCTGCAACGCATTTATTTTTTAGATTTCTGCAGAAATGGCTCTCCAGGTAAATCACAAACTCGGTTTAATCTCTGCACAGGTTTTGGAACCTGGGACCTCAAACACGGGAACACGCCAACAAAACCACGTGACGCTTTAATGGGAAAAAAAAAACAATGCAGCAGCTCTCCACAAACATCTCCAGCCTTCGGTGGGCATCTGTTTTTGCTTGTTCTTTACTTCCCAGTGAGTCAAAGGGGAGGCTCCTGCAGCAGCCTATCAGCAGAGAGGAGGTGCACCACCTCCTCCTTAATGAGGCCAGACATGTAATCATCACCTGCAGCATCTCCTGACCCGACCAGACAGCAGCTGGAAGCGCAGGTCAACAGGTCTTCAGGTAAGAATGGAGATAAAAGCAACAATCAGCTGCTTCCCTTTGCAGCACTTTTATTTATTTTTTTACCCCACAGCATTCCTTGCTTTATAGCTTCTAAACTCACACAACACCCCCCAGGACAGCAAACTACGTCCAGATGGAGCTGAGGAGGGGGCAGATCCCCGACTCCAGCCACTCCGACTCGCCGTGGAGGATGGAGGGATGGAGAGGTCCTCCCATGTGGACCCGACAACCCCGGCCTGAGATGCAGTTTCTGCCACAATGCCAACAACGGGGGCATTTTACACCGTCTTTCTGTTTTTCACCAATCCAGCACTGCAAATTAACAAACATCTGTTTTAAAGATTAAATTTGGTACCAGTCTGGACCTTTCTGTTTGTCAACATTCATGTAATTTGGTCACGGTTGTATGCAAAACCTAAAATCTGATGTTTTTCTTAAACTTTACGGTTCAGTAGGTTTTATCTAACTGAAAAGCATGAAAATACATAAAAAATACATACTTTTTTTTTTTTTAAAAAGAACATTGTCCAAGTATCAAGTTATTATGCAGCAGGTTGGATTTAGGTTTAAAGTACATCTAATCTACTTAAGGATTTAGACTTTTGCTGCCATTTCGCAACACTTTGCAGGTTATTCAACTGCATTACCCATAATTGTCATAATTAGCATTAAAACAATCTCTTCTAAGGTGCTTGTGTGTACTTTAACTTAACTAAAAACTCTGATTATGCCCCAGGGTGCAGCAGAAAAGGGAGAAATCCTACGTTTTTATATCAAAAGTAGCATTAATAAGATAAGATAAGATAAGATAAGATAGTCTTTATTGATCTCACAATGGAGAAATTCACTCGTCACATCGGCTCATACAAGAAGGTGCAGAGTAGGGAAGGTGTATTGTATTTAATATTGTCTTCCAGCTCTGTTTGCTTTGTGTTACGCAGTCGAGAGGCTTTTCCTCTAAATCAAACAACTGTTTTATTGATTGGGAGGAAAGTCTCTCACACACAAACTGAAGCGTTTTTTTTTTTTTTTTTAAAAAGCAACTTCATTAAATCTGATTCAGTTCCTTTTAACTGAATAACAGGCAGATTTACAATTAATCTTAATTTTATCAACACGTTTCCCCCGACTGGAAGCAATCTTAACGTTTCGGAGCATTTACTATAAGGAAGGGTTTGACTGATTCAAAGCCAATTAAAAAAAATTTCCACTGATTATCTAGAATTGGATAAATACGTTTTTAAAAGTAAGTAAAAACAGAGCAATATTTATTTTTCAAAGCCAATACTGCAATTGTGTGGATACGCCTCGGCTTTGCCATAAATTATCTCATGGATCATCGATCCATGAGATAATTTAATTTATTCAAACGGACAGACTGAAGGCGAACTAGCTTGACGAAGCCTTGGAGACTGGCAGGTTTTTCTTCTTCTGTGGTGTAACTTATATGCGTCTGTTTTTGGATATTTGCATTTTAAATTGTATTTTCACTCTACCGAGTACTACTGTTTTCCAGTTTTGCATTGCTTGTTGTCATTTCAGCTTTTAACTTTTTGTTCGCTGTCATTTTTCTCTTCATAGAAGGTACACCTGGTCTGGCGTTCTGTTAACTGTGACATCATCAGGGGAGGCAGATCATCCACTATTACCATCTAATATAGAAAGTACTCCTGGGTCGATGTGAGCTTCTGTGCTTTCTGTGTCTCTGCTCTGTCTTCTCTAAGCCCCATTGGGTGGAGGCAGATGAGCGTTCACACTGAGCCTGGTTCTGGTTCTGCTGGAGGTTCTCCTCCCTGTTAAAGGGGAGTTTTCCTCTCCACTGTCGCTTCATGCATGCTCAGTATGAGGGATTGCTGCAAAGCCATCAACAATGCAGACGACTGTCCACTGTGGCTCTACGCTCTTTCAGGAGGAGTGAATGCTGCTTGGAGAGACTTGATGCAATCAACCCTTATATAGGAAATTTTTGACCAATCTGTATAATATGATTGATTTTGACTTTGTAAAGTGCTTTGAGATGACATGTTTCATGAATTGGTGCTATATAAATAAAATTGAATTGAAAAGTCAGATGTGGACCACTGATAATTATGGGGCGGCACACAGAAGGTCTCATTTAGGTATACAAAGGATCAATGACTGGATTGAAAAATCAGTGAATATATTTATGCATTTTTTGCAACTTTTTAAAACTGGCTCTCTGTCTTAATAACGCATACAGGACTTTGTCCCGCATGGGGCCCCGTGGTGATAATCTTGAGTGGGCACACAGTAGGCATTGCAAAACAAAAATTGGTATAAAGTAGATTTATGATTTTTGCACCTAAGCTCGTCGTATCCCGTCTTGAATTAATATTTATAAAAAGATAAAGGACAGGACCGAAGGGGCTCCTGGGTCTAGGGGCGCATCTGCCTGCAGGTGAGTCGGTCAGAGCTGCACACCTGTTGCCTGCAGGACCAATCCCGGGCTCCTCTGAGCAGCTTTGTGGATTTAAAACAAACTCACCGATGATCTTCTCCTGGTAGCCCTTAGTGAAGAACTGCATGGCGGTGGCGGCCCTCCAGGGGGTCTTCAGGAGCCCCTGCCGCTGCGGGTCCTCCCCCAGCCCCCGCAGGATGGTGGTGTAGGCTGCGGCCAGGGACGGCAGGCTCATCTCGTTGTCCTCCAGGCTCCTGGTGCGCTCCTCCTTCCAGCTCTCCATCACCGAGCCGGTGGCCCGGTGCGACCCGGGCTCCGCCGCCTGCGAGGCGCCTGCCGGCCGCTTCACCATCCCGTCAAAGTGTCCGTTGAGGACGGAGCCGCCGTCCGCGGAGTCCTTCCTGTCTCCGGAGCTGTACTTTGTCTTCTTGGAGTGCTCCATCGCCGTTTCCTCAACTCCGCCTGTTGAACCGCGGCTCTCGGGTGGAAGTTTAATACCTGCAGAACCGGTCCGGACCAGTTTCTCGGTTCCGCAGACGTTGGTATCGGTTGAGAAAGTGGGGCGCACTCTCAGCCTTAACACCGGCTTTATAAGAGCAGGATAATCCAGGGAGCGCTCCTATTGGCCGAGAGCACGGAGAGGGGGCGGAGCCAACTTCCGTTTTGACTCGCATTCAGAAATTGTTTTAAGAGCCTGCGACGTGATGAGTACGTCACAGGGAGTTTTAAATAGCAACTTTCTTTGCATTTCTTCTTAATAATAGCTTTATTTTTATTTTTTTTATAAATCAGTGTTCTTCTTGTCCCCTGTTCTGCTGCTGATGCAGTTTTTTATAAGGGTCGCCACCCAGGGTGGTATGAGTCTGGGGGCGTCACACAGTGGCGCCTCTAGAAATGTCTAATGGGGGGGCAGATGGGGCCCACTTAAACTCTTGGGGTGGCACACTGAAACTAAAAGCCATAATTTGAGGATTTTATTCTACTGTTGTAGTAAAGCTGCCTGTAGAAAAATATCTTAAAGACATAAGTAAGCGCCTACTAATATCTTTTGGTTTATCGTTTGATTTTTAACGTTACTAACAATCTAATGTGCATAGACCAATAACATTACAGTTAACGTTTTGAGTTAAACAACAATTCCTTTTTATTGTGTAATTATATTAGGTATAAGGTGCACATTTATTCATTTGTTGAAAAACAAAACAGCGGGAAAGTGGATACAAATAAAAGCGCGATAAAAGGTCAGGAAGAGCGGCTGCCTTGCTGGCTGTGCATGATGAGATGAATGCTAAATTGATGCTACTACAATTTACACTGGCCACAGTGGGGTGGCCAGGACACCCATTGGCGTCACAAGCGTTCAAACGAAAAAGAAAATGTTAACTTGTCAGTTACATTAAGAAAATGTGTTTTTAGTTGCTGCTTTGCTTCTTCGGGTGAAGGGACTGGGTGCCACAATGTAAGCGCCGTAAGAGCTCCTCTCTAGGTCACAATCTAAAACTAACCTGGGCTGGAATATTCAGCGCTGAACATAAACTCTTTAAAACACAGTGTTAAGATGAGTGAAGTCTTTATTATATGTGTGAAAACACAAAACTTTACATTTTAATCATTCTGAAACATTTATTTGCATCCATCAATACGTTGGGTTACTATTCGGACACATAACAGACTCATATTTTGGTCTACAAACTGGGCCACAGTTAATTCAGTTTACAACAATCCAACCAAATCCCAGAGCCCCGTTCAGTGTGAGGCACACAGACCAGGTGTGATCTATATATACTATTTATAATACGGTCCAGCCACAGTGAGCCGGGTCACATGTTATACGGTAATTACACCAAACTGAAATGCTTTATTGATCCCAAGGGGCAAATCATCTGCAGCGGAGAACACATAACAATGACCGCAAGAACAGACAAGAGGGGGGAAAAAAACATATTCACAAGAATATATCAAGATCCCAGCACAATTCCTCTAGAATAATTTAAAAACCCAACAACTAGAGGAATAAAAGGCCTCAGGTACCAGTTTGATTTTACCCTTTGGGTATAGCTGAGCCTCCTTCATGATGGCCTCAGTGTTAGCCCCAAAAGGTCGCTTATTATCCAGAATGGTGCCCAGATACTTATTATACCGACTGACGATCGTCATCACTGTACCATTAACAGGTGTTGGTCCAATCAGAAGCTGATTTCTTTGAAAATCAACCAGCATCTCTTTCATTTTTCAGATCTAAAGCTGGACCATGGCCCCACCTCCTTGTCCTGAAAGAGCCTAATAATTAATTAAAGATGTCAAATTGATCCTCTGCTAGCATTTGGCGACAGAAGTGAGGCAAAACTGCCTTTTGATAAGCAGTTTTACCTTATCTGCTGCAACCGAATATCTTCCATGTGGGAGTTTTGCACGGATTTGTTGTAGATTTGAAACGGTGAGAAGAAAAAAATAAAAATATTGGTAAATTCTTGGGTTTCCACTTGTAAAAGAAGGTTTTGACGGTGACTGATGAAATCTCTGTAAAGTTCAAGCGATCTCAGACTTTCTATACTATCTTACGCCAGAGATTTGTACGTATGCTTCTTTAGTTTAGCTACATCTAAAAGACTCACAGGAATCCATCTTTCTAACTTTAATGTTTACCTCTTTATTTCAGCCTTCACCGTAGTTCTTTGTTTTCTATACCAGCGGATCCCAAAACGGGGGTTGGGATCCCCAGAAGGGTCTCAAGATGAGATGAGATGTCAGAATATTGTAGTTGAATACAGCAAATGTGTGCCTTTAAAGATTATATGTTTTTTCTTCTATATTTATGAATTTTTGACATCAGAGAGCATCGAGTTCTTATTTTTTCTCTCAGAAGCATGTCAAATTAATCCTGAAGTTTCCTCTTTTATTTTGTAGAAATGTACTCTTCTGTGGGCATTAATTTATTTCTTTAATCTACGATGACCCTATTACGAATTTTTTTGTGTATGTAAATTATGAGAATAAAGTTGTACAAGAATAAATAACATTGCAAGAATAAAGTAACACAATCTTTGCAGAATTGTTTCAAAGTCCCGATACGAACAATAATTTGATGCTGATGTGCTAAAAAAAATTTAGTATGTCCTTATTTTTTAAATCGATTCCAAAATATAACTTTACAAGATGCTCAACAGTCGTTATTTCAACAATCGGGGCTTTTATTTGAAAAAGTTCTCATGAAATTATGCACACAAGGGAGTTGTAGGCACTGAGCTACATAATACATTGGAGTGCTGATTTTGCTGAAAAACTGAAGTCACTGGCCGCCATCTTGCTACTCCCTACTCTCACAGAATCCCATAGGATTTGGTTGCAACAACAAGCAGTTTTCTGGCTGTGTGAAAACGTTTCACAGGTAATTCTACAGTCAGTGGATGTACTAACACTATCAACTACTAGGAAATTAGGTGCTGAAATATTATATGTTATTCATATTAAATATATATATATGTATATATAAGTATGTGTATATGTATATATGTATATATGTATACACATATGTAAATATATGTTTTTGTATATTGTTATTTATATATTTATAAATGTTAAACATATATATTTAAATGAATAAAATGCAAAATATTTCAGCACATGACTTTCTCAGTACTTGATATTTTTAGAACATAACATAAAACTATATGGCATTTGACGTTTTAAAAGTCTTAAGCCCCCCCTGAACATGAGAAAATCCTCGTTATTCGATGCTGTAGTGCACATATTCCCTAGTTACTGGGGGAAAATAGGGAGTACCAATATGGCGGCTGGTGGCTTCAAAGCGACTCGTTCAAACAGACGGTGATTAGCACTCCAGTGTATTATATAGCTCAGTGGTTGTAGGCTGGAAAGTTTTTGCAAGCACATGAATGTATTTTTTTTTCTCTGTCTCAGTCATTTTTCATTTATATGGATTTAATAATTTAGCAAGTCTGTTCTGGATCTTCTTTACTACTTTTTGACAGATCATCCATTTGGAGAAGTGCATACGGCAATATTAATCTATAAGTACACCTCAGAGTTTTTAAGTGAAATTTATTCCACATTTTGCATCACGGCCACAGAGTAGTTCTGAGAATAAACGGAAAACGTTGCTGCTGCGTCCCGTTTCTTACGATAAGCTAATTTCCCCGCGGCCGTCCACAAACGTTTTGTGCTAAGAGGCAACGTTCTGCACATTTGGTTTCCAGACAAGTAAGGAAAATCTGAGCGGTACAAACTGTGAGTCAAACAATGTCGACGTCACAAAGAACCGCCAAGCACAGCAAGAATATAAAGTGCTCACCTCTTGCCCAATGATATAAACCAACCCGCCCAACCATTTGCAGATATTCTCTACCATTATTACTTGAGGTTATACTAGCCATAAATTAACAACCTATCATTTATTTTGCATTTCTGGCAGGTACCAGCAAAAGAAAAAGAGCTGGACCAGCGTGTGTGTCCTCGAACCTCCTCAACCTAGTGAGACTTCATGCATTGGTGATGCCTTTTGTGTTATTAATTAATAGCTAGACGGCACTCAGTTCTAAACACTGATGAACAGCAGAATTTGAGCTTCTGACAATAATTTTTACATATTTTTTTTTGTTTCTGACAGTGTCTTGGATAAGCTCTGCAGCTAAATCTAGTAATCCACTATTATTATTATTTACACCGAAATTTCCTGCAGGACCATGCATTGCAAAACAATAAGGGACAAGAAATCGTTGGCAGGCAGCAATCGGGTCTCCAAGCTGAAAGACGACGTGGAAAGGCTAAGGAAGAGGGTTAGAAATGCAGAAGCAGTAGAAAAAAAAAGAGAAAAGTCTGCCTGCAATCATTTGCTGCAACAGCTTTTAGAGAAAGAGCGGATAAACTCCAAACTGCAGCATATCTGCCTCCATGCTACTGTGGACCTGCACAGCTGGAGTTAAAGGGCGATACGAGAGATAGCGTGATCACGTTTATTACAGAGTAACAACAACTACTCAACTTGGTAGATTATGAGTTTGAAAACAATAAGAGGGAATAAAAAAAACACGTTTTATTAATATTTTGTGTTCTGGGTGCAGATATACCTGTGGAGCTGCTTTCTAAGCCAGCAGCCCAGTGGAATATACGGAGAAAGAAAGCTTTGAATTTACTCCTTTTATTCCAACAAGCAGTTTCTATGATAGTCTGGAGTAGGTTTACCAGAGCCTGAAAAGGTAAAGACTTAATGTCATACTTTGATACGCAAAGATTGTCAACGCAACCTGCAGCTTCTGCTCTGTGTGCAAAACGCCAGCATTAGCATTCTTATCAGTAAAGACAATTTAAAACGTGTTCTGGGAAGACGTGCTGTATTTGGCTGTAACAATGTGTTATAATCATGCTATCAGATGCGTGTGATGCTTTTTCTTCAAAGGTAGAAGGAGAAAGTTGACTCAGAGCCAGGGTTAAAATTAATGCACTACCAGCTAAACTTCGAGATACACACAGTATGTCCTACAAAAAATGTCATGGTAAATTCTTCATTTCCAATATAGTCAGTATTTTTCTAAACATACAATTTAAATCATACATCAAATTAATGTATTTAACGCATCCTATATAAAAAATGCAGAAAACATAAGGGAAATGTATATTATGATCTAACCCAGGGGTGTCAAAACATTTCTATATGGGGCCACTTGGGCTTCATGGCTGGTTGCACCTGTATAGATGATACTTTTGATTTCATAATTTAATTTCAGTTCACATAAAAAAATATATATAAAAAAACATGCACAGTAACAAAAGTAGCACCTTAGGCCCAGTGTATACAGTTTATCTGCAAAAGAGTTGATATTGGGGTGAGTTACACTTTAAACTCGTCATTCTGCATCACTTTTTCTCTTTTTGGACATTTCTGGGTTGTTTTAATGTGTTGTGGGGAAAACTGACATCTAGTGGCAGAATGCTGTTACTACACAGTTAAAAAAAAATCAACGTTCGCTACAGGAGGCAGTTTTAGCCACTTTATATACTTTAAAAGGACATATGCCTCTACTTTATGACATGATATGCCTTCTTTGGGTCTTGAGGGCTGAATAAATTGCCTTGACGGGCCGGATTCGACCCGCTGGCCTTGAGTTTGACACGTGTGCTCTATCGTATCAATTAAAGATACAACGAATTCCTGGATCAATGTGAGCTTCTGTGCTTTCTGTGTCTCTGCTCTGTCTTCTCTAAGCCCCAGTGGGTGGAGGCAGATGAGCGTTCACACTGAGCCTGGTTCTGGTTCTGCTGGAGGTTCTCCTCCCTGTTAAAGGGGAGTTTTCCTCTCCACTGTCGCCTCATGCATGCTCAGTATGAGGGATTGCTGCAAAGCCATCAACAATGCAGACGACTGTCCACTGTGGCTCTACGCTCTTTCAGGAGGAGTGAATGCTGCTTGGAGAGACTTGATGCAACCTGCTGGGTTTCCTTAGAGAGGAAATTTCTGACCAATCTGTATAATCTGATTTAATTCGACTTTGTAAAGAGTCTCGAGATGACATGTTTCATGAATTGGTGCTATATAAATAAAATTGAATTGAACTGAATTGAATTGAAAAGTCAGAGTTTTCCTCTCCACTGTCGCTTCAATTTAGCCCCCTCAGGGGGCTAAATTGAAGGCCCCTTCATGGATCCTCCGTTTTTCCGGTACTACCTGCTGTCACCGGTTTAGCTCCATGTTACTACAATCATTAGCTGTATAAGATAATATTAATCAAAATAATACCCTTTCTTAAGGTCGAGTGGCGGTACTTGACCCGAGCTTTTCATAAGTTCCCTGCAGGTAGATGATGAGCAATGGAAAAACGGAGGGAACATGAAGGGGCCTTCAATTTAGCCCCGCCCCCAACGGCAAAACAGTGCCAGCTTGTAGTGACACTGAAAACATCTTTCATTGAATAAAAGCTGCAGCATAAAATGAGAATATCATCATAAGTTTTTACTTTCTAACAATGTTTGATTTTACAATGTATCGTTGTTTTACCTCCATAAAAACACAGCTGTGCCGTGGTTTTCTGTTTATATGAACATTTGTAGGTTGGTTTGTAAGGAAAAGAAGTATCCGTCTAGATCAGGATCAGGGATCACCAACCTTTTAGAAACTGGGAGCTGCTTCACGGGCTACCAGCACTGACTTTGAGCTAGAAGAGTCAGAGTTCACCTTAACTTTATCCAAAAATAAATGCATTTTTCATGCTTTGTTATAGCTATTGTCATTTTTAAATGTATATAAATGCAAGTGAGAATAAAATAAAGGTTTAGATGCAGCTCACTGGTGGATTGAGCCCGTTTTAGAGCAGGCTCGTGGGCCCCACATGTGCTCCTCAGGGGCTACTTGGTGCCCATGGGCCCCATGTTGGTGACCCCTAGTATAGAGGATATCATATGGCAGCAGCTCCATCTCAAAGATATGCAGAGGCGTATACAACCTAGTGATATTCACAGACTCCAGAGACGCATCTGACGGCATAATTGCTATTCTGTTGTCAGCACGACGCCACCTGCAGCTGGTGAGCGTCTGCAAATCTTTGATTTTCGATTATTTCTAGGACGGAGTTGCAAGGAAAAACTGTCCTGCGAGACGCCTGGAGGTGTGGCAGCAGCTCCATCTCAGTTTGCAGAAAGAGCCTCTTTATAGGCGGCTTAATTATCGAGTTAGGCTGCTGCTGATGGCAATTCTGGTTTATTTTGGATTATCGTGCATCTCACTTGTGGTCGTGACAGAAAGGACGAGATCCTGGATCCCAGTGGCTGAAATGAGCTTCCTCTGCAGGGGAGGGGGGGGCCCTCGCTGAGAGATGGGGTGATGAGCTCAGAGTAGAGCTGCTGCTCCTCCACATTGATGACATTTATCATACATATAACACTGATTTCATGATGAATCCCCTTTTAATATTCAGAAATTAAAGGATCAAGGCCAGAAACCAACAAACGGTGATAGAATCAATCAAGCCTGAGCTAAAAATCAGTTGACGGCGTACCTGTCGACACCATAACGCACAATTCCCACGTTGCTTATAATTTTGCGTTTAGGAACAGCCATCAGCATTTTTCTCTGATTTAATTTGAGTCACATTTGATCAGAATGGGATTAGAAATAAGGCCGTTACACAGATTTATGCTCATCCTGGATGGGTTTGTTGACATCAGCGCCCAGCAATGGGGTCTATAGCGGCTAATAAGGGATGTCCAATCCAATAATATATAATCAAAGTTCCCAATATTCCTCTTATGAGGTTTTTGTAGCATTTAACTCACTGAGGCACGTGGAGAGGAGCCAAATCTGAGCGTTGCCCGCTCTGACATCACCTCCTTGCAGGTTGACAACCGAGTGAAATATCTGTCACTTTAGACATTTAATATGCATAAAGTTTAGAAAAGACCGTACTGAAGCTCCGAGGATTAACGGGCAGCAACGGTTGCTTACACTGCAAAAACGGATCTAAAAATAAGCAAAATATTCTTAAACATAAGTGTTTTTGTCCTTGATCTGAGCAGGTAAATATGATTGTTTGCCAATGGAATGAGTATTTTGATCCCTAAATTAAGATAATCAGACATCCTGCACTTGAAATAAGATGGAGATGAATTGTTCCTATTTTAGGTGCAAAAATCTTATTCTATTGACAAATCATCTTATTTACCTGCTCAAATCAAGGACAGATACACTAATTTTAAGAAAATTTTACTTATTTTTAGTTCCATTTTTGCAGTGTATTTGAGGCGATTCCTTTCCTACTGATTTCATCCATCATGTTTGACTGGTTGCGTCTCGCATTTTTTTCCTCCTCTTAGATCCTATGGAAGCAACAAGGACTAAATATGGTTTATCTGAGCACAGAAGGATTTCTTAATGCAATTTCCACCCAATTCTGCACCATTTAGGAGCAGTTTTCAAAAAATATACAGTTAAAGGTGGCAGTAAATAAAACTGACTCATGTTAAAATTAATTTTTATTTTTTATTAAATGGATAAAATACAGTAACATTTTTTTTTTTTTCACAGATGAAATATAAATTGAACAGCAAACGATGGTCATGCTTTGTCTCAAAAACGTCGCAGCTTCTCTGCAGGACCAGCAAACGTTCAGTTTTTGTTAAACGCAAACGCCGACAGCTTGGAGGACGCGTCCAGGGCCTTCTTCTTCCTGCTGCTGCTCTCACTGTCGCTCTCCGCCGTCTCGTCTTCGGCGCCGCCGTCCGCCCTCTTCCTCTTCCTCACGTCCGCGGCGTCTCCGGTTTGTCCTTTCGCTCTCTCTGTCCACGACTGAAACAGAGCGGAAAGACACGGCCGTTAATTGCCGCGGGGCCTCAAACACCTGCACGCCGATGACTAACGCCACACATGGACACTCAAGCGTGCCGCTGGAAAATTGCATCCTGTCGTGTATAATCACTATTGACAGGCTGCGTCTCTTTTTCCCCCCCCCTTGTGATTTTATTTTGTTTTTCCTCTGCCCTCCTCTCTCTCTCTCTCTCTGAGACAAAGGGAAAGCGTTTCCCTGGACGTAATAGATCTGGGATGAATCATCAAGCCACACACACACACACTTCACCTCCAGCAGCTGATGAAGCGCCGTCATTAAAGCCCAGAGCGTATTCATCCAAGCAGACACAGAAAGCTCACCAGCACGGAGCAGCCTGGCATGAAAAGCTGCAGCCTGTTGCTTTTCAGATGTCATTTCCTCTGGGTCAAACATGTGCATATAAACCCCCGAGGTCATTTTTTTTGTGGTTTATTATTAATTTATTATTAGTATTTCACATTAACATGAAGCGAAGCCACCTGTTACGTTGTGATAATCATCTGCTGGAGTTGGAACTTTTTGTACACTGCAAAATGTAAAATTTTCTTGAAATGAATGTATTTGTCCCTGATTTGAGCAGGTAAATAAGACGGTCTGCCAATGAAACGAATATTTTGACCCCTAAAATAAGATAATTAGATAGAGTGCACTTGAAATAACATGATAGAGATGAATTGTTACTATTTTAAGTGCAAAGATCTCATTCCATTGGCAGATCATCTTATTAACCTGCTCAAATCAAGGGCAAATTTGACTTAATTCTAGTTCCCTTCTTGCAGTGTAGGTTTACAATTTAGGTCTTTATACTACACTGCAAAAAGGGAACTAAAAGTAGGTAATATTGTCTTGAATTTTGTTTATTTTCCTTGATTTAAGCAGCTAAATGAGACTACTTGCTAATGGAAAGAGTATTTTTATCCCTAAAATAAGATAATTAGATAGAGTGCACTTGAAATAACATGGTAGAGATGAATTGTTACTATTTCAAGTGCAAAAATCTCATTCCATTGGCAGATCATCTTATTAACCTGCTCAAATCAAGGGCAAATTTGACTTAATTCTAGTTCCCTTCTTGCAGTGTAGGTTTACAATTTAGGTCTTTATACTACACTGCAAAAAGGGAACTAAAAGTAGGTAATATTGTCTTGAATTTTGTTTATTTTCCTTGATTTAAGCAGCTAAATGAGACTACTTGCTAATGGAAAGAGTATTTTTATCCCTAAAATAAGATAATTAGATAGAGTGCACTTGAAATAACATGGTAAAGATGAATTGTTACTATTTCAAGTGCAAAAATCTCATTCCATTGGCAGATCATCTTATTTACCTGCTCAAATCAAGGGCAAATGCACTCGTTTCAAGAAAATCTGACTTAAATCTAGTTCCCTTCTTGCAGTGTAGGTTTACAATTTAGGTCTTTATACTACACTGCAAAAAGGGAACTAAAAGTAGGTAATATTGTCTTGAATTTTGTACATTTTCCTTGATTTAAGCAGCTAAATGAGACTACTTGCTAATGGAAAGAGTATTTTTATCCCTAAAATAAGATAATTAGATAGAGTGCACTTGAAATAACATGGTAGAGATGAATTGTTACTATTTTAAGTGCAAAAATCTCATTCCATTGGCAGATCATCTTATTTACCTGCTCAAATCAAGGGCAAATGCACTCGTTTCAAGAAAATCTGACTTAAATCTAGTTCCCTTCTTGCAGTGTAGGTTTACAATTTAGGTCTTTATACTACACTGCAAAAAGGGAACTAAAAGTAGGTAATATTGTCTTGAATTTTGTTTATTTTCCTTGATTTAAGCAGCTAAATGAGACTACTTGCTAATGGAAAGAGTATTTTTATCCCTAAAATAAGATAATTAGTAATCCTGCACTTGAAATAAGACGATGGAGACGAATTGTTACTATTTCAAGTGCAAAAATCTCATTCCATTGGCAGATCATCTTATTAACCTGCTCAAATCAAGGGCAAATGCACTTGTTTCAAGAAAATTTGACTTAATTGAAGCTCCCTTCTTGCAGTGTAGGTTTACAATTTAGGTCTTTATACTACACTGCAAAAAGGGAACTAAAAGTAGGTAATATTGTCTTGAATTTTGTTTATTTTCCTTGATTTAAGCAGCTAAATGAGACTACTTGCCAACGGAAAGAGTATTTTTATCCCTAAAATAAGATAATTAGATAGAGTGCACTTGAAATTACATGGTAGAGATGAATTGTTACTATTTCAAGTGCAAAAATCTCATTCCATTGGCAGATCATCTTATTTACCTGCTCAAATCAAGGGCAAATGCACTCGTTTCAAGAAAATCTGACTTAAATCTAGTTCCCTTCTTGCAGTGTAGGTTTACAATTTAGGTCTTTATACTACACTGCAAAAAGGGAACTAAAAGTAGGTAATATTGTCTTGAAATTTGTATATATTCCTTGATTTAAGCAGCTAAATGAGACTACTTGCTAATGGAAAGAGTATTTTTACCCCTAAAATAAGATAATTAGATAGAGTGCACTTGAAATAACATGGTAGAGATGAATTGTTACTATTTCAAGTGCAAAAATCTCATTCCATTGGCAGATCATCTTAATAACCTGCTCAAATCAAAGGCAAATGCATTTGCGTTTCAAGAAAATTTGACTTAATTCTAGTTTCCTTCTTGCAGTGTAGGTTTACAATTTAGGTTTTTATACTACACTGCAAAAAGGGAACTAAAAGTGGGTAATATTGGCTTGAATTTTGTTTATTTTCCTTGATTTAAGCAGCTAAATGAGACTACTTGCTAATGGAAAGAGTATTTTTATCCCTAAAATAAGATAATTAGATAGAGTGCACTTGAAATAACATGGTAGAGATGAATTGTTACTATTTCAAGTGCAAAAATCTCATTCCATTGGCAGATCATCTTATTAACCTGCTCAAATCAAGGGCAAATGCACTCGTTTCAAGAAAATTTGACTTAATTGAAGTTCCCTTCTTGCAGTGTAGGTTTACAATTTAGGTCTTTATACTACACTGCAAAAAGGGAACTAAAAGTAGGTAATATTGTCTTGAAATGAATGTATTTTCCTTGATTTAAGCAGCTAAATGAGACTACTTGCTAATGGAAAGAGTATTTTTACCCCTAAAATAAGATAATTAGTAATCCTGCACTTGAAATAAGATGATGGAGACGAATTGCTCTTATTTTAAGAGCAAAAATCTTATTCCATTGGCAAATAGTCTTAAATAGCTGCTCAAATCAAGGAAAAAATACAGTAATTTCAAGAAAATCTTACTTATGCTGGAGAAAAATAAACAAATCTCCTGGTGTTAGAGTACGAGCGGATGAACGAACAGATCAATAGATGAAAAGATGGACGGACGGATGGAGAAACCGCGCATGGACAGACGAGGGAGTGGCTGAAGGGATGCACTGATCTGATAAATCGGTGCGAAAGCTTCTGAATGAAAGGGCAGGAAATAAAAATGTGGAAAACGTCCATCCACCTATTTTTTAAACCCGCTTCTCCGCGCAGGGAGGCGGGGTTAGGATGGCCGGACCCAGACTGACCTACAGACCACGCAGAATGACTCTTCCTGGGCCTGGACCTGGAAAACATTTAAACCAGATTCCAGGAGAAACCTAGAAAACGCACAAAATGAAAAACAAGACAGTCGCTTTTCAGACGTTTTAAAGCTGAATTCATTCCTTTCAGCTGCCAGACTCTCTCTTAAAATCTCCCTGATTGATCATTCCTGTTATTCTCCTCTCAGTTTCTTTGTGCAAGTTTACGGAGACAAGTCTTTTAAGTTTGGGCGCCCCCTGCTGGCGACGGGGGCCCAACGCGGACGCCTCATTAGGTGAAGTGTTTCCACTGCAAAAACTGATCTAAAAATAAGTAAAATGTTCTTAAAGTTAGTGTATTTATCCTTGATTTGAGCAGGTAAATAAGATTATCTGCCAATGGAATGAGTATTTTGACCCCTTAAAATAAGACAATTAGACATCCTGCACTTGAAATAAGATGATTGAGATGAATTGTTCCTATTTTAAGAGGAAAAATCTTATTCCATTGGCAAATAGTCTTATTTACCTGTTCAAATCAAGGACAAATACACTAAATTTAAGAACATTTTTACTTATTTCTAGTTCCGTTTTTGCAGTGTGGCAGCTCCGTCTCCCAGTGATAAAGACAAATAAGAGTAAAACTAAAGTTTTTTTGATCCAGGAAATGCCAGAAATGTGATATAATGGGATAAAAAGAAACGTCTTCTCCTGAATACCGGCAGCTTTATCAGGGGGAATCGCAGCGAAACCTCCCCGCCGGGTTCCCAGGCAACCAGCATCCTCCTCCTCCTCTTCCTCCTCTTCCTCTCCACTTCATCCGCTTTTCTTTCTGCTCTGAGTGATCCGGTTTTCAGCTGACGGACATGATGTATGCAGGGTCAGGAGCAGGAGGATGAAAAGGTGGAGCGACTCATTTCTGACACAGCTGCCCTCATTTTTCCACCTCATCGACCGACGAGTGACGCCGTGCAGGAAGAGCCAATAAAAAAATAAACGCTTGCTATTTATAAACGTAGCCGCTGATCGATGAAACGTGGTTTTATTTTGGAAATATACTTCTTAGATGAATTTCTCTTGTTTTTTTTTTTGCCCCTGTAGTGAAATCTGCAACCGAAAGTATAACATTTCTTCATTTTTCACTGCAAAAAGAGACTTAAAAATAAGTAAAATTTTCTTGAAAAGAATGTATTTGCCCTTGGTTTGAGCAGGTAAATAAGATTCCTTGCCAATGGAATGAGTATTTCTACCCCTGAAATAAGATAATTAGATATACTGCACTTGAAATAAGGTGATTGAGATGAATTGTTCCTATTTTAAGTGCAAAAATCTTTTTCCATTGGCAAATAATCCCATTTACCTGCTGAAATCAAGGAAAAATACTTAAATTTAAAGAAACATTTCCTTATTTTCAGCTTTATTTTTGCAGTGTTTAAAGCAAATCCTTGTCTATAATTGTATAATTTACAGGTTTTTTACCTCTAGGGGATGACATTTGTCATTGAAAGTTTAAACATTGTTGCTGAGAGAGAACGACGGGAAGATGTGTGAGTTTAGCGGAGAGTCGCACTGCAAAAGGGGAACTAAAATGTTCTTGCAATTAGTGCACTGCAAAAACGGAACTAGAAATAAGTAAAATTTTCTTAAAATTAGTGTATTTGTCCTTGATTTGAGCAGGAAAATAAGATGATTTGCCAATGGAATTAGATTTTTCCACTTAAAATAGGAACAATTCATCTCAATCATCTTATTTCAAGTGCAGGATTACTAATTATCTTATTTTAAGGGTCAAAATACTCATTCTATTGGCAGATAATCTTTTATTACCTGCTCAAATCAAGGATAAGTACACTAACTTTAATAATAATTTAACTTATTTTTAGATCCGTTTTTGCAGTCTGTATTTGTCCTTGAGTTGAGGTGATCTGCCAATGGAATAAGGAGACGAGTTGTTCCTATTTTAAATTCAGTATATGTAATTATTTTATTTCTTTTTATTTTAGGGGGTCAAAAATACTCATTCCATTGGCAGATGGAATCAAACCAGGGACAAATACAATAATTTCTGCAAAAATAGACCCAGAAATAAGAAAATTTTTCTTGAAATGAAACTATTTTTCCTTGATTTGAGCAAGTAAATAGGACTATTTGCCAATGGAATAAGATTTTTGCACTTAAAATAGGAGCAATTCATCTCTGTCATCTTATTTCAAGCGCAGTATATCTAATTATCTTGTTTTAGGGGTAAAAATACTCATCCCATTGGCAAAAAAAATCTTATTTACCTGCTCAAATCAAGGGCAAATACATTTATTTCAAGAATATTTTACTTATTTTAGGTCTCTTTTTGCAGTGCGCCGTCTAATTTGGCCGGATTGGGGGGAGAAAACGCTGCAAATATTCAGGCTTTTTTTTTTTTTTACCTTAGTTTAAACAGAAAGTTTAGTTTATGAGTGTTTCTTTTGGTCAGAATTTGTGGCGATCATCTGTGAACTGAAAGAGGAAACATCAGGAAAGCGCCTGTGAAGCCGTGCAGCGACTAAAACGGGATAAGAGGTTAAAGCGGCCTTTATCGGTGCAAATGAGCATCAGAGGTTTAAACGTCAGCTTTAGGACGGAGAATAAATCGTGTACCCGTCTCTCGTCTGCAGACAGCGTCCTGAACCGCCCCATCGCCTCTTTGATGACGTCGGTCTCGTCCAGGTCCGGATTGTCGGCCATGATGATCTTCCTGTTCTCCTCCAGCCACAGCTGGAAGCCCGTCTTTGGCCTGAGGAGACAGCGCGCTCATTGGTTCCCTCTTTATTTTAAAACAGACCGAAGTTTCTCTTGTTTTATAATATCTCACCTCTTGTTTTCGCCGTTCTCTGCCGGCGGCGGCAGCGCCGGCGCTGCGGCGTCGGGCTGTTGCTGCGGCTCTGCAGCCGGCTCCGCGGACTCCGGGGTTTTCTTGTTAGCCGTCTTGTTGCTGGAGATCTGCAGCAGAGTGGACTGAGCCTGGGAGGGAAGCAGGACATGTTTAGGTCTCAACAGAACTAAAAAATAAGTAAAATCTTGAAATTAGTGTATTTGTCCTTGATTTGAGCTGCTATATAAGATTATCTGCCAATGGAAAGAGTAATTTTACCCCTAAAATAAGACATGGAGATGAGCTCTTCCTATTTTAAGTGCAAAAATCTTATTAAATGGCAGATCATCTTATTTACCGACTCAAATGAAGTAGGGCTGGGCGATATGGATTCAAAAATAAATCTCCGATTTTATCATACCAAATCCGATTAATCAATTTTTTTCCCCTCCTTTTTGTTTCATAAAAAGAAATTAAAGAAATTATTTTAAAACCTTGCTTTTTATGTCAAGCATTTCGTCAGGGAGTTGACCTGAATTCAAAGTGCAACTAAAAACAAGCTGAGAAACATGCTTGTAAAACAAGATGGCAGCCGTGCCATTATAAACAATGAAAATATAACAAAACATTTGCTGCTAGTGGTATTACACATTGAGCTAAGAACAGGCTTCACTGCACTTGTGAACTTCAAACTAAGTTAAAAAAAAAAGTAAATAAGTAAATGAAGTACCTCGTATTATGGTAAAAAAAAGTTTCTACTTAACAATATTTTGACAATATATTTGCCTAAACATATATTCAGCATCACATGCTGTTCTCTTCATGGAAACCCAATGAGTGTATTGGCAAAATAAAATCCAGATTTTCCAAAAATGAAATGTTAAAGAATTGTAAATTCAAATTAATCGATTAAATCGATTTATCACCCAGCCTTAAAATGAAGTACAAATAAACTCATTTATAGAAGATTTTAACTTATTTTTAGTTTAGTTTAGTCTGTTTTTGCAGTGGCAGCACTAGTTGTTGTTGTAAAAACGATTAGAGGACGACATGGACCTTCGTTTTGGCTCTGGGGGCCAGCGGCTTCAGGACGGGGCCTTTGCCCGCCGTCGCGGCGGACCCGCCGAGTGGAGCCGACTTCCTGCTGGACGTCATGCTGTCCAGGATGTTGGCGACTCGAAGGTGTCCGGACGCCGGCGCCGGCTTGCCAGGAGCAGCGACCTGAAGGCGACAGGTTAACAACTTCACATTTCTGCTGCACAACACAAACCGGAGAGAAAAGCTCTGCAAGAACGGACCTAAAAATAAGTGAAATGTTCTTAAAATTTGTGTTTTTGTCCAAGTTTTGAGCCGGTAAATAAGATTATCTGTCAATGGAATCAGTATATTGACCCCTGAAATAAGATAATTAGATATAATGCACTTGAAATAAGATGATGGAGACGAGTTCTTCCTATTTTAAAGTGCAAAAATCTTATTCCATAGGCAGATAATCTTATTAACCCGCTCAAATCTAGGACAGATACACTCATTCTAAGAAGATTTTACTTGTTTTTAGTTCTGTTTTTTTGCAGTGAGGGCGTCTGGACGTACCTTGAAGGGGTTTGATCTTCCTGCTTTACCAACTGGAAGAGAAAGGAGAATTCAGGAAGAGCAATTCACCACATCTAAAACGTTCATTTCAACGCCTACGAGAGTTCAGGTCATCATCTCAGACATTTCTAAAGTGTTTTTTCTTTAACTGCACTGCAAAAAGGGAACTAAAATTAAGTAAATTTTTCTCGATTTTTCTCATTTTTTCTTGATTTAAGCAGTTAAATAAGATTATTTGCCAATGGAATAAGATTTTTGCACTTAAAGTAGGAACAATCCATCTCCATCATCATTTTTCAAGTGCAGAATATCTAATTATCTTATTTTAGGGGTAGAACTACTAATCCCACTGGCAAATAGTCTTATTTACCTGCTCAAATCAATGAAAAATAGACTAATTTCTAGAAAATTTTAGTTCCCTTTTTGCAGTGTGAAGTAAGACTCCAGGTAAAACAGATTCCTCCTGACTATTTTAACACTCACTTGGCGTCGGCGTCACGGGGGAACCTCCTTCCTTGGCGAAAGGATTGGAACCTGAGGACAAATGAAGGAGAGCCGTCAGCCGCGGTCGTCCAGGAGAAAAACCGAAGGAGGAAACGAGGCGGAAGCTGACGTTTGGTGGCGTCCGTCGTCTCCTCCGACTCCAGCTCCCCTCCGTCCTCTTCCTCGCCGTCCTCCTCCTCCTCCTCCCGACTACGCCTCGGATCGGCCGCAGGCTCGGCCCGCCCGTACCTGTCCCAACAAAGCCAGCAGACATCCTTAAAATGACACACGATCGATCACGTGATCCTGCATCAGGACGCTCTCGCTGCCGCGCTTTAACCATCTAGAGCCGGTTTTAAGGCAAACGTGCAGAAAAATTTTACATTTTCCTTTAGAGTCTGCTCTTCAGAAATCCACAGATGATGATTAATTAACCATTTCATTGCTGATTCAATCATAATCGCTCATCTGTTTTGCGCGCTTTCATTTGCCGGCTAATTTGCTGATGATGCAATTTAATTTTACTACTGAGGGACAAAGAAAAAACGCAGATAAAAAAAATTATAATAAAATAATAATAAAAAAAGAGGATCCAGAACATTTAAAATACGGAACTAAAAAGAACAAAAAGTTTCTTGAAATGAGTGCATTTATCCTTGATTTGAGCATGTAAGTAAGATGATTTGCCAATGGAATAAGATTTTTTGCACTTAAAATACTTAAAAATTCATCTCCATAATCTTATTTTAAGTTCAGTATATCTAATTATCTTATTTTAGGGGTAAAAATACTCATTCCATTGGCAGATAATATTATTTACCTACTTAAATCAAGGACAAACGCAATAAATTCAAGAAATTTTTACTTATTTTTAGTTCTGTTTTTTGCAGTGTAGTCTCCACCTCCACAGACATAATACTACTTTCTCCAGTTTGAGTCGATTTTTATTAACATTTCTGACTGTAAACACGTCACAACCTGTGATATTCTAGACGAGAGCCTTCACTGCAAAAATAAATAAAATAAAAATACTAAATATGAGGGAAATGGAGCTAAAAACAAGTGAAATTGTCTGTCCATGCAGCAAGATAAGTTCACCCAACAAGATTTCTTGATTTAAGAGGATAAAACATTAACTCTTAAAACAAGATAAATGACGTAAAACTTCTAAATATAAGTTTGTTTTTATCTTGCTCAGAACCAAATAATTTCACTGCAAGAACTGAATTAAAAATAAGTCAAAATGTCTTGAAATTAGTGTATTTTTCCTTAATTTGAGCAGAAAATAAGATTATATGCCAATGAAATGAGTATTTTTACACCTAAAATAGGATAATTAGATAAACTACACATGAAAAAGATGATGGAGATGAGTTGCTCCTATTTCAAGAGCAAAAATCTTCCATTGGCAGATCATTTAAACTTGCTGCTCAAATCAAGGACAAATACACTAATTTCAAGTAAACTTTACATATTTTTAGTCATGTTTTTTGCAGTGTTGATTTGGATGTTTGCAAAGAAAAATGCAGATTATTCGCCTACAACTCTGGGTAAATGTAGACTGTTGGTGGAGATTCTCAGTCATGCTGGTCATGATTAATCCCAGAAAAAGGTAAAAAAAAATAAAACAACTGGACTTTTATTCTAGAGCTGAAGACGTTTCGCTTCCCATCCAGGAAGCTTTTGAATTGAGAATTAAATTGAGTCCAGTTGTTTTATTTTTTAACCTTTTTTGAAGTGCAGACCACCCTGCTTCCTGCTTTATCTCATCTGACCAACACAGACACCGTCCTGGAGTCGTTTAAGTCCAAACATTTACGTTTGAGGCCTTTTCCCCAGCATGCATCTGGCACGAGGATCTCCAACTTTTCAGGACTTTTCCATTTTTATCCCCATAAAAAAACAACGATAGGAGAAACTGCGACAGCGAGCACTGCACACTGCAAAAACGGACCTAAAAATAAGTAAAATGTTCTTAAAATTTGATTTTTTGTCCTTGATTTGAGCAGGTAAATTATATTATCTGCCAATGGAATTAGTATTTTGTCCCCTAAAATAAGATAATTACACATCCTGCACTTGAAATGAGACGACGGAGATGAATTGTCCCCGTTTTAAGTGTAAAAATCTTATTCCATTGGCAGATCGTATTATTTACCTGCTGAAATCAAGGACAGGTACACTCATTTTAAGAAAAGTTTACTTATTTTTTGTTCCGTTTTTGCAGTGCAAAAATAGAACTAAATATAATAATTGTTTTATTGAAATGAGAGCATTACTCCTTGATTTAAGCAGGTAAATAAGATTATCTGCCAATGGAATAAGATTTTTGCACTTAAAATAGGAACAATTCATCTCCATCATCTTGTTTCAAGTGCAGGATGTCTAATTATCTTATTTTAGGGGTAAAAATACTTATTCCATTGGCAAATAATCTTATTTACCTGCTCAAATCAAGGAGAAATACATTAATTTTAAGAAAATTTTACGTATTTTTAGTTCTCTTTTTGCAGCGAGCGGATTTACCCAGAGGTCCGCCTGGCACTGGGGACCCCCGCCTCCTCCTCCTCCGGGCCCCACGGCTCGTCCTCCTGCAGCTGGCTCGCCTTCTCCAGCGCGATCTCGCCGAGCCGCTGCGCCAGGTTCATCCGCCTGGACCGGGACGCGTAGCGGATGGCCAGCGCCACAACGTTCTGCGGCATCAGCTCCGCCAGCTCCACGCAGCGAAACTCACGCTCCAGTTTGCAGGACAGCTGCAACGGGGAAAAAAAGGCTTTGAGTCGGCGTTCGTCGCCTCCTCCTCCTCCCTCCCCCCCGGCGGAGGCGGTGGGCTCATACTGACCGCGAACATCTTCATGAGGAGCTCCTGCTGCTCCTTCTCAGACTGCGCCCGGGCGGCCTCGTCGATCTCGTAGCCGCTGGACGACAGGAAGCCGTGGTGGCTGTGGAAGAGGACCGAGCGCCAGTACTGCTCCTGCAGCACGAGGAGCAAGAGTTGGTCATTTGCTGCAGACCTACTGCGACATTTCAACAATAACGCGGCTAAATTAAAAGCAGGGTTCCCACACCTTTGTGAACATCAAATTAAAGGACCTTTCAAGGACTTTCCAGGACCAATTTCCTCAAATTCAAGGACCACACGTGGCGGCATTTACCTACTGTGACCGCTGAATAGGTTATCATATTTTAATACAATGCAAATTCAATAGAAGACTAAACGGCATAGAAGTTGTTGGGTCAGAAGCAATGCAAGAAAGTGGACTTAATTTATAGCCTACATCGATATTGATCATATTCATAGCCTACATTTATATCCACAGAACATGGCTATGCCATACTACATTACATATAAGATGTACATTAGCCTACCGTTTCATGGAATTTATGGAAAAAAGTGCAGCATTGAGATGTTCAGAATTATATCAATTTGTTTCACTTACTTTCATCTTTGATTAAGCTAGTTTTTGACTTTGACTCTGAAAAGTCGCGTTCTCACTAAGACTAAGAAAGTAGAGCACTCACCCCAGTTCTAAAGTCCTTCCATGGCTCCCTGTATCTCAGAGAATAGACTTTAAAATACTTCTGTTAGTCTATAAATCCCTGAATTAGCACCTAAATCCATCACACACTTGTTATCAGTGTATCAACCATCCAGACCACTCAGGTCTTCTGGCTCCAGCCTGCTCTGCAGAACCAGAACCAGAACTAAACACGGAGAAGCAGCATTTAGTTCCTATGCTCCACTGATCTGGAACAAACTTCCAGAAAACTGTAAAAGTGCTGAAAGCCTGAGTTCCTTTAAATCGCGATTAAAAACACATTTGTTTAGAATTGCCTTTGAATGTTCAAGTTAAAATGTTTTACTGTTTTCAAATGTTTCTTTTTTGTTTCTACACTATCCCTACTTGCTTTTGTTCTGTTTTGTTTTCCTGTATTTTAATCATGTAAAGCACTTTGTCATTGTCTCTGTACTGAATTGTGCTATATAAATAAATTTGCCTTGCCTTGCCTTGCCTTGCCTAAATATAGCAACAAAGTCGCTGAGTTGGCAACATTGCGTGAATGTAACCTATTGAACGCACGTAGGCCTAAACCGTAGCCTAGCAACTAACGAAGAAGAGCGAACGTACTTTTGCAAATTAAAAGTCTGCGGAATCAACATAATTTTAAAAGATAGTGTGGTAGTAAAATAATGACACATGAGTCGTCATCCGTGTGAACTTTCAACCCCACAAAAAAATTCAAGGACTTTCAAGGACAAGGTGTTTTTTTTGGCTGTTTTCAAGAACTTTCAAGGACCTTGAATTTATTTTTTTCAGATTCACAAACTTTCAAGGATTTCAAGGACCCGTGGGAACCCTGTTTAAAATTTCTACGCGTTTTATAAGCCAGAACCTGCAACTACAACTTCAAATGCACTTCCTGAAAGACGCGACGAGATGTGAGATTGATGCCAACCGCGCGGCGTTTGGACAGGATGTCGTCAAAATTAATTTAATTTTTGGGTTTTTTTTGCTTGTGTCGTGCGTTTACCTCCATTTGTCCCTTTTCTGTGCTGGTCTGACACAGCGGCAGCTTGAATGGGAGGATGGCGACGGCAGGCCGGGGCAGCGTGGGAGGATAGCGGGAACCTTTGCATGGAATACACCTGGATGGATAAAAAGGGAGCGCCTCCAAATAAATAAGAATCAGCCAAAAAACAAAAACATTAATAAACCTGGACTAAGAGTACTAAACTGCGAAAAAGGGAACTAAAAGTAATATTTTCTAGAAATTAATGTATTTGTGGTCGATTTGAGCTGAAAAATGAGACGAAAAATGAGAACACTGCAAAAACGGAACTAAAATTAAGTAAAATGTTCTTAAAATTTGTGTATTTGTCCTTGATTTGAGCAAGAAAATAAGATGATTTGCCAATGGAATAAGATTTTCCCACTTAAAATAGGAACAATTTATCTCAATCATCTTATTTCAAGTGCAGGATGTCTAATTATCTTATTTTAGGGGTCGAAATACTCATTCCATTGGCAGATAATCTTATTTACTTACTTAAATCAAGGACAAAAACACTCATTTTAAGAACATTTCTACTTATTCTTACATCTGTTTTTGCAGTGAATGAGAATTTTACACTTTTAATCTGAACAACTCATCTCCATCATCTTATTCCAAGTGCATTATATCTAAATAACTTATTTTAGGGGTAAAAACACTAATTCCATAGGCAGATAATCATATTTACCTACTTAAATCAAGGACAAATACACAAATTTTAAGAAAATCTGACTTATTTTTAGTTCTGTTTTTGCAGTGTGCTCAGAAAATCTGAACGTAGTGAAGAAGCTCGACGTTTTTTTGGTCGCACCGCACCTCTCAGTGCGTGGAACCTGTGTGCAGATTCAAACGTTTCAAGCCCTCATTTCTTTTAAATTTCCATAATTGTGGCTTACGCACGAAAATCCCAAATTAAGTGTCTCAGAAAACTTAAACATTGTGAAAAAAGTTAGAGCACATTCAAAGGAAAAAGTGTGATTGGAAAAAAAAAAAGATGCACCAGCAACAGGGAGCTAAAAGTAAGTAAAATTTTCTTGAAATTTTTGCATTTTTTCTTGACTTTTGCATGTAAATAAGACCGTTTGCCAATGGAATAAGATTTTTGCACTTAAAATAGGAAGAATTCATCTCCATCATCTTATATCAAGTGCATTATATCTAATTATCCTATTTTAGGGGTAAAAATACTAATTTCATAGGCAGATAATCATATTTACCTACTTAAATCCAGATTCCAGACACGCCGAGTCAATCGTTTCAATAATTGTGGCTTACGCACAAAAATCCCAAATTAAGTGTCTCAGAAAACTTAAACATTGTGAAAAACGTTCAAAAGGAAGAAAAGAAAAAACGCGACAAGGAACTAAAAGTAAGTAAAATTTTCTTGAAATTTGTGCATTTTTTTTCTTGATTTCTGCAGGGAAATAAGACCGTTGGAATAAGAATTTTGCACTTAAAATAGGAAGAATTCATCTCCATCATCTTATATCAAGTGCATTATATCTAAATATCGTATTTTAGGGGTAAAATTACTAATTCTATTGGCAGATCATCTTATTTAGCTGCAAAAATCCCTAATTTCAAGACAATCCTACTTACTTTTAGTATAGAACGAGTGTAGAGCTCTTCCAGAACCCGATAGAGTCTAAGGTGTATTGTCCAGAGGAAGGTGAGGGACACCAGAACCAACAACGCAACCCGGGCTTCCTGAACCCCTGAGCAGAACCGCAGGCTTTTCAGAAGCCAATAATTTTATTTTTATCGGTTTCATGTAATATTTAGATTTTTCTGAGACGCTAAATTATGGGTTTTCATGATCTGTGAGAATAAGGATCATAATAATAATAATAATAATAATAATAACAATAATAATAATAATAATAATATAATAATAATAAAGGCTTGAAGTAGTTTTCTCTGTTTCACCTTTTCGTGAAATGCTAATTCTGCTTTAGTTGTACTGTAATTATGTTTTAGCGTAGAAACCTCTTAAGCTGCTTTTCTGTACTTCCCGTAAATAAAAGCGTGTAAACCTGAGCTGCTGCGGGTTCTCGTGCACGCCGACCACCCAGTAGTGATCCGACTTGCTCTTGCAGGTCTCCCTGGTGTTGCAAACCGGAGTCCAGGTGTTGCCCAGCGAGCGGTTCAGCATGCGCACCAGCCCGTCCGAGTCCACGTAGCACGGCGTGCCTGGTGGGGGGGGGGGACAAAGAAAATCAAACCGTTAAAAGGGCGACGGGGGGCAGATGTCGGCGGCACGGTGCGGATTCTGACCTTCGGCGGTAAATCCGAGCCAGGACAGGTAGGATCTGGGTGAGAGGGGGAGCGCTTCGCCGGTGATCAGCTGCCTCTTCCTGCCACCGAGCTGCAGCAGCTGGACGCCGAGAGCCTGATCTCCACCGAAGCCGGTCGCTGAGGGCGTTCAAGACCGATAAGGTGTTTAAAAGTGATTATTTATTACAAAAAGGTACCGCAGACCGACAGCTTCCTGCATCGTAGAGCCATCAGCAGCAGGAAAGGCTGGACACGGTTTCTTTAATAAAACATGCTGGATTTAAAACGGGGCGCTGAAACGGCTCACAGTTACAGTTTGTGATTGGTTGGGAGGATTAATTAACTCAAGTGCAATTTCCTTTTTTTTTCCTCGGCATCATGGTGAAAAACTATCAGGTAGTGATAGGACCTCCAAATATCCATTGAGCGCATTGTTCCACATAAAATCAGTGAGTAAGCACAACAGTGATCATAGATAAGGCGCACCAACAATGTTTGATAAGATTTAAGGATTTTAAGTATGTCTGACGCCGTACCTCGATGGTAGACCACCAGCAGCTGCTCTCCGTGTCCGGCCATGCACACCACCGGCCCCGGCACGCTGAACACCTCCCTCTGGACGCCGCCGACGGAAAACAGCCTCAGCAGCAGCGAGCTGGTGGCCACGGCCGCCCAGCCCTGACCCAGACACAGCGCCTTGGCGTCCTCGCCCGGCGGCAGGTCCACCATCCAGTCCTTATTGGTGTCCCAGGAGGAGAAGTGGAGGCACTGCAGCTTGCTGGAGAACGAACGTGAGGGTCAGCGTCGCCCGCGGAAGCTAATTAGGCCGGAGAGGAGACGCCGTCTCACCTGGCGAGCTCGTCGGTGCCGGGGCAGGCCAGCAGCACGGCCTCCTGGGAAAGGTCGGCCATGGTGTGACCCAGAGAGTTGGTGAGATGCATGGCGTGGTGGACGGCGGTGTCGTGGAACTCCACGTCCACGGCGTTGTCCTGCTCGTCGTTGTAGCCTCGGACGATCCCCACGGAGTTCCACACCTGAGACACAGGTCAGGCGGCGCCGTGAGCGCCAACCCACAGCGGCGAGTCAAGACTGCGGCGGCGGCGCAGCGGCGGCGGCGGCCTACCATGAAGCGGTGCGTGAGGTGAGCCGGCGTGGAGCCCGGCTGGAAGGCCTTCTGGGGCGGAGTCGGCTCGGGGCCGTCATAGACGGGGCGCAGGGGCGCCGGAGGAGCCGCGGCGGGGGCCACGGAGCTGCCGGCGTCGTCGTCGTCATCGTCCCGACCCAATTTAAGGGACCCGCCGTCTGAAAGACGACAATGAGAACAGAAAGAAGAAGAAAAGAAAGTTCGGTTTGAATTTTCTCCAGCAACTCCTCAGCCTGCGGTTTCATCAGCTCCAAAAAAAACACAGAATTTACTCTGAAACTGTAACACATACGTTCTAAAATGTAACCTTTACCAGCTCTAAAGGGTCTAAAAGTTAACCTGCAAGTACCTGATTGTAGCAAGTAAGTCCAAAAGGTTCCTCATCTGTAGTAAATATAACTAATTCTGATCCCACTTAGAAATAAGTACACTGCAAAAAGAGACTTAAAAATAAGTAACATTTTCTTGAAAAAAATGTATTTGCCCTTGATTTGAGTAGGTAAATAAGATTCCTTGCCAATGGAATGAGTATTTCTACCCCTGAAATAAGATAATTAGATAAAATGCACTTAAAATACTGTGATGGAGATGAATTGTTACTATTTTAAGTGCAAAAATCTTATTCAATTGGCAAATAATCCTATTTACCTGCTGAAATCAAGGAAAAATACTTAAATTTAAAGAAACATTTCCTTATTTTTAGCTCCATTTTTGCAGTGTATGGCGATAAAATTAATAAAAGCCTTTTTAGTATGGAGTGGATGTTGTTCAATTATTGTTGCGAACAAAGAACATGGTTCGTAAATGGAAATAAAAAAATGAAATAATCTTAAAAATGTACATAGCCAAATTATATGCTTAAAGAAACGACAGAAAACCTTTTGATCATGAAAACATAAGGTTATATACACCAAGCCTCCATCCTGATAATGTTTTATGGTCCATTTTGTGGAAAAATAGCCTCAGCACCGGGCGCGATTAGCAGATATAAACAAACGTGGCGCCATCTAGCGACAGTATCGCAGAACTATTATAATGCCTTACAGTAAAGCAGCAGCTCAGCGTTACCGAAGACCAACTGTTATTAATTAAGTAAAACGATCTACAGCAGCTTTAGGAGCCTCATTTCAGAACATTTACGCAGAACGTACTTCCGTTAATATCGTAAATTAACAAGAAAGGCTTTATTTACTAACAAATTGAGCAAAAACAAAGCATAAAACACCAAAATAACAACTAATACGCCAGCAGGACGTTATAATCTTTCATAAAAACTATATATGCAACCAGAGTGAGCTACTAATGTATTAATAAATAAAAAGTCAAATAAAGTTGCTATGCATCTCTAATAAAAAAATAAGCTTTTGATTGTAACTTTGCTGCGTTCTCAGATTTTTTTTATAAAAAATAACGTATATATTTTATTTTATTTTCCACAAATTTTGTATTTTAAAATTTTAGTTTTTCCCCAATTTCTGTTTTTCAAATTGAATTTTACAAATTGCGTTTTCCAGATCACGTTCTCTTCACTTCTGGGGGCGGGCTTTCCTCTGGCGCGAGGGGCAAAGCTGCATTTCTATTGGTCCGCAGGAACGTCCAAAACATTTTTATTGGTCAATGTGCGTCTAGAGCCAGAAGTGGAGAGAACGTGATCTGTAAGAAGCAATTTGTAAAACTCAATCTAAAAAGACAGAGAAATTTGAAAAATTAAAATGTGAAAATATAAAATCTGTAAAAAAAGACTTGAAAAATAAAACTTGAAAAAATAAAATAGGAAATAAATAAATAGATTAAAAAAAAAAAAAAAAAAAATCAGAGAAAACAACAAATTTACCCTGAAAACCTTTGATTGATTAAGAATTTCTTAAAAGTTTGATTTCTAGATTGCATTTTTTTTGTTCTTTGCTTGCAACAATAATGGAACAAAATTAACTCTTGAGTTAATTGAGCTGTGAATCGGCTTCATCCCTCCTCCTCTTCCTCTGGATCAGAACCATTTTAACGCGTCCCCTCGTCTCCGTTTCCACTGAGTCCAACGTTTCCTCACCCAGCGAGACGTCGTCGTCCAGGATGGCGCCTCGGTTCCTCACCCGCCCCGTGGACGGAATCAGGAAGTCGTCCTCGTCTTCGTCCTCGCCGGCCGCAGCCTCCTTCGCCGAGTTGCCGTCGGCGAGTCCTTCGTCCATCGGACCGCCGTCGTCCTCGTCAAACAGGTCGTCGTAGTCTTTGGCGGGTTTGGCGGCTGGAGCCTGAGGAAGCCGGGGACACGGATAAATATTATATCTAGTCACCCTTAAATCTTCTCGTGTCATGTTGGATTTCTGTTGATACTCCTACAGCCGTCAGGCGGGAAGCGGGGCACCTTGGTGGAGCCGGTGCCGGAGGAGGAGGCGGTGCCGAGTCCGTCCAACAGGCCCAGGCAGCCCTCTGTGTCGGTGTAGGCGATCTGGCTGCCCGATGGATGCCAGGCCAGGCTGCACACCGTGAAGCCTTTCTCATGCTTCTGCCTGCAGGAAACACATTTTACCTCCAGCCACGGCGAGGTCAGCGGAACCAGAGCACCTGGGTCCAGTTACCGTATTTCTCAGACTATAAGGCGCACCAAATATTCAATTAAATCTTATTTATATAGCGCCAATTCATGAAACATGTCATCTCAAGGCACTTTACAAAGTCAAATTCAATCAGATTATACAGATTGGTCAAAAATTTCCTATATAAAAGGGAACCAGTTGATTGCATCAAAGTCCCGACAAGCAGCATTCACTTCTTTGAGAAGCGTAGAGCCACAGGACCAGTCGTCTGCATTGTACATGGCTTTGCTGCAATCCCTCATACTGAGCAAGCACAAAGCGACAGTGGAAAGAAAAACTCCCCATTAACCCAATTTTGGTCTTCCAAGTGTGTAATATCACTCCTGCACATCCACAGCTCTCTATCCGTCTCTGTCAGGAGGACAGAGTAGTTGGACTACACTGCCCTGTTTAACATAAGGCGAAAATAAACTTTTATATTGAATTAACTTACTAGGTTTGCTGCATAAAGGCTCCCACATACTCGGGCATAATGTACGTAAACTGTGCAGCTTGGTGGACTCTGCGCTGACTCTCTGCAGATGTTTTACCTTTCATAGTCCAGCGTACTGTTAACTACATTTCTTGTGGCAAAGTCCTACAATTGCCACTATTTCTGGCAGTGGGACGAAGAAGCAGGACGGATGGTAAAATGTCTGATTAGCTAGCTGAGCACCTAGAGACGTTTCTTTTCCAGCAGGTTCCCACCTGTCAGTGAGAACAGAGAGGGACTGTGATGCTGCGTCCTGGAGAACGCCTGATTGGAGCAGCTCAGAGTCACATATGAAACAGTTTGATGTGAAGACTTCCTGCCTCAGATAAGTCGTAAAAATTTAGCTCTGCACGGACCTCTGCAGAGTGAAATACACCCGAGTATGTGGGGGCCTTTACACACTGCAAAAAAGGGAACTAAAAATAGGTAAAATCCTCTTGAAATTAGTGTATTTTTCATTGATTTGAGCTGGTAAAATCAGACAATTTGCCAATGCAATAAGATTTTTGCACTTAAAATAAGAACAATTCATCTCCATAATCTTATTTCAAGTGCAGGATGTCTAATTATCTTATTTTTGGGGTAGAAATTCTCATTCCGTTGGCAAATAGTCTTATTTAGCTGCTCAAATCAAGGACAAATATACAAATTTTAAGAAAATTTTACTTACTTTTAGTCAGGGGCGGTTCTAGACAGGGGCCAACAGGGGCCCGTGCCCCTGTAGAAATGGCCTTGGCCTCTGTTATGGCCCCTGTACTAAAAGCATGATGTTAAATAAACTTCTCATAATTATTTGCAATGGCAAAGAAACCATAACTGATTGGTCACTTTGACCAATATTATTTTTTACCTATACAGCTTTACTCTAAAAAGAATTTAAAACTTAAGATGTTTCACGTTTAGCTTTAGCCGTATTGAGCAGGGGGCAAAGTTTTCAACTGCTAGATCAGGGGTCTGAAACCTGCAGTTCCAGAGCCACAAGTGGCTCACTTAATATTATTACACAGTTAAATATTGCGATTTTATTGTTTTAAATTTTTTTTGTTCTGTGCCCCTGTGAAAAAACACTGGCCCCACCTTGGCCCCCCTGGTAAATTTGGTCTAGAACCGCCCCTGCTTTTAGTTCCCTTTTTTCAGTGCATGAACGCACTTCTAGTTTAGACATTACAGTCAGGCAGTCTGGTAGACAGCTCAGGGGTCCTATCAGTGACACAGTGTACCATAATGCTCCTAATATCCATTGAGCAGGTTTGTTGCTAACCAAAGTCTGTCTTACACATTTTAACAGATTTATGAGCGACTTGTTCCACATAAAATCAGTCAGTAAGCACAACGGTGATCATATATAAAGGCACACCGTCAATTTTTAAGAAGATTTAAGGATTTAAAGTGCGCCTTATAGTCTGAAAAATACGGTACAAAATACACAAACAGGTTTTTCTACAAGATGTTGTCCAGTAAAACAAAACCAAACACGATCTTTTTAAAAAAGGCACCTTTCCAGACACAGCTTGTTGCTGGCGTCCCAGACGGCGAGCGAGCCGCCCACGCTGCCCGCCGCCAGGAAGCGACCGCACGGGGACCACGCCACCACGTTGATGGGCTGCCGAAAAGAAAAGACTCGTTTCAGCATTTCGTTTCCCTGAAAAGCGGCTCATCTGTGGCGCAGGTCGTCCCTCACCTGCGTGAGCAGCTCATCGGACAGCGTGCCGACGTGCTCCCAGGAGCGCCGCTCATACAGGTGCACTCTGGTCTCCACGGGAACGGCCAACAGCTGGACACAAAAATTAACCACACACCATTTTCTCCTCATTATCAGTTCGCAGACGCCGTCTCGAGATGTTGGATGCCGTCGGGGGGGACTGACCTTCCCGGCTGCAGGCTGGAAGGCTAACCGGCACAGAGACTTGGCGTTGCTGACGTCGCTGGTCTTCTGCAGCAGCGGCCAGCTGATGGCCGGAGTCTGAGATGCAGGAACAGAGCCGGGTAACAAAAACCACAGAAACACCACCCCCACACCCCGCCACCGGCCCACGTGGACAGCAAGAGACGCAGACATACCTGCTCCTCGATGTTCCACACGATGACTGAGCCGTCACAGCTGGCCGAGGCCTGCAAAAGACAGAGAAATGGGAGAAAAAAAACAAAAATATACGTTTCATAATCTTCAGAGAGATCGATGAGCTCGTGAGCCTGAATTTATTCAGTTTAATGATTAATTACGTCTTATTTCGACCAACGGTTGGACACAAACTGACCGAGTCCTGACATCTGAGAGAGATCCGGACTGATTAGGGTGATGGCAAGGAGGCCCTCCAGCCACAAAGACTTGGAGTTTATCACAAGAGGAAAATATTTATTATATATATATATATACACACACACACACACACACACACACACACACACACACACACACACACACACACACACACACACACACACATACATACATACATACATACATACATACATACATACATACATACATACATACATACATCCATCGTCTGGGTGGAAAATGAAATGCCATTTTAATAAAAATGTAAATCTGGTCTCACTTCCTGTCGCAAACAAACTTCTTGGTCGATTTTATGTCTAAATCTGTCAGAATAACTGAGAATAACTGAGGGACAGAAATGTAAGTTTACGCATCAATTCTCATTTATAAAGCCAAATTTCACAGAATTCATCTCAATAGTTTTGCAAACTATGGTGCAAGTCTTCTAGTGAAATAAAATAAAAAAATAACAAATTAAAACCAAACGGGTAGAATAAACTCTACTCAATACAATAAGTATAAAAACACATTTTCTTTTAATAAACAATAAAGCAAATTATGTATGTAAGGTTCATACGACACAAAAGTAAAATCTTTAGGAGTTACAACATTATTATATATATTAATATTAATGAAATTTATGATTAAACTTTACTACAACCATTATTATTTGTCACAATTGTTAATAAGATATAAAAATGAAGCATTATAGTAAATAATATTCTGTATATGTAGCTGATATGTAAATTATTCTAACAAATTCTAACCATCATTATTAGAGTCTGCCATAGAAACGCCTTTAATAGTATTATCATCATTATTTGTTGCAATAAAATAAAATATCAAATATAAATTGTAACAACTGAATATTATAATGTAATAAAAACATAACTAGTATATCATTATGATAATTATTAGTCCAAGCAGTAATATTATAGTTATAATTCTAAGAAAGAAAATTTATTATACTGTCATTATTGAAAATTTTAAAACAAAATATAGTAAATACCGTATTTTTCAGACTATAAGCCGCACTTAAAATCCTTAAATCTTCTCAAAAATGTATGATTTGCCTTATGGTCCCAAAAATTCGGTAATTATCAGAATTAGACTGAAAATAAAAGAGAAAAAAGTCTGAAGAAAAATGACTTTATGCTTATATAGGAAAACATTTTTTGACCAATCTGTATAATCTGATTGAATTTGACTTTGGAAAGTGCCTTGAGATGACATGTTTAATTAACTGGCGCTATATTTAAATAAAATTTAAATTTAATTGACTTTTCCTCACCAGGAATTCATCTGTGGAGTCAAAGGAGACGCTGAGGACGGGCGCCTCGTGGCCGCGCAGCGTCTTCTGCTGGCTGCTGTCGGAAACCTCCACCACCTTCACCATGAAGTCGCTGCAAGGGAGAAAAACGAGACATTGAACTTTTCAAATTAATGCTTTTTTTTGCACAACTGTTTTCTCCTGCATTCCTATCACTGCTGCACTCTATTTTGTAATGTTATTTTATTTCAACTGCAATCTCATTACACCGCCGTAAGCTGCATGCAATGAAATTTCGTTTTGTATGCGCTATTTACACACAAAATGACAATAAAGTTTGTCTAAGTCTAAAAAATTAAATCAAAAACTGTAAATTTAATAAATAAATAATGTATTCACACGAAAATGTGTTTATTTAGAACAGGGTCCTGCAAACTTTACAGTCCAAAGAGCTATTTTGCCAACAGTCCACTTGAATTAAACTCAAATGTTGCCTGGCCTTTGGAAAAAAGACAAGTTATAATTTGTGATAAAGATCTACTGTAGGAAATATGTTGTCATCGTTAAAGAAACGCCCTTTTATGTCTATTTTGATGGACGGGATGTTGATATTTGTGGATAATGATGTAAAAAAAAAAATCATAGTTTCCAACATAATGAAAAAACAGTGATTTAAAAATAAATATTACTGGCACTTTTAGCATCATCATTAAAAGCAATTATTCAAAAAAAAAAAAACTGCTAAAACCTGCATTTATCATCATTATCACATTTAAATACCATAATAAAAATATAATTTGTAGCCAAAGTTATTAGGAGCCACTGTGGAAGGTCTTCTATGCTTCATTTTAAGGTGAAATATAGAGGAAGTTTTCTTCTTCTTCTACGCATTGTGCTGTATTTGCACACCTGGCTTGTGGCGTCTAGTTCATTCATTCATTCATTCTGGCAAATAAACTATTGGCTGAAATCGGGGAAACTGTCATGCATGTGAGACATTTAGGGTCAAAGTCAGTGACGAAGGAGGAGAGGAACCCAGAGAGAAAGGAATCAGAGGCAATAGAGGAGAGAACTGCAACGGATTCAGGAGAAGAAAACGAGCGAGAATCAGAAACTGATGTAAACGTGTGACGGTCTGCCTTTAGCTGCAATAAGTTGACCTAAAAGTCTGTCAGCATCGTTTCGTTGGATGAACCGAACGGGGACTCATGAACGCCTCATGAATATTTTACATGTAATATGAATAACATGTAAAATATTTCAGCACCTAATTTCCTAGTAGTTGATAGTGTTAGTACATCCACTGACTGTAGAATTACCTGTGAAACGTTTTCACACAGCCAGAAAACTGCTTGTTGTTGCAACCAAATCCTATGGGATTCTGGGAGAGTAGGGAGTAGCAAGATGGCGGCCAGTGACTTCAGTTTTTCGGCAAAATCAGCACTCCAGTGTATAATATAGCTTAGTGGACTAAACGCCCAAATCTACTAGAATTAAGAGCAAAATGTTGCAGTGGATCAATTTGTCCGATGTCGCCACCTACAGGTGCAGCTCATGAACTGCATTCGGTTCATAAAGGAAAACTTCTACCTATTTCTAATCTCTCTATCTCTCTCCTCGCTTCACGTCGCTTACGTCAGCAAAGAGAAAAAATTGAATTCGGGCAGAAAGTTTTATTTAGAAGGTTAAATGGAGTGACTCCGTCTCTCTATCGATCACATGGCGCCTACAAACAACGCCGCCCATCGTGACTGAACCGCTGCTGCTGGTGGGAAAATCGGTGGTAGACGCGGTTTCTTCACCATGTCCTCACACAGAGCTGTAATACTTTTCATTGTGATTCAGACAGGTGCAGCTCATTTTAAAGACGCAGTTTTAGCGCGTATTCAGACCGGAACAGGGAAATCGGCGGTGGGGCTGCGGCGTGTTACCGTGGGCGTGTTTAGCTGCTGTGAAACAATCAGGAAATAACTTTTTATTTCTCTGATTAATAACAGCTTTATCGAGGCCGGCGCTCTGTTATTGTTACTCTACCAAATTCTACCCGTCCTGCTGTAATCACAGCTAATCGCCGCAGAGAGAGACGCTCTCCGTCTGCGAGGAGAACGTGGACGGAAAGAGCGACACGAACATACGAGGCGGATTCACAAAGCAGAAGCGACGGGCGGAAACACGCCGGCAGCGTCGGCCAGAATCTGTTCAGCCAGCTGGACGCCCCGGTCACTGAACCCTCCATCAGGCTTTCCTGTCGTTTACTATGACAGGAAGAAAAAAGGAGCTAAAACAATCTTATTTTCATTTTTTTTATGGTAAAATGAAACAAAAGTTTGACTTTTTGGGCCACAGTTGAAAAGGTAAAAGGATATAAACCCCATAATGAGGCATGGCGGAGGCGGAGTCATGGCCTGGGGTTACTTTCCTCAGATGGATGAAGGCAGACAAGTCGGTTTTCTGCTGGAAAACCTTCAGGTGAAAATGAACTTCATTTTTCAGCAATTTAGCACTAGGGCTGGGCGATATGGATTAAAAAATAAATCTCAGATTTTATCATACCAAATCTGATTAATCGATTTTTTTTCCTCCTTTTTGTTTCATAAAAAGAAATTAAAGAAATTATTTTAAAACCTTGCTTTTTATGTCAAGCATTTCATCAGGGAGTTGACCTGAATTCAAAGTGCAACTAAAAACAAGCTGTGAAACATGCTTGTAAAACAAGATGGCAGCCGTGCCATTATAAACAATGAAAATATAACAAAACATTTGCTGCTAGTGGTATTACACATTGAGCTAAGAACAGGCTTCATTGCACTTGTAAACTTCAAACTAAGTTTAAAAAAAAAGTAAATAAGTAAATGAAGTACCTCGTATTATGGTAAAAAAAAAGTTTCTACCTAACAATATTTTGACAATACATTTGCTTAAACATATATTCAGCATCACATGCTGTTCTCTTCATGGAAACCCAATGAGTGTATTGGCAAAATAAAATCCAGATTTTCCAAAAATGAAATCTTAAAGAATTGTAAATTCGAATTAATTGATTAAATCTATTTGTCGCCCAGCCCTACTTAGCACCGTAAGTCAGTAAAGGAATCAAACTTATTGTCTTTTTTCCCCACCAGAAAACGACTAAAGTTATGGAAAAACCGAAGAGTCCATGTAATGAATCTGAAGAATGAAGAAGAATCTTTGCATGGATTGGCTTATTTAGTCCAGATTTTTACACCTTTTAGACGCTTCAGAGCCAAAGAAATTATGAAAATTTGGCGCCCGGCTAGAAAAATGACAGCTTGAAAAGAAAACGTCTTGGCATATAGAAGAAAAAAAATGACTTAAAGCTGTCTGGTTTGTAAAAAGCACAAAGCCCCATTGATAGACATCTAAAACGGACGTAAAGAGAAGAGGCCCGATGTCTGGGAACACTAAACCAGGAGCCAGACAGAACCTTCTGTCGACGTTCAGGCCGGCGAAAAACGAAAACAGCAATCCCCCGTGTCGGGTACCTGGATCCGGCCGCCACTCTGGAGCCGCTGCTGTTGAAGGCGACGTGGGTGGCGTTGGTGGTGAAGCGCGTCAGGATGCCGTCCGGCTCGCCGTCGGGAAACGTGTGGATCTGCACCGTGTTGTTGGAGCTCGCCGTCACCAACTTGCCTTTCTGCGGAGAGGAGCGAAAAAAAAACACCCAAACGACCTCAGAATCCCACGGCTAGAGAGGCAGCGGGGCGCCAAACGGGCCGAGTGGCGGCAACATGGAGGAACGAGGCAGGCGGCGCACCTTCAGAGCGAGGGAGTAGGCCTTCTCTCCAACTGTGATGAACTTTGGGTCGTCGTCATCCAGGCTTTCCCAAATCCGGACATCGCCGTCATTTCCACACGTTACGATATACCTATAAAAAAATATATAACATTTTACCTCAACTGGTGTTTGTGCCCACCGTAATAAAATCTGGGTTGATTTTTACTGAGTTTTCCCATAAATGCTCATCGATTCTCAGCCTTTTTTTTGTCTCTTTTTACTTAAATTTCTGCAAAACTACACGAGGAAGGTTAGATTTGAATTCTCTTAATCCCTTTTCTCCACAATTCATCACATTGTGAGCAGAAGTTTTTATGTTTTTTTGTTGACAGAGTAACACAGAGTAGTAAAGTGTTATGAAGTGGAAGCAAATGATAGATGGCTTTTAGAAAAAAAAAAACACACAATAAAATCAGGTTTCTGCGCCTGTTTTCAGACCCCTTTACTACGAGAGAGCTAAATAAAACCCAGAGCAGGTAGCGGCATCCCGCTGCAGGATTTAATTAGTAAATCCAGTCCGTCTGTGTGGATTCTGATCTCCGTGTAAATCTAGTTGTTCTGTGAAGGCCTCAGAGGTTCCCTAGAGAACAACTATTTATTAATTTATTTATTTGATCAGCAACAAGGTGCAGAGAAAAAACAAACTCCAGCAGAGGAAAGCACTGCACTAATTTCCACCTGCAGTCCCTGCAGAAAAATCCCCCCCAAAAAATCTACTTTATTTATTTATATCGGCTAATTACAGCAAGCGTTATCAAATAATCCTGGTCTTAATGCTGAAAATAGACAAAATAAAAAAATACATTTGCAAAAATAAGTAAATAAATAATCAATTTGTTTTTGGATATTTTGTTTCTTTTTGTTCAGGCCCATTTTGGCCCACCGGATAAAAAGTTTAGACACCCCTGACCTGAGGAATGGGTTAAATACAGGGGAAAATGTCACTGAAATGTATAAATTGCAATGAAAATCCTGATTATTATTATTATTATTATTATTAAAATGGTTCGTCACAACATGCTGCCTGTTTGGTCCCACAATGGAAAAACTCTGTTATTCTTCTCAACTGTACAGGAACTGAGAAGATTAGTGACTTTTTTATTATTATTGTTGTTGTTCTCATTTCTAACGCCCTAATGCAAACACAACCTTCACAATTATATTTCTTCAGCTGCCCATATTTGCACATGTGCAGCAGAAACACCAGATGTAATCAACATTTTATCATATTTAAGCCAAATGAGAGCGAAGCGGAGAAAACTCACCTGCCGGTGTCATCGAAGCAGACCTCGGTGTGTCCTTCCGAGTGCCCGTAGCGCATCGGCTTCCTTTCGCAGGGCATTTTTACCGAACCGACTGAAAACGCACCAACAGAGAGAAACAATTAACACGTAAACACGCCGAATAATCGGCAACACGTCTGTAAAACACAGCCGGCAATGCTACTTCTGAGAAAAGCTAACAACGACTAGGCTAACGCGAAAAGTCCGCTATGACGGCTAAAACTTCTCCAAAGTAAACTTAAAAGAGCGCAAACGCCGCTGGACGCATAAGTCGAACTGTTAAAAGTCGCGATCCTGACGTTTTTAACTCGGTTTAAAACGGTGGTTAGCGAAGCCAGCATCACCCACCTCCGACGAAACTCCCGCGCTGAGTTAAAAACAAGGAAACCTTGCGTCACAACTCCCGCCAGCTACGTGATGACGTAGAACGGCAAACTCCTCCCACGACAGGGTCACGCAGCTTCACCTGAAATGTTAACCGACATTCTGGATATTTATTTTATTTTATTTTATTTTATAATGTGGGTTTAACGGGAAATTAGGATCTAAAAAATATATATTATTGGAATTTTAACTGTTTTATAAAAAAAAAACTCAAATTGAGCTACCTGATAAAACGTGTCATTATTATATGTCATGAATCTAATTTGTAACCTTTTTGTGTTTGTTTATTGGGAATTTAATTTTATTTACTTACATATTTTATTGATTTTAATATTAATATTTACTAATAAACATCTTATGTGCAAAAAAATATATATTTAATACTTATTTTTAGTAAATAGATAAATACTCAAATAATACATTTTTAATGTGGCAATAAGTTTTACAGTTATATAATTCATAAAATATTTATACATTTATTGTACATTTATGATACGGCACAACAAACTATCAGGGGCAAACTATAATCTCCCAGCATGGATTTCAAATGTGTTGTGTCTCTGGCAATAAATATTAGCTCTGAAATGCGAAGGTTGAATTCTGGTTCATACAAGGTGGCATTAACATTTCATGCAAGTGGTTCAGGAAAATCAATATGTGAGGCTCCGCGGTGTCTGTGAACATTCTGGCACTTATAGGAATCCAAAAGAAAAAAGACTTTGTCTTTTCTTCGTCTGCTGCAAATATTTTGAAAAGCTCAAGAAACAGAAATCAGCCCAAAGTTTCTCCAGCTCCTTTATTATAAACCCTTCTATTGAAAATCCTTTCTGTCCGTACCAATAACCCAATTGATTATATGCTGCTCTAATCCTGCAACCATTTTCCATCTAAGAGTTAAAAAAGAAAGTCAAGCACCTTTTTCTTTCACGTTTTATGAGCTCGTCTGTTTTCTTTCACACATTTTTATTGCTTTAAACAAAGTATATTGTTTGAAAGATCTCTCCTCCCCAGTTCAATATATACTGGCTCTAAAAAGATGAAATGGTGACATCTACCTACATAAACTGGTAATTGCATTACATTAAATGCCTTTCCATCTCTTTCAGGCATGAAGAATACCTATGAAAAACATTATACGAGCCATTAGCATTTTATTTATTTATTTATTATTTATTTAACAATGTAAATGCTTCTATGAGAATAGCAGATGTGCTCAGTCAAATTGTTTTTTTTTTAAACAATTTGCTTGATTTTCCAAAAATTATCAGCCTGAACAGTAATTGTGAGTTGGGTTTGTAAATTATTGAAAGCTGCTTTCCAATCATGCATCAATTAAAGTCTCACCAACTTCCTTTGAGTATTGGTAGAAATAAACCTCTTTTGAATAAAACGGTACAAAATAGCCATTAAAAGACCTGCAGTTCTGCGTCAGCATATCTAAGTGAAGCCATTCTTGTCATTTTTCCACCCTTGTTGTCTGTAAATTGGTGAATAACTCATGCGTTGCTTGAAAAATCAGAATCCCATCAGAAGCCGTATCGTTCATGCCCTTCTCTTCCAATTTGCTCTGGCATTGAGACGTCCTTTCTGAAAGAAGTGGAATGACTTGTTGTTTGTTTTGCTTCTCAGAGCGTTACTTCAAAGTCACAGTTTCCATATCATTAGCTTGTCTAAAGATTTACGCCGCTGCAGCAGAAGCAGAAACAGGGGTGGGCGAGTAAGATTTACGCCGCTGCATCTAAAGCGCTCCACAAATGATAGAAACAAGAACGGCATGGAGACGGAGAAAATGACATTTATTGGTTTGTTCATGAGTGAGATGAAAGTAAAACGTCCCAAAAGAGGCCGTCTTGTCCCTCTGTGAGCTGCTGCTACAGATGAGCTCTCAGGGGGGCCCAAAGTGCATCCTAAGGGCCAATCATCATCAGCACTCCATTCAGTGAATTTCTGTGTGGCCCCTGACTGCTGCGCTAGCATGGTACAGATTTAGTCCACATGTAGGTGTACGTTATTTAAATTTGTAAGGGTTAGATATCTGCTGACAAATTTAAATCTTCAGAGAATGGAACGTTCTGGGTATAACAGAAAGTATTAATATTTAATTTAATGTCAGCAGGACCACAAACATCCATTATAAACGTGTCAAACTTGCTTAAATGCAGTAGATGCTTTGGAATAAAGAATCACTCGTATCCCAGAGAGAAACTACATCTAGAGAACAACGGTGTAGAAAACAGTCAAACTTCTCAATAATAGGAAACTGTCTGACTGTTTTTTTTTTTTTGGGTCATTGATCTGTCACATTGTTGCAGACTTCTCTGGCAAAAAAAAAGCTAAATTACATTAGATTTTATGATCTCTCACATGTTGGGGTCAGGGTCTATTTATCTCACTCTGCTGAGTTCTCCTACTGCTCTCCTATTTGCATTGTTTGTTGTTATTTCAGCTTTTAACTTTTTGTTCTCTGTCATTTTTCTCTTCATAGAAGGTACACCTGGTCTGGTTTTCTGTTAGCTGTGACATCATCCAGGAGAGGCAGATCATCCTCTATTACCATCTAACATAGAAAGTACTCCTGGGTCAATGTGAGCTTCTGTGCTTTCTGTGTCTCTGCTCTGTCTTCTCTAAGCCCCAGTGGGTGGAGGCAGATGAGCGTTCACACTGAGCCTGGTTCTGGTTCTGCTGGAGGTTCTCCTCCCTGTTAATGGGGAGTTTTCCTCTCCACTGTCGCTTGATGCATGCTCAGTATGAGGGATTGCTGCAAAGCCATCAACAATGCAGACGACTGTCCACTGTGGCTCTACGCTCTTTCAGGAGGAGTGAATGCTGCTTGGAGAGACTTGATGCAACCTGCTGGGTTTCCTTAGAGAGGAAACTTTCTCACCAACCTGGAGGATCTGATGGAGTCTGACTTTGGAAAGAGCCTTGAGATGACATGTGAATCATGAATAGGTGCTTTATAAATAAATTTTTTTTTAAATTAATTGGCAAAGAAATTGTATTTTCTGTACGAGAGTGAATGAATCAGACTAATTTGAAACAAACAGCTTTTACCATTTTTGTGTGAAAGTTAAATGGCAACGGGATCTCTGGTTTACCGAGCCGCATTTGGGTGTTTTTGCAACATTTTTATGACTATCTACTCAAGACTGCATGAGCAAAAGTGAAGGAACGATGCCGTTTTTTGGGGCGACAAGAGGAAATCTGTTTCAACCACATGATGCAAAGCTGTAGGTTTTTGCAGATCATCTGGATGCATTAAGCACCAAGTTCACACTTAGGAAACAAAATATCCGCACAAACCTTTAGTAGCGACCACAATTGTTCTTTATTCGTTAAATAATACAATCCAAGAGCAAAATGTAGTGTATTCTGTAGGGTGTGATAAAAGGTGCAGTTTGAATAAGGCATGGGTGATTTTGGGGGTAGATGCTACAAAATTTAAAGTCAGGCACATTAATTTACAAAAGTGTTCATACCACATTAATGTTTTCACACTTATTTAATGTTATAACCACAAACGCAAAAAATAACCAGTTTTAACTTGTTTTTTTTGTTTTTGTTTTTTTTTTTTACAAATAAAACTGTTTTGGAGTATATTAATCAGCTTTCTAAAACTGGAACCGTAGAATTTTGACAATTTATCTGTGCAAAAAAAATGAAGTTAAATAAAATTAGACCCCAACAACAAATTTATCTCTTGGCAAAAGAAAAATGTTAAAACAAAGTATTTTAGTAGCTTTATATTTTATAATAGTAAGAGCGACATTTTACACAAAAACTACACTAAGCCTAAATTTACAGACCCCTTTGTTAAATATGGTGAAAACCAGTTAGGGTTCTGCAAAGAAAGTACAATTTTTTGTTGCCGGGAACAGACTAAAAACATGTTCCAGTCCACAAAAGATCTAAAACATTTCACCAAAAAATTCAGGAAAACGGGCTTTATTCTGTCATTAAGGCAAAGGCCTGACAGTCTTCTCTCAGACCTACATTAATTTGTTCTTTTCTACTTTGTTTCATAAAAATATAGCATGCTTAATTTATTGTTGAGAAAAATAACGCATAAAAAACATTTATTTTGTGTTTTTAATTGAAAAAGGTAAACTAAACTAAACCTACTGAGTACTTTCACCTTCGTGATTTTGCCCCATTGTGCAAAAAAGGTTTGGACACCATTGATCTAACCCAATGGTGACCTCCAGTCCTCAGGCGTTCTGCTCCTGCCTGTTCCAGATGTGGCCCGCAGCTGCATTAATGGTTGAATTACCTGGTTTACCTGGTAATGATCCGTTAATTTGACTCAGGTGTGCTGCAGCTTGGGGAACATTTAAAATATAGAAACAACGACGGCAGCTCCTGAGGACTGGTTGGCCACCTCTGATCTCTGATGAAGCTCTGGCTGGATGTTTAATGCCGATGTCGTGTTTGAAGGTGAATCTTTGACACACGTATTTTTTGCTTGCTTGGCACTCTTAGTTTAAATCCAGATTTTGATGCTCATCATGTTCTCCCACCTGAGCTGCCGATCTTTGAAGCTCCACCAGAGTTACCACAGGTTTCACAGCGGCTTTTCTGATTAATCCCCTCTTTGCTCGGCCTCTCTACTTAGGTCAATGTTTTGCTCGGTCTGCAGCCTTGCCATGTCTTTTTGTCCTCTATTGGTCTCCATCGCACGTCTGACTTCATCACAGAACAGCTATTTTAATGTTTACCTCCACGTTTCTTCCATGAGGCAGACACCCCGTCTACTTTTAGGACTAGGCTTGAAACTTTAATTTTGACAAAGCTTCTAGTTAGAGTGGCTCATGTTACCCTGAGCTACCTCTATAGTTATGCTGCTATAGGCTTAGGCTGCTGGAGGACATCAGGGTCTATTTCTCTCTCTCTGCTGAGTTCTCCTACTGCTCTCCAATCTGCATTGTTTGTTGGTATTTCATCTTTTAACTTTTTGTTCTCTGTCATTTTTCTCTCCATAGAAGGTACACCTGGTCTGGCGTTCTGTTAGCTGTGACATCATCAGGGGAGGCAGATCATCCTCTATTACCATCTAACATAGAAAGTTCTCCAGGGTCAATGTGAGCTTCTGTGCTTTCTGTGTCTCTGCTCTGTCTTCTCTAAGCCCCAGTGGGTGGAGGCAGATGAGCGTTCACACTGAGCCTGGTTCTGGTTCTGCTGGAGGTTCTCCTCCCTGTTAAAGGGGAGTTTTCCTCTCCACTGTCGCTTCATGCATGCTCAGTATGAGGGATTGCTGCAAAGCCATCAACAATGCAGACGACTGTCCACTGTGGCTCTACGCTCTTTCAGGAGGAGTGAATGCTGCTTGGAGAGACTTGATGCAATCTGCTGGGTTTCCTTCAAAACATAATCATAACAAGAGTTAAACATAATTCTAATGTAAAAATGTAATGCTTTTCCAAACTAAAAGTGTTTGAATTATTATTATTTTTGGTCCAAGCATAAAAAAAGGTTCCCTTTGAATTTATTGATATTTCTACAGTGGTCATTAAATTTGAAATCTGGAAAACACAGAGACTATATGAAGGGGAAAAACCTTTTGACCAATCTGCGTAATCTGATTGACTTTGACTTTGTACAGTGCTTGACATGTATCATGAATTTGAGCTATATAAATTTAATCTGAATTTAATTTCTTCAGAGGCATAAAAGCAGAGTGCCGGGGCACGCCACACTTTTTAGATCGTGTCTAAAGAGAAATGCAGGAAATCCACATATAGCAGGGGTGTCAAACATACGGCCCGCGGGCCGGATTCGGCCCGCCGAACAATTTAGCCCGGCCCTGTGGCTAAATGCATTATCATTATATAAAAAAAAAAAATTTTTTTTTTTTTTTTTCTCCAGTGTCCTGTCTGGCAATGTGGCAATAAGATGCTACAAAGAGCTCATCAGATTTGACTTTCACAAGTGGACAAGATAAAAGGAAGAGAATGATAAAACAATTATTGAAAAAAACATGTACTTCGTTTAATTGAAAATATGCAGTTCCTATATTGTCCACGAGGGGCGCTGTGTTTTAACTAGCAGATTAAGCTTCAGGTGTGGAAAAATTCAAATCATTTCTTAATTTTTATCTGTTTGATGTATTTTGTCATGCAGGACAGTGTTTTTAAGTTCCAAAAATGTAAATAAATGTTTTTCAACATTGTACAATCACTGTGATCAGTTCTTATGCATAATGCACAAGTAAATGTTTAACTGAGTAAAAGTATTGTTGAAATTGCACATACTTTTCTTAAAAACGCTGAGGTTATTCATAATATATTGTGTAAAAGTGAAATTAACTTAATATAAAAATCAACAAGTCCACATTTATTAGTTCTATTTAATCTTGCAGTGAGTTTACTCGTGTGGCCCTCTTGAGATCAGATTAAGCTGAATGCGGCCCCTAAACCAAAATGAGTTTGACACCCCTGACATATAGTGATTCTTCCAATCTTAAGATCAAACTGTATTTTGTGTTGATAAATTCAAATCAAATGTTGTGAAGTTTGTGGTTATAAAGGGACAGAATGTGGAACAGTCATTGTGCTATGAACACTTTTACAATGCACTACAGTCCGTTAAAGTGGCTATTTTGGTGGTTTTCTTTATTACAAAATCAAAGATAACTTAATATATTAGTCAGCTGTAGTAGTAGCTTCCTCAATAACAAATTATCATAGACCCTTTTTCAGATTAAAATTGTGACCAAAGACGTCCAAACTGTCCCGTAGAAAGGACCCCTGCCTCCCGGTTCTCTCCTTTGGGGCTTGGACGCGTCTCAGAAAGTGTCAGTGCGGCTCCCGCGTCTCGGCGGCTGCGGGTGTTGGCACCGCACAGGCCCCGTCGCAGCGGATGTGGTACTGTCTGAGGTACTCCCTGAGCTGAGGCGGCAGCGGCAGGCCCTCCACGCCCCGGTAGGTGGTGCAGCTGCAGATCACCGCCCTGCACAGGTGCTGCAGGGGGAAGGGGAAGGTCCTCGGCAGCGGCCTGGAGAGCAGCGGCTCGAAGAAGAGGCAGGTGGCCGGGTCGCTGTAGTGCCTCAGCAGGCCCGTCACGCTGGGGTCCCGGTACATGCAGGGGTCGCGCACGTCGAAGCTGAAACGCTTGCCGTTCTGCTCGATGCGTGCGTGCAGGGAGCGGCTGTAGCGACGGAAGCTGACCGAGAAGAGGAACTCGTCCTGGGCCGAGTCCCGGAGCAGAAAGGTCCCCTCGGGCTGGCCCTCCAGGAGCTCCTCGGCCTCGAAGCGGTTCAACACGCCCCAGTAGCACGGGTTGTTGTTGATCTGCAGGAGATCGGGGACCAGGATGTAGTCGGTGTCGCTGCAGGTCCCGTCCGCACCCCCGTGGTGACAGGAAGGGTCCCAGTCCTCCAGGGGGGCACTCCCGGGTCCGGGGGAGCAGCAGATGTCCTCCCAGGAGAGAGGAGTGTGTGGCGGGGAGGTGGAGGATGAGACGCTGGGGGGCTTGAGAGGAGTCTCCATGTCTTTCAGGGAGCTTGGATGAGCCACCTGATTTTTAATGAGGTGCCAACATCTGGCCAGTTCAGACTTGGGAGAGAACGGACATTTGTCCTGCATGAGTTCTGAAACGTGGATCTTCCTTTTGGACCAGAAGAGCACCGAAAAGGGCCGCGAGGAGCCCGGCGGGTGGTGGTAATGGTGGTGGTGGTGGTGGTGGTGGGAGCGCAGAGGGAAACACTGGCCCACGGCGTCCTGGAACTTCTGCCGGAGCGAGCGCCGGGACAGGGCCTTCCTGCACACGCCGTCGATGTCTCCAGCCGCCAGCGCGTCCCCGAGAGCGCTGCAGCTGCACTTCCTCTCTCTGCGCCTCCGGGAGCAGGAGGTGGAGCGCACACCCAGCTCCTCCGCACCGTCCGCCTCCGGCCCGCCGGGACTCGACCCGTTCCGGGAGCTCCGGGAGCGCTTCTTCCCCCGCCAGATGTAGCTGTCGGCGCTCCAGCTGCGGAGGCCGGACTTCGGTCGAGTGTCCGCTCCCCGTGGCTTCTTCTCTGACATGGCTGCCGTCTGTTGTCGTCCTGAAAAAGCATCAGAAAACATTTAAATAATTTAAATAATGTATGTTTTTGCTTGATCGTGGTAAATATGACATGACACAAGCCACTTTCCCTTAGCTACTCTTCAAAATGGGAAAGACAGGGGGGGGGGGACAAAGCTGTTCAAATCAAGCAAATGTGAGCTGAAAATGGGTCCAGTGGGTTTAGCAGCACAAAACATGTTACCTGCACACAGTTTGATGACCAACACACGATTCGTAATCCACATATATTAAATTGTGGAAAATCAGTTCATAACTGTTTTAACAATTGAATTTATGATCTAGAGACAGAAAGATGCATTCACAGACTGGAAGCCAGCGCAGTAAACATGGGATTGCGCAATCCCTGCGGCCTTAACGGCTTCGCTATCAAGTGCCTCCAAGGATTTACATGAATAATAGCGAAAAGTCTGCGATTTTAAAGAGAATATGATCAAAAATGAGGAAATTAGATACAAAAAATAACTTTTATTACAAATGACTGAGTGAATCACAATTTATATTATGTTATCATCATTACATATTTTCCTTCCTTCCATCACTGCAAAAACAGAACTAGAAATAAGTAAAATGTTCTTAAAATTTGTGTATTTGTTCTGGATTTGAGCTGGTAAATAACACTATTTGCCACTGGAATGAGATTTTTGCACTTAAAATAGGAACAATTCATCTCCATCATCTTATTTCAAGTGCAGGATGTCTAATTATCTTATTTTAGGGGTCAAAATACTCATTCCATTGGCAGGTGATCTTATTTACCTACTCAAATCAAGGATAAATACACTATATTTAAGAACATTTTACTTATTTTTCGATCCGTTTTTGCAGTGATAATGACGGGGGGAGCTGTTTATGCTTTTAGCATATTCCTGCCAAAAGCAGTTTTTAGCAGGAATATGATCCAAAACATTTCTAAAACGGTTCGCCAGCCTCAAAAGAGATGGCGTAAAAGAAAATCTATTAGCAAGTATCCTCTTAGAAGGAAACACTGATAGAAATTCAGAGCCAAGAACTTCATTTTTTGAGTGAAGTGACCCTTCACTTGAAAAATATGCACAACCCTGCCCCCAAACATGCAGTTTTATGCATGTCCCACTTTTTTGATATGATGTATTTGATCTTGAGACGTAGCATTTTAAAGGTGGCATACAGTTGTTTTATTATTTTAGGTCCTGCCAGCCTGCATGTTCTCCCATGCAGACTGTCCTGTGTGACGCAAATAAAGAGAAATAGAAGCATAAACGTTTCTGTAGAGACTGCAGCATCTGTGAGGCAAACGACTGCATATGGAAATTTTACCCCCAGTAGCACTTCAAGCTCAGCTATGTATTTTAGGCCATTGTCCATAGTTATCGTCGGAGGAAATCATCATTATTTCTTTCACATTTTGTCTCCTGGCCCCTATTTAATTCAATTTTGTTACGTGTTCCAGGCATTTAAAGTTAGCATACATATGCAATGTGTCGGCTTTTTAAAGCATCAACAGTACCCCAAGAAATCATTTTAGCTGCATAACGTCTGGAGCCAGTAAAGAAAAAACAATAAAGATGAGACAAGAGTTGGATTTTAAAAAGCATAACATCCAGACCGACGGAAGCGACAGAAAACACACAAAACTGCTTAGGAAACTTGTTTTACTTAAAGCCTTTTTTTGTCTCTTCCTTCATGATATTAGCATATATTATACAAGGCTTTAGGAATGAGGGGTTCAATTTTGTTTATCATAAAAAGAGATGAAAAAACTGTTGCAACAGATACATAGAGTTTAAGGGAAAATATACGTTATTTGAGCGTTAAATATGACAAACAATCATTCACCCAGAATCAATTTATAAATCTGTAGCTGAGCATAATAGGTGCTTTTTCACAATATTAAAAGGTCACAACTTGAAGATGGATGAAAAGAAACTGAAAATGGTTTCTTCTGTCCCCCCTCAGAGTTTTATGAAAATCTACTTAGAGCTCAGATCCTGGTCGGAGGGCGTGGGTCTCAGTCAAGAAAAGGCGGACGGCTCGCTCTGATTCCTGGATGAAACTTTGTCTCCAGCGGGAAAGTTTACGGATCTTGATCTAGAAAACACCGTCAAGGTTCAGAAAAAATCTCAAAAGCTGATAACAAGGCGATGGAACAGCTTCTGATTTGTTAATACGGTCCAAAGGTGTCTGGGGTTGACCGAATGCACCACCGGTTCTGGCTTTCTCTGTTTAGGCGGAATATGGAGAAGTTCGATTCTATTTTATTTATATAGCGCCAATTCATGATACACGTCATCTCAAGGCTCTTTCCAAAGTCAGACTCCATCAGATCCTCCAGGTTGGTGAGAAAGTTTCCTCTCTAAGGAAACCCAGCAGTTTGCATCAAGTCTCTCCAAGCAGCATTCACTCCTCCTGAAAGAGCGTAGAGCCACAGTGGACAGTCGTCTGCATTGTTGATGGCTTTGCAGCAATCCCTCATACTGAGCATGCATGAGGCGACAGTGGAGAGGAAAACTCCCCTTTAACAGGGAGGAGAACCTCCAGCAGAACCAGAACCAGGCTCAGTGTGAACGCTCATCTGCATTAGAGAAGCATGGGGTCAGATGATTTTCTGGGCCAACATTAAATAGCCATTAACAGATGTCCATTAGTGTGTGTTGTTCTGAACAAATGTTCTCAGTGTACTACTCGATCTAACGTTCAACTCCTCCTTGGGTTATGGATCCTGAAATAAAGAAGGTCCTGAACACGAGCAGCTTAACTGAGCTTTCTCTGTGGGCTGGATGGACTTCGTCTTGGTGAGGATGCAAGAAGCTCTGTCTTCAGATGGGAGCTCAGGAAAAGCAGTATTTAAGCTCCTTTGTCTCTGTTTTACTGGCCACACCCAGGCATGCTCATAGTCTGACCCACAGAACCACAGGAATCACTTAAATAGAACCTGCCTGACAACAGGAAGTAGGCGAAAAGATTTGAAAAGCAGCAGATCGTGACCTGACCTGAAGAAGTCCAGGAACAGACGAGAAACCGACTTACTGACATCTATAGGTCTTGGCAGGATTAAAAAATAATTTCTATCGCTTTAGGACTCCAACAAACCGCAGCGACTCCTCCTGGAGGCCACAGACGAATCACTTGTCTCAGTTAGGGTCAGAATTCATGATCCAACCATAAGCTTTCTGCTCTCTAGCAGAAAATCCTGCTGGATAATGTCAGGGTGGGACCTTAAGCTCAAGGGCACTTGGGTTCTGCAGCAGGCCAATAATTCAAATCACACCGAAAAAAAGAAGTAGATTTTGGAATGGCCTAGTCAAAGTCTGGACCTAAGCACTCCATGATCTTAAGCAGGTGGCTTGTTTGTGGCTGAAAACCCTTTAATGTGGCCGTATTAAAACAAATCTGCAAAAGAAACTGTTTTATAACAGCAATGAAAAGGTTCACAGCAAAAAGGGCGAGAAGCTGTTTGCATCAAGGGTGCCGCATCAGTTTGGTTTCCCCTAACAAATAAAATCACAATACCTTTTTTCACGATAGTAACTCATCAAAATATTTCTTCTGCGACAAAAGTCCTCCTGATTCGAGACCTTCTCATTACACTGCAAAAACAGAACTAAAAATAAGTAATAATTTCTCGAAATTAGTGCATTTGTCCTTGATTTGAGCAGGTAAATAAGATTATCTGCCAATGGAATGAGTATTTTGACCCCTAAAATAAGATAATTAGATATAATGCACTTGAAATAAGGTGATGGAGATGAGTTCTTCCTATTTTAAGTGCAAAAATCTTATTCCATTGGCAGATCATTTTATTTACCTTCTCAAATAAAGTATAAATACACTCATTTCAAGAAAAACGTACTTATTTTTAGTTCAGTTTTTGCAGTGTACCTCCAACCTAAGACAGAAGTTGTTTAAACTTATCCTGAAATGAAATGCGTTGTGGCTCACAGCAGAAGGCGGTTTAAATCCCGAGTAGCTGAAGCTCTTTTTAAAATTTAAGGGTTTATCTTACCTCCGTAGAAGTATCAGAGACAGCGGTCCACATCCATGGCATCAGCAGCTGGTTACAGCAGGCAGCCCTCAGCCTCTCTGTCCGCTAACAGACTAACAGGCTGCTCTGCTTCCTATATAATTATAACGCCAAGTCCCCGGAGGCAGCAGCAGTTTCCTCTCCAGCCGTCTGAATGAATGGAGAGAAGGTGGAGTGAGGTCGAATGGGCAGAGAGGGACGGCCGGCTGGGGCGTGTGTGGAGGGAGGAGGGACGGGTGGTGTCAGGTTAACGGGAGGGACGCTTCCTCCACTCAGCATCACATCCACTTTTGCACATTTATTGACACAAAAAAAAGAAGAGAAAATTATGATAAAGCACAAACAGAGTGGCCAGAAAGTGCATCCTTTTTTTTTTTTTGCGCACAAAGTGAATTATATCTGCTTTGTTTGAGTCTTTTCGACTTCATTAGAGCTTGAAACATCAAAGTGCGTTTCTTGAGGAGCTTCAAATCTGTTTAAGCGCGTCTGTGGAGGATGGCTTTCTGCAGCGAAGCAGATTGACGCTGGAGGTTAACAGCAGGTTCTCGCTGCGGACCGACTCAAATCAAACGACAGGAAACAACAGAGATTATTGACCTGAACGACCTTCCAGTCTCCCTGAACTTCCAGAAGTCATCAGTCGACATGAGGTCATGCGCGCACTCCTTGGAGCTCCGCAAATTTTGGAGGATGTATAATTCATGATCCACATCAGACAAATAATAATATTACTCCCAGTGGTTTTCAGCGTGTTCTTGGAGCCGCTTCAACGGTCTCCTTCAGCTCGGAGGCGGATAAAGTGTAGTCATCAATAAACTCCTGGCATCAAACACGATGTAGTGACACTCAGCTTCCTCTTAGCTGAATATTTAATGCCATTCACATTATCACCCCACCCCGAAAGAATGATGAATGCCGCTTGCTCTGGCGAAGGAGCCGGATCAATTTATTCGACTGCGAGCTCTTGGGATGGGTTTTTGCAAAAAAAAAAAAGAAAAAAGAAAACTACTGAAAGGGATCGGACAAAATAAGTCGCGCCCAAAACAAACAGCTCCTGTTAACTCCTCTGTGAGAGGATCAAAGTAGTGAAACAACACGTTTGTTTTTTTTCCTCAGATCTGATCAGAAGCTGGTGGATCAAGCAGAGAGACTTCCTTCAAAAGCCTGAAAAGATGTGCTGCGTAAATTAACACGTGAGATTCCTATTGACCCAGACGTTCCTCTCCTGAAACAGCACCAACAAGCTCGTCTTGGGTGTCCCATCATTTCATTTTCCAAGGCTAGAGGCGGTGCAGAGTCCAACCAGAAGGTTCTGGGGGTGCTTCCCAGTGGGCTGTGCCCAGAACACCTCAGAAAGGACAAAACTAAGAGGAATAATGATTGGTTGTAAGAACCATAATAACTTACTCCTTTTGATGCACAGGAACAACAGCTCTACTCCTGAGGTCCTCCACCTACCTACCGGCCACCAAGGGGTTTCAGGCAGTGACGTGCAGTCAGGGCCTCACTTGTCATTATGGAAAGAAAGAAAATATGTAATGATTATAACATAATATAAATTGTGATTCACTCAGACATTTGTAATAAAAGTTCTTTTTCTTATCTAATTTCCTCATTTTTTTTCATATTCCATTTAAAAATCTATCGCAGACTTTTCGCTATTTTTCATGTAAATCCTTGGTGGCGCTTCAGCCGGTGAGGCCGCAGCGAGCTTGGCCTCCCCTGGGATTGCGCAATCCCATGTTAACTGCGCTGGCTTCCATTCTGTGAATGCATCTTCCTGTCTCCAGATCATAAATTCAATTGTTCAAATAGTTATGAACTGATTTTCCACAATTTATATGAATTGTGTTTTGGTAATCAAACTGTGTGCAGGTAACATGTTTTCGTGCTGCTGGGCGATCATAAACATCAAAGAGCTGGTTGTAGGTGAGGCCGGCAGTTCCTTGGCCTCAAGGCAGGGGGCGCTAAAGGAGCACCGCTCCTGATCCTAAAACTGTAGCGTGAAAGCAAATTATGGATGTTTTATAACGAGTTATGCTAAACAAGTAACGCACTAAAAAGACTCAAAACACACAGAGGAACAGGACTGATGAAGGAAGGCTTTCCTCCCTGGCAGTGAGCTCCACTGAGACTGAGAGACTTTTAAAACTGAAGAAGGTAAAGAGAACTTTTACCGGAAAATTACCGATATTTTTGTTCAGAAAGAGCACCTCATGGACTTAATTTATAAGCAGAGGTAAGACAGCGATAATTATTCATGTTACCAATCAAATGACAATTAATTTAGTTTCCATGTCTCTTGGTGAATTGATTTGGCTCAATCAGTCTCCTTCAGCACTTTGCAACGAGTCTACTCTGTAGAGTGTATATATTTGTAAATCTGACTCTGATGACGTCAGTGCCTCACCAGCTATGAACCCTACCGCACGTTTGTCTTATCTCATTTCTTCACCATGGCAGACCCGAACAATCCCATCACTACTGCAGTAGGGAGCCCAAAGCATCTGTCCGTGTCTTGTTTCATCCTAGCATCACTCCTGTGCAAGACTGAACTCCTAAACCTGAAATAAACCCCCACACTGCAAAAACAGATCTAAAAATAAGTAAAATTTACTTGAAATTAATGTATTTACCCTTTATTTGAGCAGGTAATTAAGATTATTTGCTAATGGAATGAGTATTTTGACCCCTAAAATAAGATAATTAGACATTCTGCACTTGAAATAAGATGATTGAGATGAATTGTTCCTATTTTAAGTGCAAAAATCTTATTCCATTGGCAGATAGTCTTATTTACCTGCTCAAATCAAGGACAAATGCATTCATTTCAAGAAGATTTTACTTGTTTTTAAGTTCTGTTTTTGCAGTGCAGGTGGTCTACTTTCTGCACTGCAAAAAGGGAACTAAAATTAAGTAAATTATTCTTGAAATGAGTGCATTTTTTTCTTGATTTGAGCAGGTAAATTAGATGATTTGCCAACGGAATAAGATTTTTGCACTTAAAGTAGGAACAATTCATCTCCATCATCTTATTTCAAGTGCAGCATATCTAATTATCTTATTTTAGGGGTGAAATTACTAATCCCATTGGCAAATAGTCTTATTTAACTGCTCAAATCAATGAAAAATAGACTAATTTCTGGAAAATTTTTACTTACTTTTAGTTCCCTTTTTGCAGTGTGGCTTCAAATTTAAGGTGTAACTCACCCCAAAAGTCAACTTTTTTTGCAGATTAATTGCAGCATTAGGTCAATCAAACCCAAAATGGACACTGCACCACACTCGCATAACTGCACATTTACACATTTGCACATAAGCTTCATGCTGCTGAACTGATGAAGCCTCAAATGGACTCTGTACCACACGTGAATAGCACACACTGCAAAAACAGAACTAGAAATAAGTAAAAGGTTCTTAAAATGAGTGTATTTGTCCTTGATTTGAGCAGTTAAATAAGACTATTTGCCAATAGAATAAGATTTTTGCACTTAAAATAGGAACAATTCATCTCCATCATCTTATTTCAAGTGCAGGATGTCTAATTATCTTATTTTAGGGGTCAAAATACTCATTCCATTGGCAGACATTCCATTTTACCTACTCAAATCAAGGATAAATACACTAACTTTAAGAACATTTTACTTATTTTTAGATCCATTTTTGCAGTGCACCGTCTATTTCCCCCTTCAACTGTTTACATAAACCGCTGCTGCATCTTTATCCTGAAAAATAATGCAATCTACTGTGATTTATAGAGTGATTTCTAGAGTGACTTTTTTCAAGCTGTATGCAAATGAAATTTCGTTCTGTACGCACTTTGTGCATACAAAATGACAATAAAGATATCTATCTATCTATCTATCTATCTATCTATCTATCTATCTATCTATCTATCTATCTATCTATCTATCTATCTATCTATCTATCTATCTGTCTGTCTGTCTGTCTGTCTGTCTGTCTGTCTGTCTGTCTGTCTGTCTGTCTGTCTGTCTGTCTGTCTGTCTGTCTGTCTGTCTGTCTGTCTGTCTGTCTATCAATGGCTTTGTCCAAGAAAGAGACACGGCTAAACATCAAAGTATTGTTCAGGGAGCACCTTCACATGGAAAGGAAAACAACGATAGTACACCAAGTTAGTCAGAAATAGGTTTGTCAGTGACTTTGTCTTGGAAAGAAACAGCTGATCACGAAAGACCGTGTCAAGGAGTACTTTCTACTAGAAAGAAGGCACAGAATAAACGGTTACAACAGCTCAACGGCTTTGTTCAAGAAAGAGACGAGGCTAAACATCAAACAGTATCTGAGAAATGTCCTGGACAAATATAATAATGAGGCAGCTGCAGTAACCGACATCAAATTATTGTCTTCTTTAACCTCGTGATGAGCGTTTCCTTAGCCGTCCCGTTCTTAGCTGGAGTTAATAAACCGTGAGTCCAGTTGGTACAAATTAGGGCTGGGCGATATGGATTAAAAAATAAATCTCCGATTATATCATACCAAATCTGATTAATTGATTTTTTTCCTCCTTTTTGTTTCATAAAAAGAAATTAAAGAAATTATTATGCTTTTATGTCAAGCATTTCGTCAGGGAGTTGACCTGAATTCAAAGTGCAACTAAAAACAAGCTGTGAAACATGCTCGTAAAACAAGATGGCAGCCGTGCCATTATAAACAATGAAAATATAACAAAACATTTGCTGCTAGTGGTATTACACATTGAGCTAAGAACAGGCTTCACTGCACTTGTGAACTTCAAACTAAGTTAAAAAAAAAAGTAAATAAGTAAATGAAGTACCTCGTATTATGGTAAAAAAAAAGTTTCTACTTAACAATATTTTGACAATACATTTGCCTAAACATATATCCAGCATCACATGCTGTTCTCTTCACAGAAACCCAATGAGTGTATTGGCAAAATAAAATCCAGATTTTCCAAAAATGAAATGAAAAAATTGTAAATTCGAATTAATCGATTAAATCGATTTATCGCCCAGCCCTAGTACAAATCAAATGAGTTTAGCCTCAGCCGTTCAGGCTTCGGTCAGAGCGGCCATCAGTTTGTAACTCCTGACCTTTGCATTGATTTTCCGTAAGACCGCTCTTGTTTGTTCAGCCTTGTATGAAGTGTGTGAAGAGGCCGTGGCGAAGCATTTGGTTCAGGAAGTGCCTCCAGCGTTGGATAAAACTGTGATGGCTCCATTAACCTGCAGCAAGGACCGTATCAGTTCACGGCACAGAGGCATTGATCCCCGAACAACGTCTGCAGGAGCGCTCATTAATAATGGATTCAGCCACGGATGAACAGAGGTGCTGCTCTGCAAGTCTTTTGATTCAATTCAGAAATTACGTTATTAATCCCAATAGGAAAAAGAAGCGCCGCTGTAACTCATGTTAACAGACTCTTGATACATAAGAACAAAAAAAAAAGTCACAAGCCGTCTGAATTGTTCAATTCTGTGGGCGTCACTAACTTGTAAAAAGTACCATTTATTTAAGACAGTTTAAACTCCTGTTAAATGATCCTGCGTGGCAAACTTGCTGGTACCCTTGTTTTTTAATACTCTGTACAACTAATTTATTTATTAACAGAGACAAAACACATTAATTAACATTTTTGTTAATGTGTAAGTATTAGCTACAAAGCTAATTTTCAACTGTTGTTCCTCTTCCAGGTGCATAAGCCCAACAAATATTAAACATTCAAGCATTTAGTAAGAAATCAAAGCAGACAACAAAGCTCAAAGTTTAACATAATAATTCTTACATACACTCGTACATACACTAGTCAAAAAGCCCAAATTCAAAATCCCCCACTCAACTGAATGAGGAAGTTGCCTAAACTAATTTGCAAACTTTTGAGAAATGAGCAAAGCCTCTATTAAACGTTTGGATCTACAATGATTTTGACATTCCTTTCCAACTGATATTTGATACTTTATTTTAGTTAAAATTATCATATTTTTTAGACCAAAGAAAATAACTCTACATCATTTTTGAAATTCATAGATTTAGTTAATTACTTTTTTGGCCTTCAAGTACTTTTGACTTCACAATTTCGGGCCCATGCGGTGGAAAGGTTTCGACACAGATGCCCTAAGAGTTAAAGAAACTGTGACGATCGCACAGAGAAAGGCTTTTCCTGACATAAAAACATTTTAACCGCAAATAGTCTAAAGGTCTCCAAAACTGTCTAATTGAAAGTTGGCCACAAAATAGTTTTTTATTTATAAATAAATACAAAAATAACTGTATTGTCACTCTGCCCGCTCAACAATGAATTAAACACAACAAAAAAAGTGAATTAGTCTAATTTGTGTAGAAAAGTCACAGAATTTCCCACCCACCTGAATAAATTTACCAAAATTATAACGTTGGATTTTCTTTTTATGTGAAATGATGCTGTTACAATAAAAGCAACATTAATTTCATTTCTCAGAGGGCAAATAAATGTGAAGATGTGTTAAATGTTTGCAAGTTGCAGTTCACTGAATATAAACAGAGACGATTTTCTCAAGCTCCAAAGTTGTTTGACCTTTGTGCATCGAAGCATAATCTTTGCTCCTCTGTGTGTGTGTGTGTGTGTGTGTGTGTGTGTGTGTGTGTGTGAGTGTGTGTGTGTGTGTGTGTGTGTGTGTGTGTGTGTGTGTGTGTGTGTGTGTGCTGTCAGAGCACAGGATCATGTGAATTATGGAGACGGTAAATTGAATCAGCAGTGAGTCTGTGTGGCTCCACCGGTCTCAGTTGTTTCCATTGATCTGTATCTGACTCTCCTGAACAGCAGTAACTGCGCTGCTCCTCTAAAATTGCATTGTGGGTCGGGGGAAATTGCTGTCGCCCCGTGCATGCGTGGCTCGCGGAGGCATCACAATGTGGCAAAGTTGGACCCGGAGGGACCGTGAAGTAGAGGTGTGCAAAATAATCGGCATGACAATGCATCGCGATTTTAATATTCGCGATCCAATGCATCGATTCTTGACGCCAAGTATCGATTATTAATTTAAAAAACGAATAAATAAATTGCATGAATGATTGGCGAACATCAGCCAAAAACAAGTGGAATACAACTTCCAGTCCAGTAGATGTCGCTGCAGATGTGTTGACGCCCGCTGCCTTGTGTCACAAGCATTTGCCCGGCTGAGACTGAGAACATTTGCCCGGCTCCCTCACATGTCAAGTCAGATGTTTGGACGCATTTTGGCTTTAAAAACAAAGAAGGTAAAAATAAAATTGATATGATGCACGCAATTTGTAAACACTGTTACATCGTAATGAAATACTGTGGGAACACAACAAACTTAAAAGGCACTCATGCAGAGGCGCCATCCAGAAAAACAAGAGCTGCCAGCACCGCAAGCACTGATTAAACAAAAAACATTCGATTGCAAGCTAGCCCCAACATCTACACGCGCAAACATTTGAATGTTTTCATTTCATTGGTTTAAAGGACCACTGAGGCCATGTAAACGGCACTGATTATCCTTATTTTGTTACTTTAAGTTTCATAAATCCTAAGGACTTTTTGTCAGTGTGACCACTCCAGTAATAGTAATGTTTGTGTCCAGTAATAGTAATGTTTATTTTTATGGCAATACCTCCAAAAGTCGTTTCAATAAATACGGCTATGTATGAATTCAGTTGCTTTCAGTTATGTATCAATTGAAGACACTATCCAGATCATACACAGCCAGTCAGCCACTGGTAATGGATGTATTTTTTTCTAACAGTGTTCAGTGAAAATATCACAATGCACCGCGATACATCGCAATAATTCAAGTATCGTGATGCATCGTGATAGAATCAGATCGTGGCATGTGAATCGTGATTCGAATCGAATCGTGACTTCTTTGGCAATACCCACCCCTACCGTGAAGGCACCAACACGCACACACATCCAGACACGGTGCATCTGCAGGACGGTCCGCTGACCTTCAGTCCCAGTTTGGGACGACAGACCAGAGCTCTGATAACAGTGATGCAATCACTCCTGCAGCTCCTGCAGGTCCTCTGGTGCACGTTTTCCACATTCCAGCTTGTTGCACATCAGGTGATTTGTAAACTCCTCTCTGGTCTGGATGCAAACCAAATCACATATGAATCACTCCCCAGGAGTGAATGCTGCTTGTCGGGACTTTGATGCAATCAACTGGTTTCCTTATATAGGACATTTTTGACCAATCTGTATAATCTGACCCAATCTGTATAATATGATTGAACTTGACTTTGTAAAGTGCCTTGAGATGACATGTTTCATGATTTGGCGCTATATAAATAAAATTGAATTGAATCGAATCGAATCATTCCTTCTGGTTGCATCCCAACATTTTTTACAAAAGATTTTTATTTTTTATTTGTATCATCTCAAATGCTGCAGATCAGGCCACTTCTGCAGTCATCACAGGCTGTAGTGGATGTTTGTTTTTTTACTGGAAGTATAGCCACAGCACAGCAAATAGGAGGAGGAGCTCTGCTCGTTGCTTCCAAAATGCATTTGGTTTTGTTTGAATTTTAGCAAAAAATAATTTGCTATAGCCTCGACTACAGACATTCTGCTGCATGTGCACCGTTCAACGTGAAAATTTATGTACCTTGAGAGAAATGTGAAACTTCTATGTGATGTTTCCTGAATAGATAATGTTTTAAAAGCTATGCTGTAACAACAGTGTTGTTTTTTTCAGTTAAAACTTTGGCAGCTGTGGTTACAGTAAAAATGTAAACCAGTTTAAAAACCCATCTGTATATTTTACACTATAGAAACTGTGGACTGCTTTTTATCATTAAGTGAGTACTTAGCATCTATTTTTTGTGGTGATAGCAGCCTGTATATTTTAAATTATAAAACTGTATTAGTAAAGATTATTATCTTTTGTTATCTGTTTTAAATGTATAACAGGTTTTTTTTATCATTTTTTGGGGGGCATTATTTATTATTATGAAAGTAGGTTAACAGGTTATCTGAGAGAGAAGCCATGTGGCAAATAACCAAAGGCTGGAATTACACTGCAAAAACATGACTAAAAATAAGTAAAGTTTTCTTGAAATTAGTGTATTTGTCCTTGACTTGAGCAGCAAGTTTACATGATCTGCCAATGGAATAAGATTTTTGCACTTAAAATAGGAGCAAGTCATCTCCATCATCTTATTTCAAGTGTAGTTTACCTAATTATCTTATTTTAGGTGTAAAAATACTCATTACATTGGCATATCATCTTATTTTCCTGCTCAAATGAAGGAAAATACACTAATTTCAAGAAATGTTACTTATTTTTAATTAAGTTTTTGGCAGTATTACCCTGGGTTCAAAGCCGAGGACTAAGGTCTCTGTACGTGTTACCCTAACGCCACCAGCGCGCCCTCGTTGTTACCTTAAAATACATAAATTATGATTATAACCAGCGCCATGGCTACTTTTTAAAAAAATTATAATTTATGTATTTAACAGTAATAATTGTGGTGTGCTGGTGGTGCAGGAGCAGAATGCATGGCCCATGTATGGAGTCCTGAGTTGTTTGCTGCATGTCAACCCCATCTTTGTCAGCCTACTTTCAATAAAAGGGCGCAAAAAAATAGATGTTAAATACTCATTTATTGACAAGCTGTCCACAGTTTTACAATGTAAAATGTGCAGGTGGGTTGGTAAACTGGTTAACATGTTACTATATTCTTTACTGAAAAATGCCGGTAACCACAGCTGCTAAAATATTTTAAAAAACAACAGATTTTCTTTTACAGTGCTTTTTTTTTTTGCACATTTTACTTTACAACAGAAAAAAAAAATTCAAAGGTGTTGAAATGGGCTTTTATGCCAGCATAAAATAAATTTGAGTAGGAAGTCAGCATCATATTTTTTTTACATAGCATATGCACAAAATGACAATAGTTGACTAAAGAAAATTAAAATAACAGTCATAAAATAATAAATACAACAAAAAAAAGAACGGTAGATAAAATACAAAAGAGTTAAGATTTCTAAGAACTACCCATTTGTCTAGGTTTTGTAAAGAGTTTTTTATTTTAAACATTCAAATTATCCTGCGCTCTGGGTAATATGTAGAAGAACGCCATTCCACAGTGAATGGAGGTAAAATGTTGCACAGTTTTCTAAAATTTTACAAATAAAATCTATGAAGTGAGGCATGAATGTGTATTCCTGCCCGCAGGTCTAATACTTAGTGGAACCCCTTTTTTTCTGCAATGACAGCTAACACATCTAGAGACTGGCATTACTGCCTATTTTAATAACTCCATGCTACATTCTCAAGTCTCTTTCAGCCTCTAACAGGTTGTTTTCTTCCAGAATTATCCTCTATTTAGCTTTTTCCATCTTCCCTGGTCCGGCTGAAGACAAGCATCCCATCAGCATGACGCTGCCACCACCGTGTTCACCGTGGGGACGGCGTTTGGAGGCATGAGCAGCGTTATTGACACATAGCATGTTGCATATTGGCCAAAAGGTTGCTGGTCTTAAACCAGAGCCCCTTCTTCCACATGCTTGCAGTGTCCCCCTGCATGATTTGTGGCACAAAGTGCAGTTATGAATCCTTTCGCTGTGGGAAACAGCTCAAATCCGTCTAATCCCGTAATAAATGCAGCATTTATGTCCATAACGAGTGAATTTAAGCTTTTGCCTAGAGCTGTAACTACTTCCTTTTTCAGGAAGTAAATGCACAGACTGATCCTCTTTTAAACTTGTTTGCAACGTAAACACAGGAAATGAGTAAAAAGCCCTGCAGGCAAGTTTTAACAAGCAGCAACGGGAGGAGACTTAATATCTATAATTTTCCTTATATGTGGTCTGGCTTATCTCTGTCCTCCATTATTCTTTTTACGGCTGTCCTGTATTGGCAGGATAACAGATAGTTTCATGTATTTTAGTTTTTTTTTTTAGTTACCGTAGTCAGTTTTCCCACTGCAGTGCTGTCACATTTCTATTTCTGAGTGGCTCTACCACAGATTAGGATGTGTTTGTGTATCATATGCGCAGTGCTTCGTAGCCATTAGGATGCAGGCCTAGATAGGTCTGGATATTCATCTGCTGTCGACATGCGAGCTGCTGTATCAACTTTCCTCTGGGGAGATTTATTTATGCCTGCAGCCGCCCTGCTTCCCGCAAGTAAGGCACATCGGCAGAGGTTTCTGTTCTCCTTCTTATTAGGGAGAGCGTAACCTAAGCCCTGTTGGTCACCAGACTCCCTGTGGCTCTGTGCAGATGGACACACAGGTTTTTCTTTTTCAGAGTACCTAATATATCCAAACAAGTGCAACGCATTTCAATGGAGATGCACTTAAAGAGTACGAGTACATGAACTCCAAATTAAAGTTACAGACTCTGAAAAAAGAGCAAAAACAGCATTTTGGAGTAAGGATCTTCACCGTTGGTGGCACTGTGAAGGTCAAGTCAATCACTGAATCCCTAAATCACATAAAATAAATGTGGAAATGATTCTATATAATCGAGACAAAATATGTCATCACAGACATGTAAATAAAAATACACATAAAAGAAAAAAATATTAAAGTAATAGAAATCAACTAAGAATGGTCAAATTTACAATTCTCTTATATAAATTGTTACAATTAATTTAAATAATTTAACAACACTGATTATATTTACCCTTAACTAGAGCAGAGTTAGGGTAATTAACCCTCCTTAACTCCTATGATGCTGATAAATTATAAGGCAGTTACCAAAAGGTTTCATTAAATAATTAAAATTAGAAATAAATACAGAAATATTTATTTAAATATGTTATTTATGATACATTGTTAACACAATTATTTACTTTTTGAGCAAATCTACGCTTCATTTCTTTCTCTAATTGATGCAGCACATCTCAACCTTGGTTATAAACCTGGTCAGACGAGCTGATTGGTCCAAACCCGGCAGTTTAGCCAATCCGAAGTCAGGATCTTCTTTGTCTAATAAATTATCAGGAAGTTTGATGAGTTTATTATTATTACTTTAAAGTTTATTGGATTGCGTGATTTTGGCTGTTGCACAGACTTGACATTAACAGCAATGACTGTGAGAAGCTCTGTGGATCGTTGCTTTCCCAGTTTTACTGATTTTGCTGTTGATGAAAGCTTTATTGTAATTGCAGTTGTACATTCCAACAAGATTGAAGCCATCAGCCTCAGGGAGCAGCAATCCAGGGTTAGTGGTCCCATACTGGCTTTCTGCACGAGCAGAATGAACTGGACATCTTCTCAGAATGAGGTGGCTTTAGTTGACCATTTCCTAAAATAACTTGGCCCGTACGGGGATCGAACCCGCGACCTTGGCGTTATTAGCACCACGCTCTAACCAACTGAGCTAACCGGCCATGAAAAAAGGATTTGTATTCATGTGAAAAAAGAAATCAATTATACTGGGGGGCCAAAAGTGATCCAATAAATAAACAAGTAATCAAATAATGTGAGCTATCTAACATAGACAACTAAATAAATGAGTCATTTTTCACAGTTAAATGTGTGCAAGTCAATCACTGAATCCCTAAATCACATAATTAAATGTGGAAATGATTCTATATAATCGAGACAAAATATGTCATCACAGACATGTAAATAAAAATACACATAAAAGAAAAAAACATTAAAATAATAGAAATCAAATAAGAATGGTCAAATTTATAATTCTCTTATATAAATTGTTACAATTAATTGAAATAATTTAAACAACACGGATTATATTTACCCTTAACTAGAGCAGAGTTAGGGTAATTAACCCTCCTTAACTCCTATGATGCTGATAAATTATTAGGCAATTACCAAAAGGTTTCATTAAATAATTAAAATGAGAAATAAATACAGAAATATTTATTTAATATGTTATTTATGATACATCGTTAATACGATTATTTAGTTTTTGAGCAAATCTACGCTTCATTTCTTTCTCTAATTGATGCAGCACATCTCAACCTTGGTTATAAACCTGGTCAGACGAGCTGATTGGTCCAAACTCGGCAGTTTAGCCAATCAGAAGTCAGGATCTTCTTTGTCTAATAAATGATCAGGAAGTTTGATGAGTTTATCATTATTATTATTACTTTAAAGTTTATTGGATTGAGTGATTTTGGCCGTTGCAGAGACTTGACATTAACAGCAATGACTGTGAGAAGCTCTGTGTATCGTTGCTTTCCCAGTTTTACTGATTTTGCTGTTGACGAAAGCTTTATTTGTGATTGCAGTTGTACATTCCAACAAGATTGAAGCCATCAGCCTCAGGGAGCAGCAATCCAGGGTTAGGGTTCCCATACTGGCTTTCTGCAGGAGCAGAATGAACTGGACATCTTCTCAGAATGAGGAGGCTTTAGTTGACCACTACCTAAAATAACTTGGCCCATACGGGGATCGAACCCGCGACCTTGGCGTTATTAGCACCACGCTCTAACCAACTGAGCTAACCGGCCATAAAAAGTGTCAATGTACGCATGTGAAAGAAAGAAATCAATTATACTGGGGGGCCAAAAGTGCAGAAATGATCCAATAAATAAACAAGTAATCAAATAATGTGAGCTATCTAACATAGACAACTAAATAAATGAGTAATTTTTGACAGTTAAATGTGTGCCTGTCAATCACCGAATCCCTAAATCACATGATTAAATGTGGAAATGATTCTATATAATAGAGACAAAATATGTCATCACAGACATGTAAATAAAAATACATATAAAAGAAAAAAAGATTAAAAATAATAGAAATCAAATAAGAATGGTCAAATTTACAATTTTCTTACATAAATTGTTACAATTAATTGAAATAATTTAAACAACACTGATTATATTTACCCTTTACTAAAGCAGAGTTAGTGACTAAACTCCTATGATGCTAATAAATTATTAGGCACTTACCAAAAAGTTTCATTAAATAATAAAAATTTGAAATAAATACAGAAATATTTATTTAAATATGTTATTTATGATATATCGTTAATAAGATTATTTACTTTTTGAGCAAATCTACGCTTCATTTCTTTCTCTAATTGATGCAGCACATCTCAACCTTGGTTATAAACCTGGTCAGACGAGCTGATTGGTCCAAACTCGGCAGTTTAGCCAATCAGAAGTCAGGATCCATTTTAAGACCAGTAAGGGCAGTTTTAATAATTTGATGGTGTGCTGTTACACATGAACTTTATGTTGAACAGTTGAATGAAAACCAAAGAAATTATACATGATGCAACATGTGGTGAAATCAGATTTTAAGAAATAAAATCTTTGTCTAATAAATTATCAGGAAGTTTGATGAATTTATTATTATTATTACTTTAAAGTTTATTGGATTGTGTGATTTTAGTCGTTGCAGAGACTTGACATTAACAGCGATGACTGTGAGAAGCTCTGTGGATCGTTGCTTTCCCAGTTTTACTGATTTTGCTGCTGATGCAACAGGATGTGAGTCAGCTGAAGACGTAAAGCCACCCTGAGAGGACATCAGAGCAGAGCTTCTGAATCAATACTAAGAGGAAGATGATGACGAGGAGGAGGAGGAGGAGGTTGAGAGTTGGAGAAGAAAATATGATCACTCCTTATTACTGCTTTGAGTCAATAAATCCCAGCCACACAGGAAGGTATAAGCCTGGCTGTGACTCATTAAGTCACACCACACTCTTCCTGAATATAATTTCAAATTAAACACAAATAAGGGAACATTTTTACCTTACAAAGAACACAGATGTCCTGCGAGAAGAAATGTTAATATGTTAAATCGTTCCCGTTTAAAGTAGTCTGCAACAGACTATCAATTATCTGATCAAATACATTGATACTCTATTAGCATTTGGACATTTTATCAAGATCATTGGCTTCAGGGTATTTTGTTGGGTTTTTAAATGACAGACGAGCATAAAAAATATCAGAAAGATAAACGATAAGTTGCTTTGTTCCGGTAATTTGAGAAAAAAATAATTATGTGCATTCGTGTTTACTCCCCTGGAATCTGAGACCAACTGAAAACAACTTTTCTTCAGTTTTCACCTAAACATTAAACTTTGTCCAGCTGTTTTAACTCATTATAAAGGCAGATGTGCACTGCAAAAACGGATCTAAAAATAAGTAAAATGTTCTTAAAGTTAATGTATTTATCCTTGATTTGAGCAAGTAAATACGATTATCTGCCAATGGAATGAGTATTTTGACCCCTAAAATAAGATAATTAGACATCCTGCACTTGAAACAAGATGATTGAGATGAGTTGAAACAAGCTGAAAATGAGAAGACCCATAGCACATAAATAAACAGCACAGAAATGATGCAAGCACAAATATAAACGAAACCAAAACCTTCCAGGATCAAAACAAATATTCGGTGTAAGTCATATTTCACCAGCAACACAAGGCTCTCATTCTCATTTCTGCTCTTGGATCCAAGTCCACCAAAAAAAGCAGCAACATTTAGCAATGAAAGTTAAACTAAAGCTCATCACATTCCTGTTGATCCTCTGTCGTGTCTTTTTTTTTTTTTTTTTTTTTTTACCTCCTCTGATTGTTTGGAGCCAATGTTGAAGCCTCAGGACTCTGTCGCAGTATTTATGGGAGGAAGGAAGAGAGGCAGAGGTCAAAGCTGGCTTTTTGTGGCGAATCAGGTTTCAGTTATGTTGCTGCAGGCTGGAGAATGTTTGACATTTTCTGCAGTTTTCTTTTTGTTTTTATGTTGATATTTAATGATAATGCTGACAAATTATTTAGTTTTCATTACAGATAAGCTTTAAAACTTGTTTTTTTTTTTTTGCCTTTGCTTTTTGCTGTTGCTTGTGTTACAGAATTGTAAATACTTTTTTTTTTTAAACTCAAGAAATGGCAACAGATCAGAGATTCCTTACAACAAACCTGTGAACTCTGAAGCATTCGCTGCTCAGTCTTTACTTTGGAAAGCACATAAAATATGTCATAATCTAAATACTTTAACTTAGAGTCACTGAAGGATATATACAAATCTTTTTTTCTTGCATACTTACATTTTTCACAATTTTGTATGTTTATATGCTTCACATTGTCACAGCTGGGATCAGCTGCCTTGCAGCAAGAAGGTCCTGGGTTCCAATCCTGACCCTAGGCTCTTCTGCATATAGTATGCATGTTCTTCCTGTGAATGCTTGGGTTCTTTGTTAGAGTAATTATTCTCTCTAAGGTTCCCTTAGGTACAAATGCATGGTTGTGTCTCTGTGATGAGCTGTTAACTTGTCCAAGTTGTACCAAACATCCAGCCTAATACTGTAACTGCTGGAAATCAGCTCCCCTACGACTCTGAAAGAATAAGTAATAATGGTCGTACGGATGGATGGAAAACCAAATTATACTGATGATATTCAGCCCCATACTCATTAAAAAGTGTATAGGACTACATAATTAAGAGGCAAAAATTCCCCATAACAGCCGTTAGTGGCCAACTGGTTGGGTTGGTCAGGTTGAAGCCTTTTTTTCTCGTAGTGTAACAGTGCTGCCGTATATCTTATTATACGGTTTATAAAGTTTATTTGTATATTACATTCCAGCAGCAAGGCGGTTTAAAGTGCTTCACATCTTGAAAACTTAAAAACATCATAAACACATCAAAACAGTCGCTGGTTGTGAGAACAGCAACAAACGTTAAATATTATCAGAGGGGAAAAGATCAGATATGTTGGTCAGTGTTCCTGTTATTATGGCAGAAAGAAGCTCTAAATTGGTGGGTTTTCAGCCTTGATTTAAAGGAACTCAAAGTTTTGGCTGATTTGCAGTTTTCTGGAAGTTTGTTTCAGATTTTTGGAGCATAGGAACTAAATGCTGCTTCTCCATGTCTGGTTCTGGTTCTGCAGAGTAGACCAGAACCAGAAGATCTGAGCGGTCTAGATCAGGGGTGTCAAACTCATTTTGGTTGAGGGGCCGCATTCAGCTTAATCTGATCTCAAGAGGGCCACACGAGTTAACTCATTGCAAGATTAAATAGAACTAATAAATGTGGACTTGTTGTTGATTTTTATATTAAGTTAATTTCACTTTTACACAAAATATTATGAATAATCTCAGCGTTTTTAAGAAAAGTATGTGCAATTTCAACAATACTTTTACTCAGTTAAACATTTACTTGTGCATTATGCATAAGAACTGATCACAGTGATTATACAATGTTGAAAAACATTTATTCACATTTTTTGGAACTTAAAAACACTGTCCTGCATGATAAAATACATCAAACAGATAAAAATTAAGAAATTATTTGAATTTTCCCACACCTGAAGCTTAATCTGCTAATTAAAACACAGCGCCCCTCGTGGACAATATAGGAACTGCATATTTTCAATTAAATGAAGTACATGTTTTTTTCAATAATTGTTTTATCATTCCCTTCCTTTTATCTTGTCCACTTGTGAAAGTCAAATCTGATGAGCTCTTTGTGGCATCTTATTACCACATTGCCAGACAGGACACTGAAAAAAAAAAAAAAATATATATATATATATATATATATATTTTTTTTATAATGATAATGCATTTAGCCACAGGGCCGGACTAAATTGTTCGGCGGGCCGGATCCGGCCCGCGGGCCGTATGTTTGACACCCCTGGTCTAGAGGGTTTGATACAGCAACAACAGGTCTTTAAGGTATTTAGGTGCTAAGCCGTTCAGTGATTTATAGACTAACAGAAGTATTTTTATATTTGAGACTCTGATTCTGTTTTAAAGTCTATTCTGTGAGCTGCAGGGATCCAGTGTGAGGACCTCAGAACCGGGTCGACGTTCTCTATCTGGAATCAGCTGCAGCTGTCTGACTGAATAAAAGTTTGAAACAGCGTTGTCGTTCCAAACTTTCACTCGCTTCCAGCTCAACAAACCAATCGAGTCTGGACCAACAAGCACAGACGGCGCCGTACCACCCCTTAAACCATTTCCCAGACAGCTTCACCACACGTATCCTTCCGCTCATATAGATCCTTTACTATAGATCAATATTACGATAAAGCTGACCCGGAAACACATCAATAAAAATATATCATCTAACAAAAGCATGATAAAACTTTGAGCCCCCCTGTAAACACTTCAGGTGGGTCTGGGTTGAAAAAAAAGGATATATATGTGTGAAAAAAACTCATAATTTCCACTGTTAAGTATGGCAGAGAGTCTGTGATACTGAGGGCCTGCTTTATCAGAACTCCTCAATGATCCCAAATTTATGGCCAAATCAATGCAAAATTGACATCAGATTTCTTCTCATTCAATAAAGAGCATTAAAAGTATTTTAACATGGATGTTTCCAGAGCTTCCCCTCCGTGGACACTTTTAGAAAATGATTGAACGAACGCCGGAGAATCTCTGACAGCCGCTCCGTCTCTCTCTGCAGCTTATAGGCCGGCTCACTTCCTGCCCGACCTCTAATGCACAGAGGAGAGAGCTGCAGCGATGGGATCTCTGCGAAAGGCTTATATGTCTCCTGCAACTCACGTCAACAGTTGCGGACCTCACTGTTTGCAATCAATACGAGAGAGAGGAGAGTTTCCAGTAACTCAGAGAGCGTGCGTGCAGCTTGTCGCACGATGTGCAACACAAACATGAAGCATGGTCTGCATGCACAACCGGGGCTTTACCAAATGGCTGATGTGGGCATAAAATTGTGTAAAACCTAAACCAGGCCGCATGGACTGTAGGGAGGGTGAAAAATAAAGACATAACGGGTCTATAATAGACAGATGTGTGTATCGTCATTAGCTTGAGATGATTTTGTAAATAAATGTCTTCTACAACATTTTAAAGACACAGTTATGGTCTTTTATCTGTTTATTATTATGATTATTATTATGGTACTTGTATTGTGTTTTTATTATTATCTATTTATTTTTTGTATTTATGTATGTATTGGTGTATTGGACCATGAGTCCGGAATAAAGTCTATCTATCTATCTATCTATCTATCTATCTATCTATCTATCTATCTATCTATCTATCTATCTATCTATCTATCTATCTATCTATCTATCTATCTATCTATCTATCTATCTATTATTATTATTATTATTATTATTGTTATTATTATTATTATTATTATTTTAAGGTGCACCATGCAAGAACATACATAAATGTTAGTGCAACTCTTTGCTTAGAGTTTATTGTTTATTTGTTTGTTTCTGTACTTTTGGTTGATGGTTCAGGGTTCTTGGATCTTTTATTTTATTTTATTTAATTGTCTATTTATATGCAGGTTCAGTTAAGAGATGACAGAAAAATCCAACGATTTCCATGTAATACAAAAAAAAGAAAGAAAAAGAAACAGACCTGATTTGCACAAAAGACTAAAAATAAAAATGACATTGAGACGCAACACCACTGATGGCCACTAGATGTCAGTTCCAAAACATCTTTTCCTTCAACTGTTGGCCAATACGATGGAGAAGAGACTGAGTGATGGAAACCGGGTGAGCCTAGTCATCAAACGGAGGATAATAGACTGATGATGTCACAGAAACATGGATAACATGGAAGTACTTTAAACATATAGAAGTAAAGAGAGCTAGAAATAGAAAATACAAAAACAACTCAAGATACACCACCCAGAAATACCGAAGTCAGGGAAATGTAAATCACAAAGTTCATGGGTTCGTGACACATTAGAGAAAAAGTCAATGTTGAGAAGTAATTGTTTTGAAAAAAAAAGCCTTAATGGCACAATAACTGGCTCCCACTGTTAACAGTTTGTATAATTAATGCTTAATTTTATCTTTAACATGCATTAAGGATGGAGGATGTGTGCAGAGGGAGAGACTAGTTCATGGAAGAAGATTGATTTTGTCCCTGATTAACCATTTCTGTGTTGATTTGGTTGGACTTTTTAGATTATTATCCAGCTTAAAGCCCTATAAACGACTCATTTTCAGTTTTTCTGACAGATATCACTAGATGGTCTGTGTAAAACGGACTCAGGCAAGGTTTCCATGGCCCACAGCATCACAGCCCTAACATATAACAGTGTCACACATTTTAATCCTTTGTTTCATTTTAAACCAACCTGCCTTTGTTGCATAAATAACACATTTCACTCTTATCTAACCAAAAGCACAGCGTTCTAGTTAAAGTCCTACTAGAAGAGTTTGGTCAACATACCCAGTTACGTTTTGTAATGGCAGGACAAAAATAAAAAATTTTTGGCATGACTTTTAATGATATCATCTAAATTATTGTCTTGGAGACTTGGTGACCCGCTCTCTGCAGCTGCAAACTCTTTTATTTTAGCACTTTTTACACATATTTACCACATGCTTGTGCTGCCATCAGCATGTCTACTATCTAACCATTATTAAGTGTGCTGTGGCAGCAGGTGGTTATGCTTCACATATTATTGTACAGTTTTGGAATAGATAGCTACGATCTTGTGGGGAAATAAAAACAGAAACTGGCGGTATGAAGATACATTTTGGTGCATCTGTGCCTATTTGGCAGAGTGGGCTTCAAAATATGAGGATTTTAGGTGTTGCATTTTACGAAAAACAAACTGCATGTGGTTTGATTGCATTGCACTTGGGTGCAGAAGACAGCAGATGGCAGCAGTGGCCTTTTGGTTATGACGGCTTGAGTGGCACAAAAGATGCAGAAATTGCCTAAATATGTTCACAGCTCCATTAAAAAGATCTTTGCTGCAAATAATCAGCTTGTCTCTCTTGAGGAATACAGCTTGATCTCAAAATATTGGATTTAAAAAAAAAAACAGCAGATCAGCATCGCTGAGATTAGAGCTTCGTAACCAACTGCTCTCCATCAGACTTTACAGCTTTATGTTATTTTGAAAAAAGTTATCCTCACGCAAGTTAGAATAGATGCCATTCGGAAAACATTAAGTGGCATTATTTTTCTGTCTGGAATAAATTAAACAACTGTTTTTTTTTTTCCTGCTGAGACTCTGGAGGAAGGAATCAGATGTTGTGTTGGCAGCTTTTCTCCCCAAAAAAGGCTCCAACCAATCCCAGCATGTGCAGAGACCACATTAAATGGAGTTTTGTTATCCAAAAGAGGCAAGTCTCAGTTTTTTTTACAACATCTAGCCTTTGCAAGCAAAACATATAGCACATATGTTACAGATTTGTGACTCTCCGCACATGTGTGAAAGGACTCTGCCAGCACTCCACCTCCAACAAGCCTGGCACTCACCAACCGAGCCGTTTCAGCCGGTTTCATCACACACACCCACAGCCCTTCCACTCAAAATGAAGCCCAGCCGCTCCATGCCAAGCATCGCATAAAATAATCACAGTGATTTTATTTATCATCGATCAGGATGGGCTTGTAGGCCATTTGGAAGGTGATTCATTCGTTAGTTTTTCATTTGGGGTTATTTATGTGAGCAGACTGACGCGGTGAGTCAGTCCTGGTGGAGACCGAGGTGGGAGGAAGGCAGCAAAGGTCACGGGGGTCTGGTGCATTACGTACTTCTGCAACGATGGGTCCGTAACAAACATTTTGGCTCATTGTCCTTTTGCAGGAGCTTCTAACAAGCGAGCACGAGAAGAACCTTCCCTTTCCTCTCTCTCCTATTTTATTTAACTGCTCTGTCTGATGCTTTTGGGCCAAACAAAGAGGGACATTCTAAAACGCTTAACGTGAAAAAGCTTAACGTGGCTTAAGGTAGGAAAACAACGAGGAATCATCACCAAATTTCGCATGGCCATATCTTGTCATGAAGACTTAAGCCTGTCAAAAAAAATAAAATAAACCGAAATCCAACGATTATAGAAGATATCTCACATTAACGTTTTCTTCTTCATTGGCGCCTATGGCGAGAAAAAGGCTTAACGTGGTTTAATGTACTTAAACAATGCTCAGTGATCACCAAATTTCTCTTATATATTGCTTACCATAACCACTTAAAACTGTCAAAAAATCAAACCCAAAGTCCAATTATTATGGACATTATATGACATTAAGTATTTCATAGGCATAGAGGCTGGCTATATGAAAGCAGAAACGCTTAATGTTAGATAACGTCCATAATAATTGGACTTTGGGTTCGATTTTTTGACAGTTTATGTGCTGATTAGGAGCAATATGAAAGAGAAATTTGGTGATCATTGTTTTCCTACCTTAAGCCACGTTAAGCTTTTTCACATTAAGCTTTTTCATGTTAAGCGTTTTAGAATGTCCCAACAAAGAGATTCCGGGTGTCGGGATGAGCAAACAAGATCTGAGAAAAGAGCTGCAGCAAAGCTTCACATTTGTTTTATTTCATAATATTCTGTAAGCACAAACCGTTTTAAATTAGCTTTACCCTTTAAATACACGTAAGCCTTTGACAAATTGGCTTCTTTTATGGGTTGTTTATCCCCACGAGTGTCGGAGCAATCAGTCCCCCTTTCAAAGGAGGAAATAAAGTTTCAGGCGAAGGTATTACACAGTCTGGGTTTACATCGTTAATTAAAACCCAGAATTGGGTCAGTTTCATTAACAAATAGGTCCTGAGGTAATTTAACTGTCAGCATCAGGTAGATTATGTGAGTGTCTTCCTGCTGGGAGGAGACTGTGTGTGTCTCGGTGAGGGTGTAGTCAGATTCTTTGTCTCGTGGGGACATAAATTACACGTCTGCATTGCAGGGACTCGGTTTTGTTTTCGGTGACAAAAAAAAAAAAATGGGACACATAAACTAATAAAATGTTACGGTTTCCCACGAATCTCCTCTCATTTGCAGCTTCGGGGAAAATCTGAGTCTTGTTTGGATTAAGAGCATGTTGAAAGCGTCCCGTTGGGCTGTGTAAATAATGATTAGGGATATAAATGTGCAATAAATAAATAAAACTTGGTCATTCCAGGCTCTGTGGGACTTCTTCTTGGTCTTCGAGGAGCATAGCTTTGAGTAAAATGAACTCTGTTTAAATGGTAACCAGCTTTCTCTAAATGTTCAAATGTTTTCTGTGGCAATAGGAACCCTTTAAATCATGTTTAGTCCTTGTTTTCAGGCTGTTGTAGAAAAAAAATTGTTTTTATATCTTTTAAGCAACTCCAAGCTGACTTGTGTATTATCTAAACAAATGTAAAACCTAAAGAACAGTTGCCTCATAAGGTTAGTATGAGTTCCCTTTAGAATATATATATATATATAATATATATATATATATATATATACATATATATATATATATATATATGTATATATGTATATGTATATATATGTATATATATATATATATATATATACTGTTTTTTATATATACATATATATATATGTATGTATATATATATGTATATATGTATATATATATATATATGTATATATATGTAATATATATATATTAATATATATATATGTATATATGATCTAATATATATATATATTATATATATATATATATGTATATATGTATATATGATATATATATATATATATATATATATATATATATATATATATATATATATAACATATATATATATATATATATATATATTCTAAAGGGAACTCATACTAACCTTACGTGGCAACTGTTCTTTAGGTTTTACATTTGTTTAGATAATACACAAGTCAGCTTGGAGTTGCTTAAAAGGTATAAAAACGGATTTTTATACTGTGGATGATATATATATATATATATATATATATATATATATATATATATATATATATATATATAAATAGGTCTTCTTAGAAGCAAAATCTCCCAGATAAAAGTAGATATTAATAATTCATGATTATGGCTCTTTTCTAGCCTGATTGGGGTTAGCTCATCTAACAGATCTTTTGGCTCAAAAGTGACTCCTTTCTAAAAAATAATATACTATTTCAATAACAGATGCAAACAGCCAAATGTTTTACAAAACATTCAGTTAATTAACAGCACAAACAATATGAATAAAATAAATATTTAGGAAAAATATATGTATACAAAGGATAATAACAAAGCTTGAATAATGTGTCATGAAGTTACCACAGATATTTATTTTGATTAGTAACACAAATCTATTCAAGAAAGACTGAAAACAATTTTATTCCACAAACATCTAATATGTTATGACACCTCTACGTGCTTTAAAAGTGGATGGTTTGCAGGCATTTTTCTTATAATCTTCTTACAGTCTACCGCCGAGGTGGGATCAACAGAGCAGCCTGAGACCTTTAAACAGGAGGTTGCAGCATCACATGGGTCTGGTGAGGGATTTAGAGAAAAATCATCCCTTCCACTGCATGGATACTGTCTGCAGTCAGATACACCCGGATCTGGCCGTCCATGCGAGTTCGTCCAGACAGCGAACCACATGAGGCAAATAAAAAAATCCTAACCTGTCATCTCAGGACCTATAGCAGGTTCCTGCTACTGTTGATGTCAAAGTACATTCCTGTACCGTCACAAAAAGGTTTGTGAGAGAAAGAGAGAGAGATCACGGACAAATCCAGTACCACCGCCTCTGGAATGATGTTTGCACCAGAACCTGTTTAGCAGAAACCCAAACAGAGTGGTCAGGACAGAGAACGTCACACTGAAGTGTGAGCTGGAAGTGTTATGGCGGGCGTTTCTCTGCCGCATCAGGACCCGTTTAGCGCACCATCACATGATCCTCCAGGATCTCTGCTGTGTAGCAGGGGGGTGCCTTTGGGAAACGTGAAACCATTTATCCATGTCTTAGACTTAGACAACTTTATTTGTCATTTTGTATGCACAGAGCGCGTACAGAACGAAATTTCGTTGCACACAGCTTTGTAAATTGCAGTAAAAGTTAGATTACAGTTTTAGGTGCAGCAGAGATTTAAAAGTAAACATAGATTTAAAATACACTATAAAAAACAATTGAAGTGTAAACAATGCAGGAGAAGGTCACAGTATACAAACCATTGAATGTGCGGAATTGGGTTGTGCAAGGGTGCTTTTAAGGACTAAGAGTTCGGTAGCATTTATAATGCTAGATGGAGATGCAATGATGCAAAGTGTGCAAATATGCAAATGTTGTGCAGAGTTTATGGGTTGTAGTTCAGCCATTCAACAGCAGTTCAATGTGTTAAATAACCTCAGCGCATTTTGCAGGGACCACTTGACCTTACAACCATGTTTTTTTTTTTTTTGACTGCGGGAGGAAGCAAGTGTATTTGTAAAAAACCCGAACATGCACGAGGAGAACATATAAAGCCCATCCAGAGGGAGCCCAGGCTGGGATTCAAAGGTTCTGTAGCATCCGCTGCAGGTCCACCAGGTTCTGCAGCAGCTTTTCCCCCGCTGTCATCCGACTGTTGAACTCTAAACTGGACTCTGCATCACATTTGCATCTTTATTTAGTACTACAAACGTTGCTGAACATTCATTATCCATTTGCCTTTTTGCACCATTATTGCCTTTTTTGCACCATTATTTTTGCACATAAACAAATGGCTGAACATTCTTCCGTATGTTGTTCTTGCACACTGTTTTTCTCCTGCACTGTTACATTCTGATCACTGCTGCAATTTGTATTGTAATGTCGCCATATTCCACTTGCAATCCCATTACACTGTCGTAAGCCGCATGCAACGAAATTTTGTTTTGTATGCACTCTGTTCATACAAAATGACAATGAAGTTGTCTAAGTCTAAGTCAATGACAGTGATCATAGCACTAAATGCATCAAGGACTGCCTGTAAACTCAGATCAAGTAATTCAGAGAATTCAAGAGGAGTATTTGTGTTTTTGGGGGTTGCATGCTTTCACAGCCATACACTTTCCTGAAAAAGACTGTAAAGAAGCAACAAATCTGGGTTTTTTCAACCCTCATCCAGCCATGGAATAGAAAGTTAACGGACTTCATTAAGCTCCTATTTATTTAGTTATGTTTGCAACAAATGGTTAGTTATAAAATACTTTTGTATTTATGATTTTCTAACGTTTTCTAATTTGTGTGCATTCTGTTATATGGTTTGCAACTTTTAAAGGAACAAAGCAAGTCCCCAGAAGAGTTGACTTGTGGGTCTAAGGTAGGGGTGGGAATATATCCTATTGTTTATCGTTGTTTTGGAAAATTTCTTACCGTGATAAGAAATTTTGGTTATTTGTGATAATGATAAACTTTAAGTAATGATGTTTAAAAAAAAAAACATTTAACTTATGAGAAAAATATTGTTTTCACTATTTCTTCCAAGAAAAAAATCAATAAATTCAAAAATATGATTGAATACAGTGTCTTAATTGGTTTTAGTGATTGTTATGTAACTGCTGTCCCAAAGAAGCCTGTGTCAAATGGGCATGTTTTTCAAGAGCAATAATTGGTATTGGTACTCCCTATTTTCCCCCAGTAACTAGGGAATATGTGCGCTACAGCATCGAATAACAAGGATTTTCTCATGTTCAGGGGGGGCTTAAAACGTTTAAAATGTCTAATGCCATATACTTTTATGTTATGTTCTAAAACTATCAAGTATTGAGAAAGTCATGTGCTGAAATATTTTGGATTTTATTCATTTAAATATATATATTTAACATTTATAAATATATAAATAACAATATACAAAAACATATATTTACATATGTGTATACATATATATACATATATACACATACTTATATATATATATATATATATATATATATATATATATATATATATATATATATATATATATATATATATATATATATATATTTAATATGAATAACATGTAAAATATTTCAGCACCTAATTTCCTAGTAGTTGATAGTGTTAGTACATCCACTGACTGTAGAATTACCTGTGAAACGTTTTCACTCAGCCAGAAAACTGCTTGTTGTTGCAAGCAAATCCTGTGGGATTCTGTGAGAGTAGGGAGTAGCAAGATGGTGGGTTATATATAGCTCGGTGGGTTGCACGCATTCACATTCATAGAGTTTCCTGAAAAAGACTGTAAAGAAGAAATAAATCCTTTTTTTTTTTTTTTTTTTAAATCCTCATATTTTACCACAATAAAATATCGTTATAAGATTTTAAGTCCATAGCCCCCGCCTGTGGCCAGAGGGTCAAATGGTTAAAAACCTCAACGCTCAGGGATGGGGCCAGGGCACCCTGACTACTATGGCTTTAGACTCGCCCCTGCGTCTGAGTGTGTGTGTGTGTGTGTGTGTGTGTGCGCGCGTGCGTGCTGGGGTCATTGCTGGAATGAATGTCCTCTCAAGTGATGTAAAAAGGAACGCGCGCGCGCGTGTGTCTGTCGGCGGCGGACTCCCCCATCAAAACCAAGATGGCGGCGGAGCGCGCGCAGCCGGCTCGGCTCGCTGAGTGACGGACAGACAGAGGAGGCAGCCTCCCTCACGGTGGGGGACTAACGGATAGGAGACCAGAATAAAACGGCAGTCCTCCCGGCTGAGCAGCGCGCCTTCGCCCCACAGCAATGCGGCTGCACCGATAAACCACCACCGGCGGCGGGGTGGGGGAAGTTGTGACCGATTTTGACGTTCATAAGCGGGTAAGTAGGGACCGATGGACCGTTACCGAGAGACTGTGGAGGGGGTTTACCGAGCAGCTGCTGCCGCCCGGCTGCGGCTCCGAAGTAACGGTCACATTATGCTAACTCTGCCCGGTTGTTCACCGCTGCGCTCCCCCCCCGGTTTAAGCCGAAGGTTGTTCCACAGGTTGTTGGATGTGACTGGGTCTACGTTTGAGCAGGTAGTCGATCAAACCACATCAAACCCATCACGTCAGCCGGTCTGAAACCCGCTAAGCGTGCGGTTCCCGGCTAAAAATAACCCTCCACATTCTCTCTGCACCTTCCAACTTGAACGCCTGTTGTGTTTTTAATTAGCTTTCCCGTTCAGAGGATGCAGAAGTTGCACTGATTGCATGCTGGTGCTGCGAGTGATTTGTTGCTGAAAGACTGAAGGGTTTGTCAGTGGAAAAGGTTTATTTTTTATTTTTTTTATTTTCTGTCAGCTGGTGGCAGATAAGTGACAGCGTGGTGAGTTTATGCAAATGCAGCCTTGCAAATAAAGAGCATGTGGAAGTTTAAGTCATATCTCATTGACTCCATCAATGAAAGTGAAGCTAAAGCAGCAGGGGCGGTTCTTGCATGAATGGGGCCCTGGGTGGGGTTTTCCCCTCTGCTGCCCTCCCTATACAGCCATTAACTATGTTACGGCCATAAACGTATTTATTCAGCGGTGCCTTGACTTATGCACTGCAAAAAGGGAACTAAAATTAAGTATATTTCAGTGTATTTTTCCTTGATTTGAGCAGCTAAATAAGACTATTTGCCAATGGAATGAGTATTCTTACCCCTAAAATAAGGTTATTAGCTATTCTGCACTTGAAATAAGATGGTGGAGATGAATTGTTATTATTTTAAGTGCAAAAATCCTATTCCATTGGCAAATAGTCTTTATTTAGCTGCTCAAATCAAGGAAAAATACACTAATTTCAAGAAAATTTTACTATTTTCAGCTCCCTTTTTGCAGTGTAATTGGGTCTGTGACGGAGCTCTTAATTCAAATTATTTGCATGTCAAATTAACTTTTCCCATTGAAATATTCTTGCAACGCCATTAATCCCTTCTGAATCACTCCAAAAACACCACTATTATAATTTTTTTTTTGTTGTTGCATGATTTTGAATAACCAAAAATGTACATTTAAATAATGAACACAGTATTGCATAAAAACACAATGCAATAAGATTCAACAAAGCCGCTCCACTAAATAGATATTCTGAGCATTACGGTACACTGTCACTACCTGATAGGACCCCTGAGCTGTCTACCAGACTGCCTGACTGTAATGTCTAAACTAGAAGTGCAATCATGTAAGGCAGCCTGGAGTATGCGCTAGCAACAAGAAACCTAGTAAATTAATTCAATAAATAGTAAATATAACAGTTTATTTTGGTCTTATGTTAGCAACAGGGCAGTGTAGTCCAACTACTCTGTCCTACCATCAGAGACGGATAGAGAGCTGTGGACAAAGACAGGCGCACTGCAAAAAGGAACTAAAACAAAGTAAAATTTCCTTGAAATTAGTATATTTTTCCTTGATTTGAGCAGCTAAATAAGACTATTAGCCAATGGAATGAGTATTTTTTTTATCCCTAAAATAAGATTAGATAAGATGATGGAGATGAATTGTTCCTATTTTAAGTGTAAAAATCTTATTCCATCGGCAAAAGATCTTATTTACCTGCTCAAATCAAGGAAAAATACACCAATTTCAAGAACATTTTACTTTTACTTCCTTTTCTGCAGTGCAGAGTGATATTACACACTTGGGAAGAATATTTAATGTGCCTTAATATGGTGCATCTTACGGTTCAAAAAATACGGTAATTATGTTCAAATCTAAAACAGTGGTAAAAAAAATCTAATTTTCAAAATCTAAATAAAGTTAAAGCCATTTAGTGAAGTTAAAACTATAATAGAGTCACACAAAGATAAAACCGCTCAAAATCATGAACACAAGGTAAAAATAATGCGGAGAATCCCCCTTTCCATTAATGGTTTTTCGAAATGGGAAGTAAGTATTTTAACAGTACTGACTAAAAAGGAAGTAATACTATTGACAAAATGTGAACCAAATATATTTACTGTCTAAACTAAGGGGCCTTTCCAAAGTATTTAAACTCTGGGACTTTTTCATATTTTCTCATATTAAAACCACCAATTTGAATGTATTTTATAGTTGCATTGCATCTCTTAACGCTTGAATTCAAACCTCCGCCCCAGTCTAGAGCCGTTTGCGGCCTCTAACAGGTTCTCTGGCAGGAATATCCTCTATTTGGCTCCATCAAGTTCCCCATAAACTCAGAAAAGCTTCCCCGTTCCTGCTGAACGTATCCCAACAAAAAGGCAAATATTTAGGGCTGGACGATAATTCAATAACAATATATATCGATCGATAGATGTATATCCATGATAGAAAAAAAGGGTCAATAAAAAGATCAATAGAATAACAGTTTTCCTTCCTTTTGCACTCTAGCCTATCATGTGGGTTAATTGAACAGTCATTACATCCTCCCAACCAATCAAACGCCGACCCAGGATTGCTCCGTCACCAAGCTCCGCCCCCTTCAAAGAGTTCAGAGAGCACGTGTTCTTTATATAAAAATAGGTTGCTAAGCCAGGGCTGCACTTAAAATATATGTTTTCAATTTGTTGATAATTATCAATATCGATACAATATGATTTATATTTTATCAGTATGCTTTTTTTCTATGTCGTCCAGCCCTGATAGGTTTAATTTCTAATTATAACTTCGTCAGCGAAGGATCACCTTCCAGCATTTCCTGTGACGCCTGTATGCCACGTGGAAAACTGTAGAAACGAGACTTTATGTGGGTTTCTTTCAACAGTTTAATAGTCTCTTACATACTGGATAGGTTGGTAGGATCTCTGCAGAGTTACCAAAGTGGCTGCTGCTCAGAATAACGCTCTCCTTGCCTGGCTGGTCAGTTTAGGATAAGGGTTTGACTGTTAATAATAAAATAATCTAATAAAATAATCTAATTTCTAATTTTTTTTTAATCTTAAAATTGTGATTTAATGCAAATTTTTTCCAGTTTAATTTTTCATGTCTTTTTAAACATATACTAACAACAAATCAATTTGTTTCCTTGCCGTGCGTATTAGTTGCTAAAAGACCCGCAGTGTCTAAACTCGGAGCAGAAATGATTGCGTTCTGCCTACGATATATTTCAACCAAAATTGCAATTTTGACTTTTCTCTGCATTAACCACAAGCAACAAAAATGGCCTCTAAATAAAGATGTTTGCAAACAGGGACTATTTAAAACAAGAACTTTTAATGTTTCTATTAATCAGAATATTATTCAAGAGAACAGCTTTTAATTGATTTGGACATTGATTCTTGTTGAACATAAAGATAAAAAAATAATAGTTTTCCTTCCTTTTACACTCTAGCCTATCATGTGGGTTAATTTTACAGTCATTACATCCTCCCAACCAATCAAACGCCGACCCAGGATTGCTCCGTCACCAAGCTCCGCCCCCTTCAACGAGTTCAGAAAGCACGTGTTCTTTATATAAAAATAGGTTGCTAAGCCAGGGCTGCACTTAAAATCTATGTTTTGAATTTGTTCATAATTATTTTTTGTATAGATAATAAAGTGCAAAGGGCAACCAACAAGCAAGTCTATGTGTTAAACTGATTGACCAGAACTTAACGCTTTGTATGATTATATAAACTCTAAAACAAGTAATAAAATTAGATTATCTCACTGCTGCAACCGTCTTCCCTTCCATGTGGAGGCAAATCCACTTTAAACATTTTACTGACACTTAAAGGACGTGTCTGATTCACTAATTGTCACATAGACAAAAATTGCAAACGTCTGCGATTTGGAAATTGCGTTTTTTTTAAATCGCGATTATATTGAAAATGCGATTAATTGTGCAGCCCTATCTGTACGTTGTTTGTATTTTCCAAGTGTTCTGGTGTGGTGTTGGTTTTCAGGAGCTGGGTTTGGGCCCTTATGGTCAGGAAAAAGGACCTCTGGGCCCAGCAGACCAACGTTGTAGGACCAGTTTAGAGACGAGCTCTTCCTCTTCCAACACGACTGAGCACCAGAACGCAAAGCAACGTCCATAAAGACACGGATGAGAGCGTTTGGTGCTGACGACCTTGACTGGCCTGCAACCCGATAAAAAACACCTTTGGGGTTAATTGGTGCGAAGACCGAGACGCCATAGCGGACCCTGTGGAGTAAGACGGGATGTCACTTAGGTTAATATGCGAGTTTTTGGCAACATGGTGTGCGTCTGTGTGAGAGACGCTGCAAACGAAGCTGCAGAAGATGTTTGATCTCGCTGTTTTATCAGGCCTTCCTCAGAAACCGCGGTACGAGTTTTTAGGCAAACGTTATTGTTGTGATGGCTGGAAAAGCCTCTCTGATACCACAGCATCAGAAAAAGTCAGTTTAAAACACCTGAGCCTCACACCTGTACTATATATGCACAACCCTGCTCTGTTTTTAGCGATTTAATCTCAGTGTGGAAGATTGTGTTTTTTTTATTGCACATGTTGGACAGGTCCAGCCATTTGAGGCACGTCCGTTATAATGCTTAGGGGGCAGAGGGTGGTCCTTTGGGAATGCCAGAGTGCAAAGGAAGGTCAGACTGGAGATGAACGGATGTGGTCGTGCTGAAAAGGCCAACGTGGCTTGTGCTGTCGTTGCCTGACCTGGCTGTGCAGCGGTGAGTGAGACTTCAAACGGAGCAGACGAGACAGCCAGACGGTCTGCTCAGGTGACCGACGCCCCGAGGTAACCCGGATTCTTTGATAAAGCCTGCTGTCTGTGCGTCTCTGTGGGTTTTAAAACCTGAGACACACCTTATATTCCTCTTTTTGAGCACAAATAAAATGGCAGAATGGGAATGCTCTGCATGCCTGACCTGGACCGTTTCTCTGCAAGTGAGTGTTAGATTTTATTTTTTAATTGAATGCATTGATTTTTTTTTATTTTTTTCTTCTATTTGTAGGACAGAAGATGCTCTCTGTCTGTGTTATGTTTGCAGAAATAAGGTCAAAAACTGCTTCCTCTCTCAGGGGTTGCTTTGTTGTGGAGCTGTAGCAGAACTGTGACGCCAGGAAGTGATTCCCAAGTGGAGGCAACATGGCCCTTCAGCCTGTTTTTAGCTGGTGATTATTTCAGCTTTAAATAAAACACGACGGTTATAAAAAAAAAAAAAAAAAAACACTTGAAGATTTAACTGAGGAAACCCAGGCTTGGCTGCAGCCGGAGCTCAGACCTCCAGTCGAAGGGAGGGATGGAGAAGAAATGCGGAGATTAAGCAACAGTCAAAGTAATTTGCATTCCGGTCTGTTTTATTCCCCGCTTATGTGCGTGTTGAAATAGCCCGACTGCCTTTTTTTTTTTAGAAGTCCTCGCTGTCATTTTTGCTTCTGTTGCGTTAAGAAATTAGCTTTTTATTGGCGGCGCAAAATGCTGAGCAGTGACGGTTTGTAGTCTGAAAACAATCATCATGTTGCTGAATGTCACATCTGCTGTATGTCCCACAGTTTTCACATAGGGTCAACCGTACATACCCAGGCTTAAATTAATCCATATAACCTATTACCGTATAGTTCGGACCAGAAGGCGCATTAAATACACAGTAGTGGGACTACACTGCCCTGTTTCTAACTAAAGGCCAAAATAAACATAACTTTTATGTTGAATTAACTTAATAGGTTTATTGTTGCATTCATTATTACATGAATGTTCAGAAATTACAGTCAGGCAGTCTAGTAGACAGCTCAGGGGTCCTATCAGGTAGTGACACAGTGTACCGTAATGCTCTGAATATCCATTCAGTGGAGCAGCTTTGTTGCTAACCACTATAAGTCGTATTTACACATTTTAACAGATTTTTGAGCGCATTGTCCCACATAAAATCAGTCAGTAAGCACAACGGTGATCATAGATAAGGCGCACCATCTATTTATGAGTACATTTATTATTCTTTTTTTTTTATTTACCGTGTTTTTTAGCCTTACAGTCCGAAGAACACAGTAATATCTGGCTTTCTGACCCATAAAAAGTTTCAGATCAGTGAGCTTTTTGGCCAATTCTGCCTGGATGTTTGGCCACTCTTGTTGGGGTGTTGGTGGTTCTTTGCTGACGCCGCATGTTTGATGCCTCCCAGCCCGGTTATTATGTGTTTGGGATCATTTTCCCCTCAACCTTCTTAATCTGTTTAAGGAGAAGTCGAAGAATTTGGAGTCGGTCCTCCTTCTTTATTATCATTCCATCCATTTTGTTCAAATTACCTTGCAGCTCAGTCGTCGTCTCATTTGACCAGAAAACGTGTCTTTAGAAGGTATTTGGTCTGGGCATGAGGGCAGCTGGTGAAATTTCACTGGTTTAATTTGCAGTTAGGCCGTTTTTTCTTGGCTGCCATCCTTGCGGCTCATGTTTTTTTGTTGTAACGTTTTCAAATTTAGCTCTGGAGGTGGTTGTTTCCGATCTTCGGACCCAGTTTCCTTTTATCTGGGAGTGACGTTGAAAGAGTCTTCCCAATGCACCAACTCCAACCCTGTTAAAAGCACGTGGATAATTGTATTTATTACATGCACCATTTCTGGATCAGAAGGACGAATCACAATAAATTCAAACATTTGCATCGGTTCTTGTGGCACTGAAGTTTCTATATAATCGTTCAGCTGTGGAAAGTGGAGCTGAACTGATCTGACTTTCAGGCCTGATGATGAATAAATGTGGGTTCTTTCTGGAAGTGGACAGGCGAAATACGGGGGCGCGTTAATATCTTACTGCACCTTGTTTTAATGTTAAAATTACAACTCGCCTTTTGGTTAAGAAACCAAGAGGTTAGTGGAAATTCACATTAAAACAGAATTTCTAATCAGTTTAGCGAAGATTAGTCAGCCAGACTGGTGAGAAACCAGACGGGTCGAGGTCGTAGCGTGTAATTGTAAATATCGTAATGGCCGTTTGTTGAATGTGGCGGCGGATGACGCCTGCCATGTTTTCCTGTGGGAAAATCCTCGCTGCGACTTAATGAGGCCCACAGCTCCCAGTCTGGTCCAACTACTGGGTTTATTTCTTGTGCACAGAACGGTTGTTTATGTGGAGCAACACGGCGGCTTGTTTTCTCTGAAACATGGACGACACGACAGCTGCTCTCAGACGCTCACAGATTTAAACATCCCCCCGATCAATAGCCCATTAAACAAAAAAAAACACCAGCTATGACTCTTTCCAACTAATTCTGCTTAAGCAAGTGTCCCTAGAAGCTGAGCACATAACTATGGCCCCTATGTGAGGCTGGCAGTGAGACAACTCTGCTAATCCACTAATGATAATGGAGACCTCTAATCTGTTTTTTATAAGGGAAATTAGTTTGTGCTACAACTCTGTTTAAATGGATTTTCTTTAAATGTGCTCATTCTATAATGTGGAGCATGAACTCCTTGACTTTTGCTATTGTTTGGCCCTTTTTCTGTTGTGATTTTATAAAGAACAAGCGGGCACAGATGGGTAAAGACAAAGGAGGCCCTTCCTTTCAGCAGCTAATACCGCTTTTGTACCTCTCGAGGTCCCGCACCCCATGTAAACAACACGGCTACTCCCCAGCACGCCGCTGCAAAAAGAAATTGATATCGACCTCCGAGTTTTATGCTTCCATTATTCACGAGCGGACATCTTTTTTCCGTGAATGAAACTGCTACGCGTGCCACACCTGTTGCGTTCTGGCTCATCAGCGGAGACGGAGATTGACGGGGTCAGGTAGGGAAGGGCGAGTTGTTACTGTTAAAAGGCCTCTTGGTGTAAATTCAGCCTAAAATAAAGCTACAGTGGAGTGGTAGCAGGTAATTTTCCCAAAGGACAGCAGAAGTATGATTACCGTTCAGGGCTACATCATTGACTGACCTCTAACATTCACAAAAATATATATTTTACACTGCATACCCAATAAAAGGGATTTTCACCTGCTGCTGGCAACAGTAGCCATTGTATGGGCCGTGCTAGGGCTGCACAATTAATCGCATTTGCAATATAATCACAATTTTATAAAAAGAAATTTCCAAATCGCAGAGATCCACAATTCTTGGCTATGTAACAATTAATGGATCAGACGCGTCGTTTAGGTGTCGGTAAAATGTTTAAAGTGGGTTTGCTCCACATGGAAGGGAAGAGGGTCACAGCAGTGAGACAATCTAATTTTATTATTTGTGTACAGTTTATATAATCGTTTTTTTACCAGAAACTTTCAGGAATCTCACCACAGCATTAAGTGCCGGTCAGACTGTTTAATACATAGATTGTTTGTTTGTTTGTTTGTTGGTAGCACCTGATGTTTAACAAGGATTGACGTCCAACTCAATAAAAGCCATTTTCTATTATTATTATTCTGATTTAATAACAACAGTTACATTTCTTGCTTTAAATAGTCCTTGTTTACAAACATCTTTATCTTCAGGCCATTTTTGTTGCTTGTGGTTAATGCAGAGAAAAGTAAAAATTAACAGTAATGGTTGAAATATATTCGCAATTTTGATTTTTTGGCAAAATCATATGGACCTAGGCCAAACTGACAACTTTACCTTTGACTGCAGTAAGAGTTGCATGATATTAGCAAATTAGATTGAAATGTTATTGCTTCCAAACATTTTTTTAACCTGTATCACCTGGGGAACTATGGGTTGGTTACATCTGTGTGCTTTGTGAGCATCTGCTGCTGTGAGACTCTTTCCAACTGGCTAATTATGACAAAATCCATAGCAATTGGTATTTATTAGCACTTACTGCACTCCAAGCAATCTTTAGGGATATGGATGTTGCACACACTGATATTGCGATGGTGATATATTTTGTAGTCTTACGTACTGCGGTGCTGAACATGCTGAAAGTTATATTGGCATGCAAAATTGTTCATTCATAACAATTAGACATAGAAAAAACAAATATTGTATTCCAATCAGTACCTAGTGACACGAACGCACTGATGTTGCTTTGATTTATTGTGCAGCCCTGTTATTTTTTTAAAACTCTGCATTTTGTACCTGTGCAGTTACCTTGAGAATAAAAGCTAGTTGTTGTTTTTTTTTACCTCAAAATAAGGCAGGATTTGAGTTCAGAATAAACAGTTATGGATAAAAAATATCACTTTTATTGTTCATTGCTCTAAGGATTACCCAGAATCCCGTTTACATTTTATAATGATGGTTTCTAAAAACTGGCAGGCTTTAATATTGTCACTTTTTATAAATTATATAATTTAAGCAGCAGTAGAAACCGTTTTTTTTTTAACACATATCTGCAGTCAAACAGAGGATAAAATACAGCGATGTTCGCTGTCTGGAAAGACGGCACAGGTTACTTTTATCTAGCCATGAACGTCATCTTCAATGTAATACAGAGATAGCTGAAAATATTGTGGAAATAATGTCAAGACACTAATATCAAAGACAAAATACAGTTTGTTTTTATACTCTGTCAGGAGTTTATTGATATTATTCGTCCATGGACATTCATAGCTATGTTAACTTGCAGAGAAGCCTTTGCTTTGAGGATTACCCAGAATCCCTTTCTAAAAACTAATTTTGTTGTTTTGTGCAATTGTCTGGTCGTTGTTGGATGCGCCAAACAGTCAGTTCAGTCTCTGTGCGGAGAACATCCACAAATATTTTATTTCACATGCAGAAAACTCGCCGTTTCAAATAAGATACAAGTGACTAATTATTTGAGAAGGCAAACCCCCATTTTTTACCAATTAAATTAACTCAATTAGCAGCGCCTCAGTCTCAGATTATTACAATGTTTCCCTCAGTCTCTGTTTTAATAGACTCCATAACACATCTCAGAGAACAACTGCTGTTTTAAAAGCTAAATAATCTGCTGCTATATTATAGCATTTCTAGAGTGTAAACAAAGTAAAAAATCAACAACATCTGGGTACAGAAAAGTAACAAACCATTAACTGTCATTCACAGAAACAGGAGAAACTTCCCAAGCAAGATGGTGTCACGTTGGGACGTTGACTTTAAATCGTATTTAAATGGTATTTTGTGGTATTTACTGTTATAATTATAGAAGTTATGATAAAAAAAAAAAATTTTTTTGGCTTCTTGTAAGCAACTTTTTGGCTTTTCCTCTATGACAATCTGCAGTCGCAGCTCAAAAAACACAAATACTGCTGTTAAAACATAATTTTTTCCCCCATAAATCCCTGAGCTTTGTACAGTTGACGTATTTAAATTGTATTTTTCAATTTATTTATATTTGGTAATACTCGAAAGGAACAAACTGCAAAGAAAGTATTAATGACAGCAATGACAGTAACAGTATTGTCGTCATAAATTGAATTTATAGTCATAATTAATCAACATTTCGTGACACAATAAGAAGTTTTCTTGCGATGCTCATAAACGATACGCTAAATTTCAATCCCTGTTGTCAAGTCCAGCCTGAAACACCTTCTAGTTTCCTCACTGGGACCGACATAAGGAACAAGGTGACTGAGCTGAGTTGGCGAGCAGGTGTGAAGGGGAAGGAAGCGCGGGTCAGGCTATGACCGTATAGTTTTTTTATTTTCTAAAATAGAACATCTCCACGCTAACGTTTGACTTCTTAAATAACTTTAAATATTGCAATTACATCATTAAGCAGTCACGTTTTATTCTGTGTGGCTTTGGGTTTCCGTATCCTGGCTCTGCGATCATCTGGTTCGACCGATATTTTACCTCGTTAAGCTAAAACGGTGGGTGTGAGGATGTATTTCAGGACAACAGGCAGTGCTGCTGTCAACTGGAAAACAATCCTCTTTTAATTTAGGTCATCCTCACCAAAAAAAAAAAAAAAGGAGACTGTACTATAAAAGAGAGGCTGCTTTGTTTCCAGAACAAATGAGAATAGGATTACACTTTCCCGGGGAATACCATCAGCAAACAATAATTAGCTTAAAGCTCGGCGTGTCGTCTGCTGGGAGAAAAGCAGGAGGTGTCGTCGTTCGCTGGGTGGCATCTGCTGGGAGAACAACTAAGGATTTGACTACATAAGGGAGATCTTCAACTCAAAAGCACTAAAGTGAACAAAGACGACGAGAAATAAGTGATATTCTGGTCAGGTTGAGGCTGCTGGGTGGGTGTAGGTTGTTGGTAGACTTAGCAGTTTAAATTAAAGCACACTAACAGCTGAAAAGGATGAATATGACTTATACTACTTATATCAGGGCTGTCCAAAGGTTTCGCTAAATGGGCCAAAATTGTCAAGTCAAAGGAACTCGAGGGCCCAAAAATTAACACAAAATGCACATTTTTTACCTGCTCTACAAAATGTGATCATTTTAAATAAATAAATTAGTCAGATTTTTTTGTAGGAAATGAATGTGTAAATCATTGTGAATCCAAAATTAATAATAATAATAAAAAAGGTTTTGCCCATTTGTTGTATTAGAAGATGCACATCCAGTTAGCAAATTGTTTTGAATAATTTAATTCGACTAACAATAAAAAGCTTTAAACTTTTTGGTCTAGCAATATAAGAACAGTATTTGAAATGACTTAGTGTAATTTCAATAATTGAATTTAAAGCAGATTTTAATGCACCAAAGTCTGCATTTGAGAAATTAAACGTCATTGGATATGTTATTAAAAGATGAATACTTTGTGTTGTACTATTTCAACTTTTCTGTAATAATTTTGCCCAAATTAAAAATTAAAATCTTCCATCTGCGTCAGACACCTGGACTGGTGGATCAGATCTTTCTTGAAATGCAGTTGGAGGGGGGGCACACATGGCCCCCAGGCCGCAGTTTGAACATGCCTGTGTTGCATAAAGCTAAAGGCAGCAACACATTTAACAGTTTAGGCTAATTATTCCCTTAATCTTTTATTTACTTCGTTGCCTGCTCTGCATCCAGATGGGAAAGGCTGATAATCTGTGATCAATGCAATTAAATAAGAGCCGTCGTTTTAATTAACCTGCAGTTTTATTTCCACCTACATGCCAACCAGGTGAGGTTTAATTCTCACTGCTTGGAAAAAAATATGACAAAATTAAATTTTTTCAGCGGTCAGATCTAATATTGGTGATTTTTTTAACATTATTCCTCTGCTGCTGTCTGGCACGCTGGATTCACTGGATTCACAAGCATAAAGCTCAATCCGCTACTTTTGTTGTCTTGTGATCGAAGGAAAAGAAATTAGAGCCGTCAGGCAAAAGAAGAGAGGCCAAGCTGCCAGTTATTTCTCTCTATTTACATAAATAATTGTGTCTCTATTGAAGCTACAGACTTGGGAACGTTTTTCTGCCAGCGGGGGTAATTAAAAGATCAAGTCAGGTTCCGTGAAGCTGGTCCAGCAGATCAGGTTTCATGGAGACTTTATGTTTGATACCCGTAAGGCTCTGCGTTTCCTTTAGGCTTAACACTGCGATGGAAGACCCTCTGCAGCAGCTTTAAATACCTTCATCTAAATAATCGTCTATCGGAACAGTTTTTATAGTTATTCTTCTCTTCGTGCTGCTGGTGTTAATCAAAATAAATAAATAACCCCACTGTTACTAGCCCATCATCACGTTAATGTTACATTTAAATCCTTTATTTCTGAATCAGTATCAGAATCAAGTTTATTGCCAAGTAGACAATAAACCGCCCTGCTTACACATTATTATCCCAGAATATCTAAATGGACATCTCTGTAAATGAGATGTGCAAATCATTGCACAAAAGCACCTTATTACCTCATTATCTGTTATCTGTGACTCATGAAGGAAGACTAGTTCATACAAACTTTTAAATATATATTTTTTAATCTTTTCAAAGCTATAATGGGGGGTGGGCACTGTAATCACCTGCTTGCTTGTCTTTCTTATGTGTACTCCTAGCCGGAGTGGCCAAAAGGTAATTTTACCTTGACAATAAAGAATCTTTGAATGTTAAACTAGAAAATGCTCCTGAATCACATCTTGTATTTTTGGAAGGTGAAGTTTAGAAACAAACGGATGCACCGTGTCTAACTCATAGCAAGGGTATTTATTTCTGTAAATGAAAATTTATCAAAAATATACATATCATTTTAATTCAAAAATAGGAAATTAGGAAAAAAAATGTATCCTAAAATGGTAAAATAGCTTTATAAATGTGCTAACTGGGGGACGTTTGGGTCCGAAACTTAAATGATTGGAGGCTGCACGCTGGTGCAGTGCTAAAACGATGTTGCCTTGCAGCAAGAAGGTCCCGGGTTCAGATCCTGACCTGCACTGGGGCTTTCCCCGGGTGCTCGGCTTCCTCACACAGTACATGCATGGTATCGTGTCTCCATGTTGCCCTGTGATGGACCGCTGACCCGTCCAGGGTGTGCCCCGCCTCCTGCCCAATGACTGCTGGCCGTAGGATAGACAGGTGTAGCGTAACCAGCCACTAGTTACTCTGCAGCTCTTAGTTTGTAATACAAACTAAGAGCTGCAGAGTAACAATCGCATTTTCAATATAATCGTGATCTAAAAAAACGCAATTTCCAAATCGCAGAGTCTGCAATTTTTGGCTATGTAACAATTAGTGAATTAGACACGTCCATTAGGTGTCGGTAAAATGTTTAAAGTGGGTTTGCCTCCACATGGAAGGGAAGACAGTTGCAGCAGTGAGATAATCTAATTTTATTACTTGTTTTAGAGTTTATATAATCATACATAGCATTAAGTTCTGGTCAATCAGTTCAATACATAGACTTGTTTGCTGGTTGCACTTTATCTTCAACAAGGATCAATGTCCAAATCAATTAAAAGCTGTTCTCTTGAACAATATTCTGATTTATAAAAACATTAAAAGTTCTTGTTTTAAATAGTCCTTGTTTACAAACATCTTTATTTAGAGGCCATTTTTGTTGCTTGTGGTTAACGCAGAGAAAAGTCAAAATTGCAATTTTGGTTGAAATATATCGTAGGCAGAACGCAATCATTTCTGCTCCGAGTTTAGATGCTGTGGGTCTTTTAGCAACTAATCTGCACAGCGAGGAAACAAATTGATTTGTTATTTGTATATGTTTAAAAAGACATGATAAATTAAACTGGGGGGAAAAATCGCATTAAATCGCAATATTAAGAAAAAAAAATCGCAATTAGATTATTTTCCAAAATCGTTCAGCCCTAGTTTGTAAGACAGTTATGCTCGGTGATCTTTGTCTCCCCGACAAACAAATTTACAATTTCTAACTGTGCTTTCACCAAAATAACCCCACGAGTTCCTGCTAGCTAAACCGCAGCTCTTGATTCAAAGTAAAATCCGATGGCATGTATCTGACATCTGTGCAGTTTGTGAGCTGTTGTCTCAGAAACTACGGCTCTTAATTTGAAAGTCATCAAAAATGTTACAGAGAAGCTGGTTAGAAACAAAGAAAAGCGTTGGTGTTGGATGCGTGGCGTCTTTCGGGTCGACCCGGTTGCCTGTTCCTCTCTGGCGACTGGATGCAGCAGGAATGTGATTATAGGTGGGGTGGAGATAATCACGGGGAGGCTGGATGACATGTTTTCTAAACAGTGAGGGACATTTCTGTATCCCATCTCCTACGAGGATCACCTTTTTTTTTATTAAAAATTCCTCATGCTTGCTGAAATCTGATCATTTCTTGCTGTTGGTTTAACCTTAAGTTGAGTACGGCGTGACTTACTTGAAAGGACGGCCCTCTTCAGACGGAGGAGCCGCTGCTCTTTGCTAACTAGGAGCAGATGTTGGACTTCCTACCGGCTCGTGTTTATGTTCTTGGCCGCATTCCTTCACACCTCCACGTGTCTGCCCTGCTGTGGCCGTCTCCCAGCTGCAGCGGAGAGCGCCGGCTGGCCCGCGAGAACCTCCACCCAGAGTCCGCTTGGGTGATTTTCATTGGCCTCTTCCACGCCGAGGCTGAGACAGCTGGAAACCGTTGCGCCTGTCGCTTTGGCTCAAACGAGCGGGACTGAAGGCCTGAGGGTCTTGGACATCTTATCGCACTCCTCCCCGAACTCCGGCCGGGAATATAAGTCAGCGAGTTTAGGCAGGGGAAGCTTTGTCTTCAGCTCTGGAGCCAAACCAGCCGATGCAGCTGAAGTTTAAAGTTTCAGGGCCTCGCTCTGGGTCGCCAATTAACAGTGTAATAAATCCTTTGCAGAAACGTTCAGATGTCCTAAAGAAAAAAACGAATAAGTAGTCTGCAGAGTTTCAAGGAACACCGGGTCTCATTTGTAATTAATTATCACAACATGCAATATTCAGCAACGCATAAATTTATTTTGCTCCAGCTCCAGTGAGGAGGAACAGCTGGTTGTTTTAAGGGCCTAACCAGATACCCGGCTAAACGCTAACCTGCTTTTTATTAAGGAGAGAGATCTGCTCGACTGGGATCTCTGGGCGTTTACCTTAAGACCGAGCCAGACTTTCCGGTTCAGGTCAGCTGGCATGGAGGGACGAGGGTAGAGTTGGCCAGAAAATTCATATATTTGGCAGCCGGTGTTAATTAGAGCACATCGCACACGATGTGAGTCACGGCTTTACGTCATCCGGGCGCAGCTCCTTTGGGGGAGTCCAGCATGAGAAATAATGGGAGATGACGCCGTACTGTACAGGGCTGTTTCAGTTTTAACGCACCAGAGCCACAAACTTCCATCGATTTCATCAAGACGTTATTTGATAGATCAAAACCAACTAGGTTTGTCACGATACTAAAATTTCAAAGTCGATATCGATACCAAGGAAAATATTCAATACTCAATACCCTTTTCGATACTACAGGGATAAATAAAAAAGACAAATAATTAAAGGCATAAAGCAACATTTCATGAAAAACTCACCGTTCTCAATCTCAAAGTGGAACAAGCTTTTCCAGCAGAATCCCAAAAGCTAGTTAAATACCATATTTTTCGGATTATAAGTGTGTAATATCACTCCTTCCCGTCCACAGCGCTCTATCTGTCTCTGTCTGGAGGACAGAGTAGCTGGACTACACTGCCCTGTTTATAAAACAAACGTAACTTTTAGATTGAATTAACTTACTAGGTTTATTGTTGTTAGCTCGTACTCCAGGCTGCCTTACATGAATGCTCTTCTAGTTTAGACATTCCAGTCAGGCAGTCTGGTAGACAGCTCAGGGGTCCTATCAGTGACACAATGTACTGTAATGCTCAGAATATCTATTGAGCGTAGCGGCTTCTTTGCTACCTAAAGTCGTATTTACACATTTTAACAGATTTTTGAGCGCATTGTATCACATAAAATCAGTCAGTAAGCACAACGGTGATCATAGATAATTTTTGAGAAAGTTTAAGGATTTTAAGTGCGCCTTATAGTCCGAAAAACACGGTACGTGTGCAAATAAATGCTAAATAAATAACCCAAATTAACCCATGCCTAGTAGCATGCTAGCCACAGCTAGCAGACAACATTAATGCAGACCACCAGTCGCGCTAACCTCAATAATACGTTTAATGTAATAAACTGCAAACGGGATCTTTAATTTATTAAGCTGTAGGAATTCATCATGAAGTCCAGGGTGTCGGTCCTTGAGACGTTTGGCCAAGTTTGTTGAACTGCTTGACTTCGTTGCCACCATTTCTAAGCACTGTTTGCACACAGGCTTGTCGAGATCTCTGAGTTTCCCCTCTTTGTTTGCAAAATATTTAGTATCGATACCACGGTAAATTAGTATTGTATCCGGATACAGCGTTTGAGCATCGATACTTTTGGCAACCCTAACACCAACTCACATGCAACTGTGACCTGAAATGAGACCAATGTCCTGTCTTTAAATTGTAATTACACTTAAAAACCTGAAAGTGCTGCGTGTACGTTTTCATCCACGCCCTGGCAGCCATACTTGCAGCCATAAAGCAGTGAAAGATGGTGGTCTACAGTTCTGGCGGGGGTGTGCATACACATGCATGACACACCGCATGCCATGAAGGCCGAAATAATGTCCGATCGACCATTTCTGTTCTGATTTGACCAGCTAGTTGGGATCAGTCTCCTGCTGTAAGACCCAACGCTGCTGACCGCCATATTTTGCATTACAGATCGTCCACCATACTCAGCAAGTGTTTAGTTTAATTCAAAGCCCTTTGACCATCTTCCTGTGGATTGTACGCGTCGTAAAGTCTACACTGCAAAAACGGACGTAAAATAAGATAAGGAATAAGATTTTTGCACTTAAAATAGGAAGAACTCATCTCCATCATCTTATTTCAAGTGCAGGATGTCTAATTATCTTATCTTAGGGGTAAAAATACTCAACTCAATTCAATTCAATTCAATTCAATTTTATTTATATAGCGCCAAATCATGAAACATGTCATCTCAAGGCACTTTACAAAATCAAGTTCAATCATATTATACAGATTGGGTCAGATTATACAGATTGGTCAAAAAATGTCCTATATAAGGAAACCAGTTGATTGCATCAAAGTCCCGACAAGCAGCATTCACTCCTGGGGAACCGTAGAGCTACAGGGAGAGTCATCTGTATTGTACATGGCTTTGCTGCAATCCCTCATACTGAGCAAGCATGAAGCGACAGTGGGAAGAAAAACTCCCCATTAACGGGAAGGAAAACCTCCGGCAGAACCGGGCTCAGTATGAACGGTCATCTGCCTCGACCGACTGGGGTTACAGAAGACAGAACAGAGACACAACAAGAGAGACAAACAAGCACAGAAGCTCACATTGATCTAGTAATCTGTTCTACATTAGATGGTAGTAGCGGGTGAGCCGTCTTCTCTGGATGACTCATTCCATTGGCAAATAATCTTATTTACCTGCTCAAATCAAGGACAAATACACTAACTTTAAGAACATTTTACTTATTTTTAGAACCGTTTTTGCAGTGTAGAGCTGACTTTACTGTATCATATTTATTACCTCCAACTGGAATAACTGAGCTAAGAAAAAGACTTTTGCTGTTTGTGAAACAAATGGCAGAATCAGAGCGCCTGAGCTGGTTTTCAGCAGGTTGTCCCACATGTAGACGTGCTTCGTTCTTATGCAACGTGCCGTAGTATTCCTGCTTTCTCCACCTTTATATTTTTAGCCGGCGAAGATGATCTCCATGTGACTCTAAGGGGCGGAAGGTGATACTCCGCGTCTGGGAGATGGAAACGAATCGGGTCATCGTCTATTTTATAGTAAGCGAGGAGAGGGACACACTACCCAACCTGCGGCGTTTTTAGAAACATTACGAAGGGTTTTAATGTCAGCTGAGTCCCTCGCTAAATCCCTCCCTGGTTCAACAACGAAAGACGAGTGCCGGCAGACGCATTGTGCTCTTCCACAACCGTTCATCACGCAGTTTGTGTGGCGCTGTAGCAAGTTTACGCACCAGCCTTGAATGTGATTCTCAACCGAATCGTTGCGAAATTACGTTTTTTGGTTCAAAGCAACAAAGCTGCGTGTTTCTCGGTACGTTAAAAGCTCTCCGTGTCTGTGGAAACCAGAGAATGTCTGGCCGGGGACCTCGTGTTCATGTTGGGGGCGTCGGCGGCACAGACAAGTTTGTGGTTTGCGTTCTCCTCTCAGCCGTGACGCTTCAGTCTGCTTACTTTTTTAAAATGAAAACAGCAAATCTCTCGTGCCGCGTGTTTTATGTTGCGTTCGGCTCCTCTCTGACTGAGACAAGCGTGTCTACTTTTACACCAGCGGTCTGTGATGTTTGAACTTTTACGAGCCCTTTTCTGTTGCTCAGACAGGAAGTGGGGCGCTGACTGTGGTCTTGGACTCAGAGTCCTGAGCACATGTGGTCAGTCTTAGTTCAGCCAATTGCCGTCAAGCTCAAAACCACCAGGGTTACTTTTTTTTTGTGTATGTGTGTGAAGGCACAGTGTCGTCTGCACTAATTGACCTGCTCTGCTAACGACAAGTAAAAACAAAACCCTGTGCATCCTCTTTTGCCTTTAGGACATCACCTAATCTTTAGTCACATTTCCCAAGGTTGGAACAGGTGGAGGGAGGATATTTCACCATTCCTCTTTAGATGATCTTCTGACTATCATCCCGGTGAAAGACATTGAAGAATTAATACAGTACCTCTATTAACTAGTCAACGTTTAAGACTCCTTTATATTTGAAAAGAGGAAAAAAAGACCGTTACACTGCAAAAACAGAACTAAAAATAAGCAAACATTTCTTGTAATTAGTATGTTTGTCCTTGATTTGAGCAGGTAAATAAGATTATCTGCCAATAGAATGAGTATTTTGACCCCTAAAACAAGATAATTAGACATCCTGGACTTAAAATAAGATGATGGAGATGACTTGTTCCTATTTTAAATGCAACATTCTTATTCCATTAGCAGATAATCTTATTTACCTGCTCAAATTAAGGATAAATGCACTCGTTTCAAGAAAATTTTAGTTATTTTTAGTCCTGTTTTTGCAGTGTATACCATTGTTGTTGCTGAAATATAATATTTAGATACAATAATGTTTATGAAAAGCTGAAAGTGTTGTCAGTGAGATGTTTCATGTGCTCACGACAAGGAATTAAAATACTGAAGATATTTACATAAGTCAAGACTCAAATGCTGCTTAATAGTCAAAAATAAAATTTAAGTCGGCGTCAGCTAAGAACAGTAGCTCAGATATATTTTTTCTTACAGTGGTGGAAGACTACAGCAAAATATAAAATAAGAATTTGCTGCTTTATTGCAGAATATTCTCTCTTCTCCTCATCAACGCTTAAAGCTAATATTAGCTAGCTTACTAGCCAGGCTCTGTAAGCTAGTCCGCGCTCTTGCTAACAGGGGTGGTCTATTATGATAACTGTACTTTCAAAAGAGCATTATTATGTCTGCTCTGAGGATGGAGATGAATGAAGAAGTGCAGAGAGGGCTATGATATTTGCAGATGACGATGTGATCTGCGGTGAGAGCAGGGAGCAGGTGGAGGTGAAGCTAGAGAGAGGGAGGTTTGCCCTGGAAAGAGGAGGAGTGAAGGTTAGCCGTAGCAAGACAGGATACAGAGATAAAGAAGGTGGAGGATTTTAAGAAAGTTTAGTGCATGTGAGGGAGAGCTCCTGTTAAATGCTTTGGAGATGAATCCAGAGGAGCCAGACTGAGATGGTTTGGACATTTCCAGAGGAGGGATAGAGAGAACATCGGTAGAACGAAGCTGAGGCTATGGAGTGAATTTTGTTCCATTATTTTTGCAAGCAAAGAACACGTTCTGTAAATGGAAACTTGAATAAAATGCTATCCAGAAATTAAACTTTGCCAAACTTCTAAATAATAATAAAAAAGGTTTAGAGAGTTACTTTGGTGTTTTCTAAGATTGTATTTTTTCTAAATACAATTTTTGTTTCCAGATTTTATTTTTTCAAACTGAAAATTTTCATTTTTATACAGATTTTACAATTTAAATTTTTTGTTCAAATTTCTCTTTTTCAGAATGTGTTTTCCAGATCACATTCTCTTCACTCCTCGCTCTTGAAGCACATTGACCAATAAAAACGTTGCTAACGTCCCTGCAGATCAATAGAAATGCGCTCCAGAGGAAAGCCCGCCCACAGAAGTGAAGAAAATGTGATCTGGAAAACGCATTTAGAAAAGAACGCAATTCATAAAACTCAATCTGAAAAAGAGAAATTTGACATTTTTTTTTGGAAAATATAAAATCTGTATACATTTTTTCCCCCATTTGCAAAACGTGTTCTTTGCTTGCAACAATAATGTAACAAAATTCACTCCATATGAGGCTGGAGCTGCCAGGCAGGAGGCCAGGAGGAAGACCAAAGATTTTTTTATGGATGGAGTCATAGAGGACATGAAGGTAGGTGGTGTGAGAGAAGATGATGTAGACGATGGTGTTAGATGGAGACAGAGGATTCACTGTGGCGACTCCTGAGAGGGAAAACCCCAAAGAACACCCACAACTTTCTAAGCGTTTTGCTGTCTTTCTCATAAACAAGGGTTTGTACCCCGAAACGGCGACCAGAGGGTCCACATCACTGCATTTCATTAAAGAGCACTTAAGCCAGAGGAGTGGTCTGACGAAACATTTGACCAATTTATAAAGATGTATCTCTTTTAAACCAGTACTCATCCCATGCCCAGTGTTGAACCAATTTTACTTTTAAAATGTCGTTTTATGCCAGATTTTATGTTGCTGTGCTTTCTAACACAGCCCCAGGGTCTTAAGTCTAAAAAGTCCTTTTTCACGTAGTCATCCTGAGTTTTATGTGAAACCTGCTTAGAGTTTTCTTACTGAAGCTAGTGAAGTATGTGTTCTTATTTTTCCCATTTTGAAGCGTGGCTATGAGAAATTAGCCTACTTCAGGTGCTTTTTTTCTTATAGGGTCAATAATCAATCAACCAATCAATCAACCAATCAATCAACCAATCAATCAATCATCGGCTGTCTTACAATAAAAAAGTAATTATTTCATAACTTTCTTCCCCCCCATACTGAATAAATGTAATGAAGCTAAAGGCTGGATTTTTCCATCTCTTTGTGTCGGAGGCTACAATAAAATATTGTTGTATTTGAACACTTTTAACGCCTCTCTGTCTGTGCTGCCAGTAAACGCGTCGTGGAGGAGGCTGTAATTTCACAGGAGATCATGTCTGTAAATCTTTGCACCCGTACGATGGGGGGTAAACCACTTGGCACGGTAAATCAGCTCAGCGCGCCGTGGCTGTTTCCCCGTCGCCCTCCCCGGGTGGGTGAAACGATGAGGCGAGACGCGTTCGTAATCTGAGCACGAGAGCCTGAACACACTGAACCAGCACTTTCTCAACATCTGTCGATAACAGAGCAGTGGCAACCAGGAGAGCAAACAAACGGACGGAAGCTCAGCTCACCTACTCTGCTGCTGGGACTGTCTTTATTTTATCAACAAACAAGTTTGATGTGTACAAAGCAGTTTTACCTCAGAACGAAACACTCATTATATTAGTGAGAGGACACATTGGATTAGAACAAATCCATCTGAAGCAACAGATGAGGCAAAAAGACAGAACCTCTCTCCCTACCCATAAAGGGGGAATAATCTGGGTACTAAGAGCGGATTTGCGTAGCTTGAATCTTGCTTGCATGGCGTGCACACACGCTCCTGAGCCAGCGTAAAATCTGTTCCCACACCCTCCGTCTGCACGCGGTTGGACTCGCTGACCTCGGCCCGGCTTAATTTTGGGTCTCAACACGTCGGGATCGCTTCACCGCTGGTGAAACACGACACTAGCGAATGCTTTCTAAAAGAGCTGAACCAGATTTCCAGGCGCTAGTTTTATTTTTGACAACCTCTGTGAAGTTTTGTTGTGTCCCGAGTTTCTCTCACGTCTCCTGCTCGCAGCTGTCCGGATCCGAACGCGTCCCCGTGGCTATTGCATCATTTAGCAGGAGAATACAGGCAAAGGTTGAATGCTCCCTGCAGCCCGCAGAGACTCATTCATGTCCTGGAGGTTTAGTAGCGAGGCACACTGGAACATTGCAACACTACACCCCCCCAAAATTACAAGTCTGCAGAGAGTGATGGGGGAGACTCAGTTTGGTTTACACCAGGGGTGTCAAACATACGGCCCGCGGGCCGGATCCAGCCCGCCGAACAATTTAGTCCGGCCCTGTGGCTAAATGCATTATCATTATAAAAAAAAGGACACTTTTCCCAGTGTCCTGTCTGGCAATGTGACAATAAGATGCCACAAAGAGCTCATCAGATTTGACTTTCACAAGTGGACAAGATAAAAGGAAGAGAATGATAAAACAATTATTGAAAAAAAACATGTACTTCGTTTAATTGAAAATATGCAGTTCCTATATTGTCCACGAGGAGCGCTGTGTTTTAATTAGCAGATTAAGCTTCAGGTGTGGAAAAATTCAAATAATTTCTTAATTTTTATCTGTTTGATGTATTTTGTCATGCAGAACAGTGTTTTTAAGTTCCAAAAAATGTGAATAAATGTTT